>NC_132891.1:17107198-17440948 GCF_030463535.1 Salminus brasiliensis
CAGCTACACATCCTGGGAGGAGCTTGGTTTTCTCATGTCTCTGAAAGATGAAAGTGCCGTGTGTGAAAGGGACAGTTCGAGTGGTCTACAGGATCAAGGCTGCATGGCTGTCGGAAGTCTCATGCTTTAAACTTTTCAAACTCATTATTTGTTGTTGATTTGTCCGTTCCTTAAGCCATCACCTGAGGATGGATAATGGATATCTTGTGTCAAGGGCTCTGACTTTTCCATGGTACACTATACTGTACACACAAACTCCCCCTCTACCAAACAGCACAAGCACTTCCGTCCGTACTGTCACTTCTGCTACTTGCTGTCCTGATAACCGACTACTATTCTAGAGATGACCAATATGGCTTTAGTATACAAAGCAAAAGGCAAAAGATGAGGAGGAGGAGGAGTAGGAGGAGGAGGGGAGAGCAAGAGAGAGAGAGAGAGAAAGAGAGAGAGAGAGATGTGGGAGGGAAGCGCTGACAAAGGAAACAAATAAAGCTAGTTACATAATCGATTCCCTCCCTTCATACACCCCACAACCCCCCCTCCTCCACACACACACACACACACATACAAACATAAAATGGAACAAATTGTACAAACACCAACACTGAGAACACTGAGATGATGTTCCGTTCGCTGAACTAAATATAACATCACTAATCTAGCACGATTCCAATCTACCGTCACAGATGCAATTACACAGGAGAGGGGAAACCTCACAATTAGCTCCAGTGTGTCGTCCTCCATAATACCTATCTTTTGTTTGTCTGTTCTTATTTCCATCCACTGTTCGCTCCATCTGCACATGTATTAGTGCTCTACTGATCCATATCACTTCCGACTGGAGGAATCAAGCCAGTGTGATATCAGGGAAAGGGAGGGGCAGTAAAAGTGTTACACAATGCTGTCAATACAGCTATGGCATGAAATGAACACATTTCTTCACAGACAGGAAACTTTAACAGCACTGTGCTGTAGAATGCCAATATATTTAGCATATTCAACCTCAAGCCTATTATTATAGCCCTCATAAAAACAGCACTTGGGCTGCAGCCAAAAGCCAAACACTATGCTACACGGCCTATAAAACATGCTGGGTTATTTGTACTCAAATGAGAGGGTGATTTGCTTGGGTTGCTTCCTGAGTGCTGGGCAGTTTTATTGCATTAGTGCAAGTGGAGGCAATGTAGATACAAACATCACCCTTCTTCCACCAGGTGTAGCTACCCATCCACATGGTCGCTACAACACCTACGTTGATTTATAGGTACTAGAAAAAATTCACAACACAAGTAAGCAGACACAGATTCGTAACTGTTTTACTAGCTGCTTGAAGCTTTCAATAAATGGAAGGTCTTCTTAAGTTGTAATTATTTAACCCCTTAAACAGCCTATGGCCCAGCGGTGGGCCGAAAGTGTTATTACAAACTTCTATTACCAAAGAATAGCCCAACCAGTTTGTCCATAAGTCCCTGTAGTTACTAAGTAATACACATTAGTGTATAATAAGCCTTCCTGTGTTAGGGGTTAAGGTTTTTTAAGTGTCTTTATCTTGTAAGGGAGTTTTTACCCTTGCAACAACAGAGCATATTGACCCTACTGTCCATGTCAATGACCTGGACCTCCAGATCTCTGTAAAGCTGCATAATGAAAACATCTGTTAGTAAAATCTATATATAAACAAACTGAAACTTCAACATGAGCTTGAGCTTTAGTCAGTTCTTTGCCTCACTGGCTTTAGCTCAACAAGTGAAGTACATCAGGACTTTCTCAGGACATTTTACAAACACTGTTTCTTCACTATGCAAGAGCTGATTATCTGTTTGCAACCATTATTGTTTATTTTGTTATGGTTAATATATTACTCAATTACAGCAGGTTATACCATAGAACCCTCTCTAACACTGATCTTAGTAAAGTAGAGTTAGCATCCTAGTGTTCCTCCTTACTTCAGAATGTGTCAAAAATAAAGCTATTGTGTTTATGTAATATAGTTTGTTCGTGTACAACAGCTGGACAGTTTTTATAAACTATACATCATGTAAAAATCATGGTTACTTTTTAATGTAACTTAATGTACTTTTTAAAGTGGTTGGTGTGGGGCAATGGATAACACCACTACCTGCCAGTGAGCTGCCACACCATGTGAAATACTATTGTTTGATTCCCGGCCTTGGTTACTGTGCTGCGCTACACCAATAAGAGTCCTTGGGCAAGATCTCCTAACACTACACTGGCCCACCTCTGTAAAATGAGTAGCCTTGTAAGTCGTTCTGGATAGGAGCGTCAGCCAAGTGTAAATGTAATGTCCACAATCTTTAAACAAACCTATTTTAATTATGGATGTGTGGATGGTTGTGTCCCACACAACTAAAACCTGAAGACATCTTTTTGGAACTACACAAAACCCTTGTGTGACAAAAAACAGGTGGAGTTGGCCAATTCATTTTAAGTAGTAATGTTAACCTAAATTATTAGAGGGTATGTGAGTGATATCAAAGTGGCTATGTGAATACTGCAAACACAAAGCGGTTGTGTGATTGACTGTAAAAAAAAAAAGAGAGAGAAACTAATGAATTGCTGCAATTCACAGAAATGACTGAGAGCCAGTGACTGAAATGTGTGGGGGAAAAACGAGCCCACTGTAGTTGCGAATGTAGTGACATGCTAAGATCAAGTAAAAGGGAAAGCTATCAAACCTGGATGAACCAGTCTACTTAATTGTTCCTGAAAACAGTTAAACACTCCAAAGACCATTCTATCGACTTTGTGCTCCAAGTTATGAGGCTCTGTCCTCTAAACAGGTGTGATTTGAGTCTCAGTTAGCCGGATGTACCTGGCTACACATCGCTGTCCACAAACCGCTGGTTCTTTAGTAATTTGGATGGATTGCTGTCGAGTCCAACTGCCCTTAACTCGAGGAGATTATCCCTTGTTTTATTCTCAGTTTGGCCATTTTCCCTAATAAATGCAGCCAGGTTGCAGAATGTTTAGCCACCCAGTCCGACTAAAGGGGGCATGTTGCAGTGGGAACATGACATCAATGCATACCCTCTATTAAATGACTTCAAAGGAACTTATTATTAGGGTCTCTGATTACATATATATTGACCATGTGGAATTAGATTTACTTATTTACTTAATCAACTAAAGTTAAATAGATGTATCCAGTTGATATCAAAGACCTTTATAACCTCATGGCAAAACTTTGCATTAGTTCACTGTACATTAAGCCAACATAAAGCCACACTCAACAGCAGAGAAAGAAGAAAGTAACTTGCTCATACAATCTTTAACATTAGGGTCAGTCACCTACAGCACTATAAAGATTAAAAATAAATACATGGAGGGAGGGTAACCTGGGGGGATGACTACAAACTGATATACTGGGATAAACACATCCAGTATGCAAATAGGTGAGTTTTACCGCCCAAACTTGCAAATTCATCGTCCCAGAAATAGACTCTCAAGCTCCAAATCATTAGCGGCCAATGAAATTAGTTGGGGGCGTGGCCATGCCAGAATGTACCATGAGATTTGAACGCAAACTATTTACATGAGCTGTGTCCAAAACTGTGCCCTGTTCACTATCCTCTACATGCGAAACTCCAAATCACAACAGAGGGCACTATTATAGGAAACTTTCACAAGTTTCACAAGGTAGTGAGCGATTTCAGTCGTTATGTGTGTGACCCCACTATTAGTGCATCACCTAAACAATCTGAACAAGGTCTTCCTCAGAGAGGCTGAGTGCAAATATTCAAACTAAACAATGTCATGAAATATCCATAATCCAAGTTAATTTACTCTATATCATTTGTACACAATATATTAGGGTGTATTGTTGGATTTTTTAGAGTGCATTACATTTCCGGATACCACTACAAAATGACTGAACCCCAAAGTAGTTCATTATATAACGAATAGGGCACAGTTTTGGACACAGCTATTGTGTCTACAAGAAATAATGAAGAATCAAGAAAAGCTCATTCAGCATATTTTCTTCATTCAAAACCAACAACCACTCAAAAACATTTTTAGGTTGAAATGCATTTGGTGGAGTATCTCCAACAGGCTCAGGTATCTCTGGAATCTCAGGTATCTCAGGTATCCCTACCTTCTGTCACTTACAGAAAAAAGGGATGAAGTAGTTTAGGCATTAAAATATAAAACAAATTGTGTGACAGGATACAGGGAGTATGGCATTGATTTCAGCCTACTGGAAGTATTACTAATTAATTGTTATTATTATTTATGTATATGATTCATTTATCAAGGTTATTATTGGTTTTGTTTATTGAGGGAAAGTAAAATAAAAAAAGTTCTACTTTCTAATTTTGAATTTTTGTTGATTTGCAGAGTATAGTATACATACTACAGGCTTGGTAAAGCCTAATGCTTGCACTGCTAACGGTGCTGCACTATGTTGACATGCTACTTACTACAGTAGTATGCAGTTGGCCGTGGACACAGCCTAGGTCTCTAGAAAGCCGTTTATCAACATTACTGACGCAATTATGCAACAGTTTGTTGCCGTGTTGTTCAGTGGTTCAGAAATACATTCCTACTTTAAAAAGTGTTTATAATATAATCTAGTGTCAGTCCAATTCGCTTTTGATTAATATTTAAAATTTCCTGTGGTTATAAATCAAAATATAAATGTTATCCACAATACGTTTTTACTCCACCCGTTTTCGTGGAAACTCCGCCCACCTGTGTTTGGGTTGGCTAATAGTTTATACTCATTAAACAGACTGGCAATAAAACGACCTGCGAGTCTTAAATCCGGGCTCCTGTGCGTGTGAGCTACTAGCCAATCCCAGCACAGGAGGGTGGGACCAAACGGAAAACGGGTAGGGGAAAGGACAACAACGCCTACGGGACGCGTCTCGTAATTGTCCGCTCTGATTGGTCGCCTGAGAAGTATAAATACCCGCAGTCTCATAACTCTTACTAGACAGCTGGCGGCCGAGCTGCTCAACACCTATGTAAAGTTAACGCGCGCGCCGCTCGGGATTGTGCGAGCACGTGAACGCGAGCCCATCCCAGTAGAGTTCGAGCCGCCTTTCGCCCTCCATCCCTCCGCGGCCAACATGAAGGAGCGCAGGGTGAGCCAGCCTGTGGTGGCCCGCTGTAAACTCGTCCTGGTGGGGGACGTTCAGTGCGGGAAAACGGCGATGCTGCAAGTGCTGGCGAAGGACTGTTACCCAGAGGTAAAGACACGCGCGCGCACCCCCACACACACACACACTCGCCGTGTGTCTATTCATTTCGTTATTTGCGTTGTGCAGAGCGTAGGATATTTAGCCCTAAACCGTTTCCATCTGAAAGTAACAAGATCAATGAGTTCCTGCACGCGCAGGTTGCGTCAGTGGTTTTTGCATCAGATGTGCGCGTGCTTTCCTCAGAGAAACGCAGCGCACGTGAACGGGTCTGCACTCAGAGGTACTGCGCACGTGCTGTAAATAAACCAGATCAAAACAATACGAACAAACAAGCAAGCAAACAAACATCAGTCATGGCGCAGCAGCACTGTGAGCTCGTGCTCAGTCTGGCTTTCTGTCGTCTCTGCGTTACATTAGAGACTGAATCTGCCGCTCTTGTCCACAGACGTATGTCCCCACCGTGTTTGAGAACTACACCGCCGGTCTGGACCTGGAGGAGCAGCGCGTGGAGCTCAGTCTGTGGGACACTTCTGGTGAGAAAACTGCTGCTGTCGGTTCGCTGCTATATTTAGCCCTGTAGTGCGTGTAGCCTTCAGTGGACACTGCTGAACAGAACTATAGCTATTTCCCTTGTCTGCCTGTTGTATAATATTAATATATTATATATTAAACAATCACACTAGATGTTCTATTATTATTAATATTATTATTATTAAACTGAAACAGTATTATAAATCATAGCTGGAGCTTTTGTCCATATCTGACATTTATAGCAATAGCAGTGATGACAACAACAACAATAACAATAATAATAATAATAATAAAAAAAAATAATAATAACAATCTTCATCATAACAATTTGCTTGCATGAATACTAATAATAATAACGATTGTTATTATTGCACCATTTGATATATTCATATCTAGTATAAAATCTTTGTATTGCTGTACATTATGATATACATATTTTATAGTAAATTACTTATGTATTTGCTATGGTTTTCGTTGCTATGCTGGATTCATTTGTTTTAATGTTGCAAATGTCATTTCACACAGTGCCTCCATTTAAAACGTTCTTACAAATTACAAAACATAAGATCATTTCAGAACAGGAATGTGTGTTAAGAGTGCTACACATGTTACATGTTAATCCACTTGAGGTCTAGGTTTGTTATTCATTTATTAATCTTAATGCAGAAACTTTTTTTTGTGAATTATTATTATTGTTTTTCTGATACCATCTAGTTTAGCATATCCTGTGGAGTCCCACAGGGCTCTATTTTAGGAGATATGAAATTGATATTACGACAGTAATGTAGTTATAAGAGTTTTAGTGGGTCCAGTACCCAGGTTGGCTGCACTGTCAGCGTTGGGCCTTTGAGCAAGGCACTTACTTAACCCTCTCTGCTCCTGGGGTGGCTTAGCATGGCTGACTTTGTTGGCTGACTCTGGCTTTCTAACCTATAATATGCTAAGATCGATATTTTGCAGTATTACAAGGGGCTTCTGTCCAATTACAAACATATTTCTCCATTTTTGGTCTGCTTTCAGTGTTCTCCATGGTTTGCACCCTGAATCTGCTCTGTACACTGAAATGTAAATAATTCGGGATGAACAGACCAATAGAGATGCTCTAAATTACTTGGAATAAACTCTTATTTTACATCGACTTCCATTCAGAGTTAACAACATTCTTGCCTTCTCCTGTAAAGTCAACATTCTGACGCATGGTGACACTTACCCATATGCTTAAAGGGGACTTAATTTACACCAATTACAACTGTAATGATGCTCAAATGTGTCAAATCGTGCCAGAGGACACTCTTATTGTCCTTCTGCTACCTTTGTTTGTGTGTGCTTAACTGACTGTATTACTATACATCTGTTTGTGTGTGTGTGTTTATTTTCCTTGATGAGTGATAGTAGGGCAGTAGGTCAGTTGTGCTCGCTGAGGAATCAGTCCTGTCCCTTGACAGAGATTAGTGTGCAGAGCACCTGAGGCATGGGTTAGGCCTGTGAAGAGTAGAGAGTAGCCTACAGGAGATATGAGCAGGTTCGGTATGGCAGGCTAGCAGAGACTAGCCCACAGCACCTGAGGCCTGAGTGGAAAGAATAGGGAAGAGTTGTATCTACTGAAGATAGTCTGTGCTTGTGTGTTTGTTTGATCAGCCAGAACATTAGCACCACTGACGGGCGAAGTGACGACTGGATCAGAGCATCCTCCAAACAAAGGTCTTGTTGGGTTTTTCTGGTTCATACAGCGGTCAGTACCTACCAAATGTGCTTCAGGAAAGGACATCCAGTTAACCAGCAACCAGCAGGGTTGGTTAAGGCTCATTGATACAATCCATGGAGGCCCCACCTCACAACTTACAGGGCTTAAAGAATCTGCTGCTAATGTCTTGGTGCCAGATACCACAAGATTCCTTCAGAGGTCTTGTGGGTCCATGCATCGAATGCTCAGATCTGGTGTGTACTCAGTATAAGGCAGGTGGTACTAATGTTATGGCTGATCAATGTAAGTCACAGAGGTAGGTGGATCAAAAGTCTTAAGCGCCTTGCTTCATCTTCTTTAGAGTGAGCTAAGAGAAGAATGCAGGTATGACTGTTTTGAGGAGATAACAAATCTTAGGTGTAATTGAAGTTGGCAAGTTCCTGTGCTGATGTCTCATGCAATATTTCTGATTTGAGGATGAAGTTAGGTAGTGGGTAGGCATAAATGTGTGTGTGTGTGTATGCGTCGTTGGTTGACTGAATTGGCAAGGAAGAATAAACCGCAAGAGGATGGGGAGAGCTGGAACTCTGCTGGTCATGCCAGTTGGCCTCTCAGACCAGCTATAGTTTTTAATGTAGGAACTTCAGTTGCTCCCAGATTGTCATCTAGCTCAGCTTTTAACCCTCATCTCTTCATCGTTGATTTTGAGATGCCGTATATCTGAAATTCTGCAATAAAATGTTGTCACATTTGGCCAGAATATCTTGTCCACCGTCTCTGCCTTGTCTGTGCTTTGCAATAAACAATGGGGTATAAGGGGTAAAACGACCCTATGCGTTGTGTAACGTCCGCTTGCAGCGTCTGATGAATCGGTGTTAATTATCACGCCTGATTGCTCAAGTGCACTCTTGCTTTCTAGCATGAATGAGTGGATGGCTTTCTCTGTTGCAGTCAATTGATGATGGCTATGATTGGTTTGTCTTGTTATGCAAAACTTTCACCACTGTGGTTTTGACCGATGTGTGTATTTAGGCTACTTAAATAAAAAGGCGTGGCATGCAGTCTGGGTACTTTGAAAACAACCTAATTATGGGATTGGATGGGAACTGATGACTTGCCCAATCTATGCTCTGCCAACAAATGCATTCCTTCATAGATTCTCTTGCGGAAAACTTTACAGAATGGTGTCAACATTTAGATTCAATAAGTAATGTTGTGTTTCCAGTCTATATGACATTTTGACCAGTTACTGTTTTTTTTATTATTATTATTGCTTGTGAATGAAAAAGCAGTCTCCTGCAAAGTTTTTAGAATTTGGTTGTAAAGGACCTGCATTGACTTCTAGAGGCAATTCTTGCATGGAAGCAAAAAGTTTTTATTCACAAGCCATAAAACCTGCTGGTGGTCCCTGTCCATTAGGTTGTTTTGTCTTTCTGACGAGAGTTTCCTGTAGTCTGGGATTTGCCACTGCCTGGTAGACCTGTATGACTGTACGCTTTAATACACCTACAGATTCAGTTACTTCCTTCACACTATGGCCTTTGGCACTCCTTTTTGTAATCATTAAGATCTGCATTGCAACCCATTTCCCACACATCGAACAAGACAGTCACTGCACTGTACCACCACTTCCCAATCTATGGTATTTATAGCCCAATCATTCTCAGTCAACACCACCTGCAGGAGCCTGAAGTTACTACCACCTTAAACACCCTAGGTGAATAGTTTTTTTTGACATTGACATTATTTAATTGTCGATGTTGCAGAGGTCTTAAAAACCCAAATATATACGCTACAAAAGCATGCATTTGTTGGCAGAGTTTGAAATGCTTTAGGCCTGCTTTTTGAATAGACCTTTTACTTGTACACATACAGAGCTGATTTCAAGATTAGTGTGTGTGTCTGTATGTGTTTTCAAAGTGTGTGAAAGTTAGCAGTACTCCTGTGCTCTTCTAGGCCTTCATTAAAGACAAGAAAACTTCATTAATTGTGCATGGTTTCATTAAGAGGTTACAGACTGGATGGTTATTGCCAGACTGGCCATGATTTAAACACGTGCACAGGCTCACTCTCTAATTACAAATACCTTACTGAATTTGTTCATCTGTCTCACTTGGCCCTAAACATCTCTTTATATATACTTGCAGAATCAAAGTGAATGTAGGATGAGCAGCTGCATGCTTTGGAACACTTTCATCTGTTCTTCAACCTTGAGAGGAATCAGGCCAATAGCACTTTTAAAAAAAATTCTGCAGCTTTTAGATTCATAGAAGCATCTGCCCATTAGCTTCTACTATAGGTATGCGTAAAGTCAGTGGGCTCTGTTGACTCAGTGGGCTTGTTACAAGGAAAATCAATGTCTGTAGTAGTTTAATGTTTGCTACAGATGCAATAGATAGCAATTAAGTTGAGAAAAGCTTAGATTTCTTTAGGTATATGTCTTGACATATGCCACGTCAAGTGGCGAATTGTCTCCTTTATACTAGTTTAATCTGAATCTCTTCTAGTTTGTTAACCACTTATAAACTTTACCACTGAATTACCCATCTTTAGGCTTGTTATCTAGTAAATACTATGTATAGTTAGTTAGCCCTCATACTAGTTATGAGCTACAAGAAAGATATGGCCTATTTCTGTATTATAGCCTACTTTAGAAAGTATTTTTATTGCACTACATATTGTATAGTGTAGTAAGGTTTTTTGGGCTATAGGATAAGATTCCACTCTTTAGCTAGGAAGATGAAGTTGCAATCAAAATTATTTAACCCCTATTGCAAAATAGGTTAATTTGCCAACTTAATAAACTTATAAACAGCTGTTTACAATAAATTAAGTTACCAATGTGTTACAATTTATTGTAAACAGCTAAAATGTTGCTAATAAACCTAAAACAGAAATAGCTCAACACAACTAATAGAACAAGTGCTTTCTTCAAATTTAACAAAATGCAACTTCTAATGACTAACACAGCCTCAGAACATTTCAAACCCTTCATGATAAGGGTCTTTAGTATTTAGTAGAGCTCTCTTTTGCTGTTATGACCTGCTGCAAACATGATGCATGGCCGGACACCAGCTGACAGCGTTCCTGAGGAATCTTAGCCCATTCCTCATGGGCAGTGGCCTCCAGTTCACTAATTGTCTGGGGCTTGTGTGCTGCAACTGCCTTCTTCAAATCCGACTAAAGATTTTCCATGGGGTTCAAGTCAGGCAACCACTCAGACGACCACTCCAGAATCATCCAGGACGTCTACTGAAACCAAGCTTCGGTGGACTTTGAGGTCTGCTTGGGATAATCGTTCTGTAGGAAGTTCCACTGAAGCTTCAGCTTCCTCACTGAAGACATGAGGTTTTCTCCTAGGATTTCCTGATACTTCCCCATGCTGCAGGTTTCCAGTGCCAGAGGAAACAAATCAGAGCCACCGCCATGCTGCACTGTAGGCAGGGTGTTCTTTTCAGCGTATGCTTTATTCTTCCTCCTTCTAGTTTAGTTTCTTCGCTCTACAGAACAGAATCTTAAAAGTTTTGTGGCTTATTTATGTCTTTGAGAAGTTTGGAGCAGACTACTTCTGCTTTTGAGTCAGTGTTTAGTGTGTAAACTGAAACATCCGTGCCTGCTGCCAAATCTTGCTGCAGGTCTTTTGTAGCCACTAAAGGGTTTTTGACCACCTACCTCTTCAGGAATGGGGTGACAGCCAGTAATAGTTACCTCTTTCTGCCACGTCCAGGTAGCATAGCCAGTGTTCCTGTAGCTTTGAACTTGTGCTTTCAGCTGTATCTCAAGGAACATCCAGTGCCTTTCCTCTCTTGTTTATGCAAGTCAGTGATCTCTGAATGTTTTAGACAACCACTTCTATTTCAAACATTTCGAACATAAAAATCAAACATCACCGTCAACAAACTAATGAAGCCCTTGATTTGCGGTCTTACGTGTGGTTTTACGAGAGATTTTGTTTAGGGGGTTGAACAATTCTGAGACGGCAGTCATCATTAAAAGTGTCATTTTGTTTGAATTTGGGGGAAAACGTGTTTAAATTGGTTAATTAAAAAAAAAAAACTAAATGTTTGTAAATTTTGCCAATAAATCTAATTTGCCCCTAATAGAGGTTGAATCATTTAGATCACAGCGGTATAAATGAATATATCTTTGCTGTTGGAATAAAACCTTGTATGTCTAAAATGGCAACTTTACAGGAGAATGGAAAAAAAATCTTCTTAACTTTAAATGGAAGACAATGTAAATATTTAATATGTAAATTATTGTAAATAAGTCCCTTTGAAGCATTTCTATTGGTTCATCCATCATATTTTGACACAATGTAAAGAACAACTACCAGATTTAACTTGTGAAAGTAGAAAACAGCAAATGTCGAGATGCAAGAATTTTGTCTGACAGCGACACGTAAGACGTGCATGTTCAGTTTCAACGTACAGGTGTGCCAAGTTGCCATGGACTAGTCAGCAATGGATCAGCAATGCAGTATTGAAAATACAGCAGAATGCTAGCATAAGTACACCAGATTCAGCAACAGCGCAGGTAACTGCAGCGTCAGTACCTGACAAAAATACAGCTTTTTGGTTATTAATGAGCGTATTTGCATTACACCTGCAGGTTCTCCATATTATGATAATGTCAGGCCACTGTGCTACAGCGACTCTGACGCCGTACTGCTCTGTTTCGACATCAGCCGACCTGACACAGTCGACAGCTCACTGAAAAAGGTAAAGGACTTTAGAGCATCTGTAAGCACACAAGGTGCCTACAGAATATATTAAAAACACACGCTTTATAACGGCATTACTGTTCTCTCTTTCTGCAGTGGAAGACAGAGATCGTGGATTTCTGTCACAGCACACGCATACTTCTAGTTGGCTGCAAGACAGACCTGCGCACCGATGTGTGTACGCTAATGGAGCTGTCCAATCAGAAGATGGTGCCCATTTCTCATGAACAGGTAAGCCGGTTGCATCCTATTGTTATCACCTTAAATCTGACCACGTCTGTCTGTTATTTCTTCCGACAGTCCTTTCTTTCTTAATATAAGCTTAAACTTCAAGACCCATCAGCAGGTCCAGACAGTTCCTCACTCTTTAAGATATACATTTCTTTCCTGGAATAGTTGTTACTGAAACATAACATTTAAAGCAATAGACAGGTGATTCTTTTTATTTGTTGTTGATCAGCCATGCTTGATATGCAAGACATCTTTGATCTTTGGATCTTTACAGAGAATCAAAATTGATAAAATCTGAAATATTTGGCCTGAGATTTGAAACCTATACTCTGTCAATACTGTTTTAAGCTTGGCAACATACGTTTCATCATGTCATACAGTTCCAGAATGCCAATCAAATTCAATATCAAGTAGACATAAACAAGTTTGTTTAAAAACCTTAGGGCAAATTTGCATTGATTTACACAAGTTTAGCTTCCAATTACTTATTAGCTACACTGGCCCCAAACCCCAGTGGAGAACTAAAGAAGCTAACTGTGCAGCTAGCATAGGCAAGGGCAAAATAGAGAGAAAAAGAGAGATCTGATTTTTAACAGAACTGTGGCTTTAACAAAGAAAAGCTGTATAATATGCATAACGGTTAAGCAGTTCATTTATTTTCTTCTGTCCATCTCTAGGGTTCTTTATTAGCAAAACAGGTGGGAGCGGAGGCGTATCTGGAATGTTCAGCGTTCACATCAGAGAAAAGCATTCACAGCGTGTTTCGCTCTGCATCGCTTGCCTGCCTCAACAAGCTCCAGCCATCGGTCAAACCCAGCCCCGGCCGGCGACTGTCCAAACGCCTGCTGCACCTGCCCAGCAAGGCCGAGCTTCTGAGCTCCTCCCTAGGCAAAGAGAGGAGCAAGAGCTGCTCCATCATGTGACTCTCTGTATGCTGAAACAGACCAGTAGAAGGCCAGTTTTGGGGAGAGGAGGGTTTGTGACTTTTGCGGACTCCCCCATCCACCCGCCCCCACCACCACATGCACATTTTTGCCTTCTCCTTCTGGTCTCATTCTTTTTTCTCTCGCTCATAAAGAATGGCGGGTTCCACTGAAGATCTGCTGTGTGGTGTTCCGGATTTTCTTTTAGCACTCTTCCCAATGTTGAGCGTCTATTCTGCCTGCTGAGGTAGCAGAGAGAGCCAGCGTCACATTAATTCTCTTCGTTTATGACTTTTGGATTCATTGTTGGGTGGGTGTGTGTGTGTGTGTGTGTGTGTGTGTGTGTATAGGACTGAAATTTGAACTGTGAAAGCATTTACACTGTAAAAAGGCTTCCTATAGAAAGGTATGCACTTTAAGGTGTTTCATAGAGATATTGCAGTCTACAACATGTCCAAATAAGGACTTATATTTGGGCATTTTTGTCTATGGGAAACATGAATGGCATTTTCAGAAATCACCTCCATCAAACCCTGTGGTAAACAGTGTTCCAAAGCCAGTAGATGTTCTATTATTTGCATTGATTCCTTTAGCTTCACTGAGGCCTCCTGAAATACAGGAACATTAAGCAGTTGAAATATGAGTATTACAGTCAAAATGATTTGGAAGCAAGACTACACACTATGTCAGCACTGTGATATAGCAGCACAAGCTACATATATTGTAGTGTACTTACAAAAATCACCTGATTAATTTGTTGCTTTGGGCACAAGATTTTGGTTGCCAGTCCTTTTGATTGGAGTGTTAGCCTGCATACATCCTATGGAGTAATGCTGACCTTTCATTTGCAATGCAAATAAAATGGTGGTATTCCAGGGGAAAAAAGATAATGCCTAAGATAAAATGTACATACTTGTTGTAGGCTCACTTTAGGATTTCATCCCATTTGTTCCCATAGACAAAAAAAAAAGCGGCTTGTCCGACGCTAACGCTAAGGAACTACAACATGACAGCACAAGGTCAGCAGTCTACAGGGAACCAGATTTACTGATTAGCACAGACCGAACATGTGAGGCAGGCCAAAGTGTGATGCCTTTTGGTTAGAGGACATAAAAGGGCAAGGGGAGGAACCAGGGAAGGTTTATTATTTCCTCTTGAGACGGAATAGAGCAGTTATAAATCTGACACCATATAGTACACGCACTCACATTTAGGGAGTTAGGACGTGTTTAAAATGCTGACACTTGCTCAATTTCGCACCCCTCCCCCTCTCACATTCGCATGCACACATTTCCCTGCTTCATCTCACATCTGTCCATAAATCTTAGCCAGTGAGCCCTTTAGAGATGGGATAACGTGGCCAGAAATGAGAGCAGTTGTTCAGTTTGGATGCTGCCTGACCCCAAAGCTACCGCAGAGTTTAAATCCTGTCCGAACAAGCCCGAGACAGAAGGATTAGTGGAGGAGACAGGAGGCCATTTCAGCCCAGCCCAGTCTGATGAGAGGTTAGATAAGACAGATTCACACTGAATGTGCCTGTTTTGTCCGTCCGTTCTTTCAGAGCACTTTCTCTCAAGTTTATTTATATGTGACTAACTAGTTGACTTTTTTTTTGTTTGTTTTTTTAATAGTAGATTATGAATATTCTCTCGTCTGGACTGAACGCCACCACTCCCTGTAATCGGCTCTGTTTCTTTAGAGCTCTCTGTGAGGGGGAGATTTCTGATCCCTCTTTATTTGGGTGATCTCTCTTTTGCTTAAATCCCACCCTGACAGATTGCGAAAGTGAGTCTGTCGTTTGGGGCTTTTGGTCATGTAGCAATTACTGGAAAGCTCAAAGTACCTCAGTTGACATTTTGAGTTATTATTATTAATATATTGTGCTTTTTGCACAATAGGATTAGGATTCCATACATTTAGTCTTATTCATGTTTCTTTTTTTATTATTGCCCCTGTGATCTTTGGATTACCTGTTATACATAGAGATTTTCTTTTCCATGGTAGACCCCATAAAACTGCCTAGCAGCCCTAACACTGAACACCATAAAACAGTGAAACGCATAAAAAAACCCCATACCGATCGTATTCATGCATTCAAAGCCACAACTGGTTTGACAATTCTCTTTGAAACCCACTTGTAAACCATATATTGATTTTTCTATTAATTCAGCAAGACAAATGGCCCCCCTGACTCAGCTTCTGCCAATGGTAGCATCATAGACCGTGAGATGAGCATAGTGTGGGGGTGAGCGTAGGCCAACCTACTGGATCACACAAGTGGGCTTCAGTGTGTAAAACTAACAGGCTGGTCCTGTCATTTTTTGTTGTCGTCGATTTTCATCTCTGAACGTTCTGTAATTTTGTTTCGCTCTTTGCTTAATTATTCTCCAACTCTGTGTTTTTAAACTCTGCCTGCCTGCGTTTCTGTCTTTTGTCTCTCGGCGGGTGGGGAAAGGTAGACTCTGAAGCCGTAGATGGAAGCCGTAGACTTTGCGAGTTTGATACGCACCCAGCCTTTTGCATCACCCTACACACACTGTGCTGGAATTTCGACCGTGTTGCCTAGCAACAGCCAAGGCGGACAGCACATCCCAAGGCTGCTGGGAAGAAAAAGAAGTGAGGACAGGTTCCCTCATTGTAGCATTACACCTCGTCCTACGGCTGAGACCATGGCTATGAAGAGTTGCAGGGAAGAACGTACAAAATACCCTGATGGGCAATCAATCCCTTCCTGAGATGTTCTTGCTATGACACTGTGTGTAGTATTACAATGGAGTTATTATGTATTTTACCTAGGGCTTGGCCGATATATATTGTCTGGCTGGAAACAAAAATTGGTGGATACGCTATATGGACAAAAGTATTGGGACACCTGCTTGTTCATTGATTCTGCCACAATCAAGGGTGTTAATCAAAGAGCTCGCCCTGCTTTTGTTGGAGTAACTGTCTCTACTGTCCAGGGACGACTTTCTGCTAGACTTTGAAGCATCACTGCTGTGAGGATTTAATCGCATCCACCTCACCCCCAACTTACTTTAAAAGAATTGGATGTAGAACCATAACTCCAGTGAACACAGTTCCACTGCTCCACAGCTCAGTGCTGGGGGGCTTTATACCCCTCTAACTGGCATTAGGCATGGTGCCAATAGGTACATGTTTATCTGCTCCAGTGAGTCCTATTCTATTGGCAGTACTTCTCTACAGGGACTAGATATGATGTCTGTGCGTGCATTTGCACATCTGTGACCGCAATGGGTGCAACTTAAAGTAGCAGAATGCATTCATTAGAAGGGGTGTCCACAAACATTTGGACATATAGTGTATTAAGGCTATATGAATTTACTGTATGAAGCATTGATATTTGGACTGGACAGACAGGATTCTGAGGTAATGGTTTCATTCTTTCATACCTACCAGTCTCTTCAGGGACTGGTAAATTGACAACAACCTATTGTGAACATTCATAGCAGCAATACCAGCAATATTCTCATCCATCTGAATTTTCAGCTCCTTAAAATCTGTATTGCTATTGGTGACTATTTTCATATCGGTCAGGTCCTATGTTTCCGTGCACCTTCTAAACCTTTTTCCTTTCCTCCCAAGGATAATTTGTCTGGATGTACATATCCTAGTTTTGTATAATAATCTTTGTACAGCCTTCCAAAAAATGTCTGCAAAAGACTTAGTTAAATACCTGCTGTATTAATGTGTGAAATGTAGCCTAAACTGTTGTGTGTGTGTGTGTGTGTTGTTTGATTCTAATTTATTAAGGGAAAAAATGTTTAATTTCCACTTCTGTCCATGTTTTCTCTACTCTGATGAGCTGTGGTTCTTGACTTCATTAAAAATGGCTTTATTCTGTAAACTTCCGCATTACTGGATGTTTGTACAGACATCAGGGTGATTCCGGTGTGGCTGTAGATGAACAGATTCCCCCTCCTCCACCAGCGTGGCCTCTGAGAGCAGAGGTTCTGCAGGCTGATAGCTCTAGTGTGGATGAAGCCTCAGCCTCTCCGTCTTTCTCTTTCAATATGACATCTCCACTCTCCCCAATTGCTCCCTCGGGTGCTTTAAAATGGTTCCCCTGTTCCCAATGTATTACTAGGATTTGCCTCCGCGCGAATGAACGCCTCCACGCACAGGGTAGTTTTCTCATCTGCAGTATGAGGAGCGTTGCAAGCGCAGTAGCATAATGATGAAATATGAGGTAATGTGGATTTTGCGTATAATTTAATTATCAGTGTTGTACAGCTTCCTCAGTTCTACAGCTTTCTTAGCATTTTCAGATCATTCCTAACAACACCCCAGCGTGAAACCTGCAGTCTAAAGTTGCACAGTAGCAGTTTTTACTCCAGACGTATAAACAGTCATTCAAACTGCCCAGCCAACATGCTCACATGGAGCTCACATGGGGTGGTAGGTGGGTTCCAGGCGGGCAAGGGCTCTGAGTGGGTTTGTACATACATTTTTTTTTCTGGGCACCCAGTAGTTGGGCTTGCCAAATGGGCCCCATCGTTACAGCCCACCTTTATCTCACATGGGTTATTTCTGCCTGTACTGTTAGGTAAACATCTTCCTGTGATGGCAGTACTCTTATAAATGTACAGCGCTGTGAAAATGTGTTTGCCCCTTTGTAAATTCTATATTTTTGCATATCTGTTACAGTGAATGTTCTTAGAGCTTTCCACAAATCAATTAATTTATTTAATGTGCACCCTTGTGAAAATCCAACTTATCATTGTGGATCAATTTAAGCCCTGAAGAATGGCCCTTTGCAGAATAACTGCTTGTTTGAGGACTTGCCACACCATCTCTGCTGGGTTCGTAAGCAAATTCTGTTTTAGGTTATGACTAATAGAGAGATGAAAAGTCTACTTTGGTCTAGTCCAGCTAGAATTCTCTGATCCAGAAATGAATTCGTGATTGTTCAGGTCCTGAGGCGGCAAAACATCTCCACACTGTAGTCATGTACTACCATTACCATGTTTGAAGAAGTTTAAAGTTTGTGAAGAGTAGGCTTAGTTTTAAGCCAGATAAAGTGACTTGACTGGTCTGACCATAAAATATCGATCGGCTATGCATCAGCCGATTTTCAGCTCAAATGTGCGATCTACTTAAGGATATGTCTCTAATTCGGCCGATCCTGAGAGCCCATCAGGTCATTTTCTTAAGGTTAAGTTAAGGATTACAGTACGCTCACTGTACAGACAATCACAGGATGCTAGCTGCAGTTCCTTGATCAACTGCTAGATTGAACTACGGAGCTCGTGTATAGCTACAGAAGCCTAATATAGCCAGTGTTGTACTCCTGTCTCTACCGATTCACGCCCCCTGCCCGATTTGAGCCGAGCATGAGCGCACATGTGCAGTGCATACTGAGCAAGGGGTGCAGATTGTGTAGACAGTAACAATCTGTGCTATCCACAGAGATTTACAAAATGATAAAGAGCTAACACTAGTTATGGCATGGTAGTTTTGTGTAGTTTACGTTAGCTAGTCAGCTAGACACCTGCTCCACTAACTATTATAGCTATATCTGTTAGACATTAAGACAAAAACGCTCCGGATGTTATAATGCTGGTTGATGCCGATGGCTCTCATTTTGAGGCATTCAAGGCTGGCCTATCCAAAGTCAAACACTTGCTGGCTAAACATGCTAACTCAGCAGTAGCATGTACATTAGAAAGTGTAAAACGAATGCGACTTTTAACACCAGTGACCGGACACCCCTATTGAGAGACCATTACATAGCCCAGTACAGTGGGTAACTGAACACAGCGAAGCTAACAAACACTGCTACCCCCACAAAAAAGGCAGCAAAACAGTGCAGCCCACATTTACCCCCGACCAAAAGTAAAGCAGCAGCAGCAGCAACAGTCAGAAAGCTAAAGGAACCGCGTCCAAAGTGATGCAATTTAAGGGAAGCGTTTTTACTGTGGTTGATTCCAAACAGCAAAGTACATTTCATCTAGAGAGACCTTACATGAAAAATTACAGACGTCCTGCAAGGTGATGCATTACCAAATCTCTCTGGGAAGGTTAAGGGGGCATCCAGCCCTGCCATCAATGGGAATCGGCGATCAGCCCCAAAAACACCGATCAGTCCAACCCTGGCTCAGAAATTATTCAGGTACTTTACTGACAAATGACTATTTGGTCAGTAGTGTTTTCTGAAATGCAGCTCTTCTCCGAAGGCCACTTTTCCTACTGTGAAGCCATGAACACTAATTTAGCTGAGGCTAAAGGGATGAGCAATTTCATGGATGTTCTCCTGGAGCCTTTAATGACTTCTAGGACAATCTACTGCTGCACCCTTGGGGACATTTTAGCAGGCACTGTATATAAATACTGTTAAAGCGATAAATACAGTGATTCACTAATTAGGAATAAAATATTGACTTATCACATAATGAATGTCAAGCTTACAGGATGGTCTAAGCAGTTCCTGGTGCAAGGTTGCTACTGGAACGCTATTAAAACCCCTCTTATAATTCATCTTATGTCCTTCTTACACATGCAGACCACCCATAACTCACAGTACTCACACTGATTACCGAGCTGGTTCCATGCCAACACAGTACGCTGGAAATATCTGTGGACAAAGTGCCCAAGCCTTT
The DNA here is from genome assembly GCF_030463535.1 of Salminus brasiliensis. NCBI lineage: Eukaryota > Metazoa > Chordata > Actinopteri > Characiformes > Bryconidae > Salminus > Salminus brasiliensis. The sequence continues at coordinate 17,127,070 of NC_132891.1, forward strand.
TTTTTTTTCTTCTTTTAAAGCAGTGGTTTTACACTGCATCCTCACATACAGCAAGAGAGGGAAATGCTGGATAAGGCATCAGCAGAGAGAGGAGGAGAGACAGACAGAACGAGGGGGGATTTAAGGATTTTAAAGTCCTAAGAGCTATCATTCCCTGAGATCACCCCTGTCTCTTCATCTCCCTCGCTCTCATGCTCTCTCTCCCTCTCGCTCTCATGCTCTCTCTCCCTCCTAGCTGGTAATGAGCTTGGGCTCTGTGATGCCACTGCGACTCACCCTGGAGCTCAGAGCGTGAGTGAAGAAGGCGGATAAGGGACGACAGAGAGGAGTTATGTTCTTAGCTTACTGATGAGCTATGTAGAGTCACCCTGTCACCTCATGTATTTGTGTTTGTGTGTGCATGTGTCTGCATGTTTTCGTGCATTTTCAAGACAAAGACGTTTTGGCTTCATAGGAAATACAGGTACAAACAGGGCTGACCTACAGGGTTGACCTACAGGACCAGCAAAAACAGGCCTGACTGTTATTGTTCTTGTTTTTTAGTTATTTAGTTATTTATTGGTCAAATGTTTCATTTTTCCCCTCCCAATATGGTCCTGCCAATTAACATCACCCCCTTGCACTAGCAATGCTCCCAATACTAGAAGGAATTGTCTCTTTTCAAACTGCTCTCACTAAGGAAGGTGCCCCATCCCCAGCTTCATCACATCAGCTAGAAGACGAGAGAGAATGAAAGAGATGAGGGGAGAGAGCAACATCTACATACCCGGTGAGAGCACTGCTAATTGTGCTCTGTCTGACTTAGAAAGCTGATGGCAAAGTTAGCATGGCTCAGGATTCGAACTTGCAACCCCCCGGCCCTTATCGGTAACGCATCAGACTACCACTTTTTCTTTTTTTAATAACAAAGTAATTTCTAATTTGTAAGAGTTTAGAGTTTAGCAGTTAGACTTTGTTGTAGATCTACATACAGTTGTGAGAATACAGCAGCATCAGAGAGACTCTTCTGTCCAGATCTGTTTTTAATGAAATCAGCACAACAGTCCCTATTGAGTCAATCTGTTTACAAGTTGCTCAGTCATGCAGAAAGCCCTACAGACAAGGCGCATGCATGCGCGCACACACACACACACACACACACACACACACACACACACACACACACACACATACACAAACACATACACACACACACACACACAGTACTACAGGGCCTTGCACCCCCAAAGAAAGATTAATGTACATAATCACCATAAATAATTCAAATAATTCTGCATAATATCTTTATTAACCTTATCATGCACAACAACTAAAAGTAGTATTACATGGGGAAACTGACAGAGAATGTGTTCTGATTGGTCGAAATTGATCATTTTGTTTATATTGTTTACCTTGGATGAACATTAAAAATCCATTTGAATTATTAATGTATATTTGTTTCGTATTTTTCTATCTAATTTGTTGTGTTGTTCAAATGAACAGTCCCATGTGACCAAAATCCTCAGTTTAATATGACATTATTAAGTGACTGACATTAATGTGTTTATAAAATATAATTTACATATTTTTAGCTATATCACATTATATTATACACTATGAGACATGTCATGATAACTATTGTTTTGGGATGATATAATATTCCAGAAATAATTGCAATAAATTATACTGATTTTAAGACCATTTGATGAATAAGTAATATAAAAGCATAATAATGCAAGTACACCCCTTTAAAGAGCACTGAACCTTTAATTAATAATTGTTTGGGAGAGGTATGTTTCTGTGGTAATCGTCATATTTTTGCACCTACCAGCCTGAGTAACACATCTTCACCTTTATGTGTATGGCGCTGTTACTAATGCATTGGTTATTGTGCGACAGGCTCAAATATTGGTGACCTTCATTCTTATGTAAACAAACAAGCAAGTATACACAAAGGGCAACACTGAGGTCATATCCATATATTGTTCGATAAGTTGGTAACAGGGCAGGGCTGGATTTGAACCATGTGTGTAAAAGTTTGTGGCCACCCCGTCCAACGAATGCTTTCAGCTACTTTACGTTGCTGACACAGGTGTGCAAATGCACACACACAGCTTGTCTAGTCGGCTCTGTAGAGAAGTACTGCCAATAGCATGCTCCAAAATCTAGGTGTCCCAAAACTTTTGTCTATAGGGTGCACTATATATTATTATATGTCTTAGATTTGTGCTCTAGGAACCTCAGAGAAAGTTGCCCATCATTGTTTAAAGAGCTGAATTTTAAACATGAAGGCCCATTCACTTCACAGTCTGTGCTGTCCATATATGAAAACAAAGCTGCACCAACTTGGCTCATATGTATTGATTAATGGTATAAAGAGAGTTTTACTGTTTTGCTATCTATTTAATCTATAATTACAAAAAAAGGAGGTTGTTTGACTTACAAGCTGAAAATATGACAGTATTATTTATGACGTGTAAAAGTCCATAGTGATTCTATTATATACTCAAATGGAAATGTCCATCAAAATTATAGAAAGTTGATACAACAGAAAGTAAGGTGGTGTTGTAGAAGCTGTGTGTGCTGTACTGGCAAGTTTTCTGACAATGATTCCACCCCTGTTTTCCATTTCCCTCAATTCTAGCTCCAGACTAATGCTATGCCATGGGGACACCTCTGAGCTCCCCCACATTAAAGGCACACCCTTCCCCCAGCACACGCACACACACACATACTGTGGGGGCATGTTGATGAAGATGCCCTGGGGGTACGTTGATGATGGATGCTCATGTTTGGCTGTTTAATTAGCTGTCTGTGGCTACAGTACATGGCATCAGGGTCTCAGCTGGAGAGGCGGTGGGCTGTTAGTTGGGGGGGGGGGGGGGGGGGGGGGCAGGTTTGGGTGGATAGGTTGGGGTTAGAGGTGTATATAATAATTGCGGATAGTTTGGAGAACTTGTGTATGGGTTTATTTTGAGTCAGCTTGGAGCACTGTTCTGGTGAGCAATGGCATTGCTGTCGTTATCATATATATTTATATTTGCAGACAATGTTATTTATGATACTATGTACACTATATTATATTATTTTGTTTACAAAAATAAATAAATGTAGGTCAAACTCATTCCAGCACTTCTTCAAAACTCAAATAAATGCTTCATTAGATACAAACATTTTTACAATTTGTGCTTGCTTGATTTACACCCCTTAATCTGACCAATAAAACAACAAAAGGTCATGCATACTATAATACTGTGCATTTGTACTTGTACACACTCACAGTCACTGTTATTCTCTTAACCCCATTAAGGCCTATGGACTGCTGGTGGGCTAAAAGTGTTATTACAAACTTCTATTACCAAAAAATAGCCCCACCAGTTTGTACAGACGTCCCTGTGGTTACTGAGTAATACACCTTAGTGAGTAATAAGCCTTGCTGCATTAGGGGGTTAATAGGGCGTAGGCTGTTTATACACATTTTAGCATATGGAAAGCAGCTAAGCGCAAAACACTCTTAATTTGCACAGGATGGTAAATAACTAATTGGGTCACGGTGCTCTGCCAGTGCTTCAGTGTCCTTAACCATAAATGGGTGGCGGCTTTTTTTTTTTTTTTAAACAATGACTGCATTTATCACAGTGCAGCATGAATTTCACTAAACCCCTTGAACCTACTTCTATAAAAAACATATACGCTAGTTCATGTACAGGAGTGAGGAATTACGGTGTGTGTGCTGCCCTTGAAGTTTAAGTAGTTAAACATTTTCTTTAATTGGGGGATCCAAAAATAAAATTTGCAATAATTTTGTATTTATTGGGTCAAGACCAACCAGCACTGCTCCCAGCGGACCACATACATACACACATGTTCAGGGAATCGAGGTCCCTCATAGTAACAAAACAATGTGCAATATTTTTCCCACCCCCCACAAGGGTGAATTTGCAATTATCTGTAAATAATGTGTAAATCATGTTTTTTTTTTAACTTCTATTATTTATATTGTGTATATATTGGTAATCTATCTATGATTTGCCTCTGAAATTCTTGCTATCCCTTTGCTGCTGTGACATTGTGAATTTCCCCACTGTAATAAAGGATTATCTTATCTTACATCCTTTAAAAGAGCTTATATACATTAACGCATAACTAAATGATTTTGGATCTTTATTTCCTAGAGTTTACAGGCATACTGACCGAAAAACAGTAAAATTATTTTTAGGAATTAATGCATTTTACCTTCATTTCTAAACAGTTGAAATATACTGATGGTGAAACTGTGTGAAACCCGCCATTACCATCACTAGGTGTCTTTACTATCACAACCATGTATGTTGGTCATGATGGTGTTGCAGTAATGGCAATTTTTACTTTTGTTTCAGGAAATAAAGACCCTTGGACACCCGTTCCTAACACTACTCAACAGCTAGTATAAAATGCACTTTAGAAACATATATAATGAACAAATAATGAGAAGCTCTTTGTATTATTCTTTGGGTAAAATATTGCTGTAATGGTAAAATTGGTAATGACGCTGAATCAACCTGCTTGATGATCAGCAGGAATACATGATTAAATTACTCCCTTTTCACTGACACTCTTGACACTGTTGCCATGTCAGTCTTCGTTTCCATGGTTACAACATAAACCAGTTATCCTTAAATAATTTCTTTCAGAAATCATAGGCTGCTGCGGTAATGACAGTTAATTTCTTTCTTTTTTTTTTATAACTTTATTTGAACCAGAGACATTTTGAAGTCTAGGTAGGCCAAAGATGCCAAATACTGATGTTCAAAACATTCAGAAATCGGAATCATATTTTTAGCGCATCATTTTCTTTGGTAGTGCAATAAATAATATATTTATTTTCTATATTTAGATATTTATTTTGTAATAAATTCTTTCTAACATGGATTTAGATAGAAAACCCTCTGAGGACATGGCCACTACAACAGAGGCTTTATTCATGCGTTTTGTGTTCAGCTGGGAAATGGCATTTATGTGTATGAAAGACGCATTTTCTCTGTCAGGAACTGCACAGCTCAGCACAAAGCCTCTCACTGTCCTGTCCAGCATTTTTCATTATCTTGGTCTATGATCAGGAGGTAGAGAGGCGATCTGAAAGATCAATATTGGACATTATTATGTATTGCTAATTCTGGCTTTCATTCTCTCCGGAGATTTTGGCTGACGCATACGCTGAGAATGGTGTAATCGTTCTGAAACCTGAAGAAACAGTGTGGCATCCAGTCTGCAGGGAAAAGGCAGAAGAAAAGAAAACCAACATAATGAATGTCATTATTTGTACAGAATGGTAATCCATTCCCCACGACAAGAAAACCAGTGAAATAAAGACTGTAAAACACGGAACAGGAGACTCAAAGTGTCTCTGAGGTTTAAACTGATGTTGCTTTTGCTCATCTAACCTTTTCATTTTATTTTGCATTGTTTCATTTAAAATATTGGAATAAAAAAAGTTTAATTGCTTTTTAGTAAATTGATAGGTGTGTGATATTGAATTGGGTGCTCCTATCGTAACAATATAAAAATATAATTTGCAATTATTTTGTTGAAATATATATATATATATATATACACACACGGGTGAAGACTCCGGCACAGCTGCTGCAGAGGCATCATCACCAGGCAACCAACGCGTACGGAGGAAAGCATCGTGTCAGCAGATGCCAGTGCTGGACAGCATTGCACGGGAGGGACGTGGGGAGAAAGTTCCATCTACCCACCTTGGAGAGAACAAGCAACCAAACGTGCTCTCTCACAGTGAGCCAGGTGCGGATGGCTAGCAGCAAGACTGGGAACTGAACCTGTGATCTTTTGGCTATAGTGACAGTGCCAAGATGGCCAAGACTGAGCTTACATACGATGCAATTATTTTAGATTTCTTTGTCAGCTGGCATGGTGCAGAAATCCCGTTCATATTTTTCTGTATTCTCTAGAGCTCTCTACTGATGTCATATTGACAAACAGTAATATTAGTGAAAATTAGTCATAACAATGCTAAGCAAATCTACTCCATGATCAGGAGGAATGCATGACTAAATTACTCACTTCTCCAGGCAGCAAAATGTCACTCTTCTCTCAAGGCTGACATGTGCTCCCCTGTCATTCTTCGTTTCCATGGTTACGAAAAAACAAGTGGTACCTTTAAATACTTCCTCAGAAATCGCAGGCTTTGGCAGTAATGACAGTGATGTTGGCGACGAAAATATATTGTTAAGCAATAGGAAAAAATATATAGATATGAACATAAATAATACATGTTGTCTTTTAAAGTTATTATAAAACAACTTGAACTTAGTGACTTGTTTCTTAATGCATTAAGCACGTTTTAATATTTTATTGGTGAAGAGAAGTTTTACATGCCCAAGAAGCAAAATATTGATATTTTAAACATTAAAAAAATAGAAATCATAATGATTTGGGTGCATCACTTTTGCCGTAATAAATAATATACTTAATACCTGAGCCATTTATTTAGCAATGATGTATTTCTAACATGCATGTATAACCTGGGGAAATGAAAAATGCCTGTAATTGAAGAACCACCCAGGTACTGATTTTTGTGTTATGCAGTTTGGCGCACCCTGAACAAATGACCCTCACGCTGTCCTCAACAAACAATGTGCAGTAAAATATCACCATATATGTGAACATTAAAATAATATCAAGCAAACAGAAACTAGCGTGCCGCACACTGGATAAGGTAAAAATAGGTTTGTCTGTTCAACCTAATTAAAATAACATGGTGAAAGGTTCTTTAAGGAACTAAAGGCGGTTCTTCTATAGGACTGCCACAAAGAAAGGCTTCACAGGAGTGTGGCGTCGAGACGAAGGTTACATAGAAACTAACGGCATTTGAAATTTTAATAAGCCTGCGTCTTTCACAGAGAACCTACTTTTCAATTAGAGGAAAACGCATTTCGCTTGGTAACGCACTGTTCACACTATTGTGGCGCTCCCAACAGTGTTAACCAATAGGCCATTCAGGGGGTGCACTATGCCAACAAACCTGTCTCAAGGTCAGAGAGCCCTTACCAAGATCACAACTACCCTGCAGAGCCTGAGATAAAGAGAGTGAGAGAGAGAGAGAGAGAGAGAGAGAGAGAGAGAGAGAGAGAGAGCGCAGGAGAGGGAGTGAGCGAGTGAGCAAGAGAGAGAGAAAAACATGAAAACATGAGTATTCTATTTCTTCTTTCCATGTCAGACAATGCCCTTATGGCAGGAGGAATGTAGTCATAGCAACAGTCTAAGTGTCTCTAAGTGTGTGTGTGTGTGTGTGTGTGTAGATGTATGAAGTATGAATACAGATTTTACTTTTGTGGTTTCAAAAGAGAAGAGAGGGCCAAATTAAATAATTAATGTACACCTTTCTGGTCTCTCTCTCTTGCGCTCTCTCTCTCTCTCTTCAGTGAGGATTGGTCCACTCCCTGTGTGAAGATGAAAGCATTTCAGAGCAAACACTTATCTACCGCTGCTGAATTACAAAAGCTCTGCCTCTGACCTAGAGGCTTTCAACACCACCTTCCCTATGCAATTAAACCACTGAAGAATGAAACATAGTTTTTTTTTTCCTGTGATTGCAGTGATTGATGTCTTGGATTTATTTAGTGATCGTTATGTAGACATATGTAGACACAAACTCCATGGACTCAACACCATTTGTGGGCCACTACACATCAGTTTCTATCATATGTCACGAAAAAAAAAAGTTTGTAGACACCTGCTCATTGACATTTCTTCTTAAATCAAGGGCACTAATAGGGTTTCTGCCTCCTATTTGCTGCAGTAGCAGTAACAGTCTCTACTTTTCTGGGAAGGCTTTACACTAGATGTTGGGACACTGCTCTGAGGTTTTTGTTTGAAGGCGGCCGAACAAGAGCATTAGTGAGGTCAGATACTGTGTTGGATGATTAGTTCAGGATCAAAAACGCCACTTTGAACCAAGGTAGTGGATGGAGCCCCGTCACTCCAGAGAACACAGTTTCACTGCTTTACAGCCTCAAGGTTGTTCTCCTTCTAGTCAACATGGTGCAGGCTCAGGTGCTGCTCCTCTATAGCATCCCATTGTGTCTGCAATGCTTTTTTTATGGAAATGACACCAGCTGTGTGGCATAATCAAACACATGGCTCAGCACCTGGTGCACCTTAAAGTTGCTGAATTCACTAATTAGGGGGGGTGTCTGGATGTGTGTTTGGATATACAGTATATCATACATCAAAATACAATCTGGACTTGAGACTCGCCTCATTTCCAAAAACCTGAACAGGAGTTCGCTTGGTCCCTCTGCAGAGGGCCAGTCGAGGAGGCAAGCTCCAGCAGCTGTTTTCGAAGGAAGCTTTACTGCCTCATCCTACGGAAGTGCTCGTAAAGGAAAAGCCTTGCTTGGGGATTTTCCACTGAGGAAGAGACCATTCCGCCCCCGCGCCGAGGATGCTACTGCAGGAGCAGGAAGGCTAAACAATAGAGCTTGCGGCCTGAAGTGAGGGGGGGCTCCAGGGGGGATGGTCCTCAACACTGGCCTCTACTACAATGGCCCTTGACACTCGGATAACCTGCAGTCCCCTCATGGCACCCCTGTCCTGCCCCAGAATAACACCCATTGTTAGAAATTTCGAAGTTATCTCACTATTTTTGGAGCGTCCGATTAAGGAAAGGCGCTGGTGCTAAATATGCTACCTTTAACAATCCTATCATAGAGAGCCTGCAGCTTTGATTATTTTTTATATCCTTCTGTGTGAATATTTTCCACTTTCTTGACTTTGTGAGAGCAAAGAGTGAATTGTCTGTAGGTATTTCAGGGTTTTCTAGATCCAATTAATAATAGGAACACCACCCCATGCAAATGACAACTGGGGGAGTGGTGCTAATTTTAAATAGTCCTGGCCTCAGATAAGATGGTCAAAGTATGTGGACACCTGAACATCACATCCATACTGTTCTTAAAGTTCTTAATGACCATTTAATCTAAAACCCATCAGTGGCCTTCCCAGTTAACAGATCTGAATCCAATAGAACACTATTGGGATGTGGAGAAAGTGCACTTAAAGAATCTGCAAGAACTCATGATGTCATTGCATGATCAGGTCAACAGGGACCACAATCTCAAAGGACTGTTTCCAACATCATGTGAAACTCATGCCAGTACTCATATAGTCCTTTATTATAGGGTTCCTTATAAAGTGCTCAGTGAGTGTATATTGAAGGTAGTTGTTGGAATGCTTGGTGAATTTTTGGGGTGGGCTGTGTGAATTGCTCCCACTAGCTGGTGAACACAGCATGAAGCAAGGCTGCATAAGACCACAAATGGTCTTTAATGATAGTTTTAGGCCTGAATGTACGTTTAACCCTTTCGCAAGTCTGCCGGAAGTGATTTCTAAATCTTTGTAAATATCTGCTCTATTGAAGGTGAAATGGAAAATTCAGGCATTTTCGGGATGCGCTGTATGTTGTGGTAAGACTACTCAGTTGACGGATCTGATTGACCAGTAGAATTAAAGCTGATCCCACTGGTGAGATCGTATTTGCAACAGGGTTAATGAGGTCAGGCAATGTTGGGTCTTGCTTACCATTCCAGTGGTTGCATGCGATTAGGATCTGGGCTCTATGCAGTCCAAACTTGGTAAACCATTTCTTCATGGGCCTTGCTTTGTGAACACGGGAACAGACATGCTGAAACAGAAACGGCCAAACGGTAGCCCCCCCCTACTGGAAGCACACTGTGCTTTAGAAGCCATTGCATGCTGCAGCCATTTTCGTAACTTGGACTAGGGGGTCCAGCCCAACCCATGGAAAACCGTAGACCAGTATTTCTCTACCCAACTTAGAAGCTAGCATTCTGCTGGCGTAATTCAGCTGGCGCTTTGCATCATACATCCTGATCTTAGGCTTGTGTGTGGCTGCTCAGCCAATTGAAAGCCAACACAAGAAGCTTATGGTACAACAGTTTGTGTACTGATGTTGCTTTCGGTGCATTTGTGGGAATGTACACATTTAAAGCAAGTAAATTCAGTTAGTTCAAGTACGGAACATCGGCTTTATTCAGCATAGGATGTTGCCTTATATCTACAGCAAGTACGCCAGACTGACCAGCCCAAACCAAACTAGTTCATTCCTAAAAGCACCTATTAGACGCACATCTTTAGTGAGTGGGGAAAACGGGCTCGCCGTTCTCAGTCACAAGTGCTCTCACCGAGGTCCTCTTTGGGAGTGTGAGGGAGGACTCTTATTGGATGAGAGCCACTAGCAGCAGAGTGGTCAGGGAAATGGAACAGTAAGCACCACTCTATAAAGGTTCGTTGTAGGTTCATTCTCTGTCCCTCTCTTGAGACATGTGACCCTTCAACACCTGTATTACACCACTGCATAATTGATGCGGTGTAGATGCCCTAAAACTTATATTAGAAAGGATTCTGCATAATATTGATCCCAATATGTGATCCTGTGACTTTTGGAGCAATATGTTAATGGAATTGTGATCATTACAACACAACTGGTAACACATGTCCATCAGAAAATTGAAAAATTGTATTTTTTAAATCAGTAACAAAAATAATCTTAAATGCTGATGATTGTACAGTATTGTTTTAAAAAATCATCATCATCATCATCATCAATACAATGTAACCCCCCCCTCCCATATCATGCTGATTACATGGTTTTGGTCACCAAACCTAATTTACGGCACAGTGTTTACAAATAGCAGTGAAGTCATACCTAGACTGACTAATGTCATTTTGATTGGTGTCCATATTATTCACAAAAACGTGGTTGTGTGTGTTGCCAGAGAGATTAGCAGGATTGCTGTATGGTGGGTGTGGTTGAGGTAGGATGATGCTAAAAGCCTGTGACTGACCGGGGCCCTTAAATGTGTATTTTAATATTTTGTCAGAATTGTTCTCTCACAGAGTTGTGGGGCGCAGTGTAATGTCTTTTTTGACAGGGCCCAAAATCCCTGGCAGCGCACCTGCAGAAGAGGGCTAGAATGCAGCAGAATGCGAGTTGTATTATGTCCCAATATACTATTATACAATATTGAGTTTATCAAATTGTATTATGATATCATAATTTTGTCCAGACATATTGATGCTATAAAAGCAAATCTCTGTCTAAAAATATTAGATTAGAGATTCCTTAAGCAAAAATTTTCCTGTGTAATTCAGGAACGTTTCATTTGGTCCATTTATCATTTGGTATTTATTTAGGCACAATGCAAATAGTAACTATAGTTTTCATATTATGCAAAATATGTTTTTTGCAATACAGCGGCAATATGTAACAACTGTCTCCACTGCCTGTATGTACAACCAACGAAAATTAGATTTGGGGAAACCGTAGGCCTCAAGCATAGCCTTTACACAAGATTCCATATGCTATGGAATTAATTTCTGTAAAATAATTCATGTTGTGGCTTAAAGGTCAGTGAATGGCTGAATGGACTAGAGGTCCAAAACAGACACTGAGATTGGTCAGACGGTTTAGCACCACAAATGCAGTAGTTTGGGAGGAATAAAAAAAAAAAAAGAAAAAGAAAAAGAGAGGAACACTGTTTGTGTGTCGAGTTTGCACACAGGTCTCCCAATCAGTACAGAACAGTGGGAGAGAGGCAATGTGAGAAAAGGTGGTGTGTATGATCCCTATGGAAACGCATGACTCATCTCTCCACACACACACACACACACACACACACACACACACACACACACACACACACACACACACACACACAAAGAGAGAGAGTGAGACTTGCTCACAGGGAGCCAGACATCCCCACTACCGATGCTACTCCACAGTGCTTACTACCACTGCACTGCAGGTTGGCAGAAGAAAGAAGCGAAGGCCATAAAGAAGGCCTGGAGGGGGGATTACTTGGCTAAACTCTGACCTCTAGTGATTGAAATACAGAGCTGCACACAGGAGGTGAATATTAAGTCTGGGACTGTTTTTTTTTTTTTTTTTTGAGGTGGAGAACATGCAGGGTTGGTGTACTATGTTAAATAATAGATACACTACACGGACAAAAGTATTGGGACATCTGCTAATTTACTGTTACCTCTGAACTCAAGAGTATATAAAAAAAATACAAAAGAGTTGATCCTGTTTTTGTTGGAGTAACTGTCTCTACTGCCCACAGAAGACTTTCTACTAGACGTTGGAGCATTGCTGTGAGGATTCGATTGCATTCAGTGACAACAGCTTTAGTGAGGACAGGGGGCTGGATAATCACCCCCTCACTTTCCCCAACTCATGCCAAAAGTATTGGATGAAGCACCACCATTCCAGAGAACACACATCCACTGCTCCACAGCTCAATGCTGGGAGGCTTCTGGGGCTCACACCTGGCATCAAGCATGGTGCCAATAGGTTTATGCTTACCTGCTCCAGAGAGTCCTACTCTATTGGCAATACTTCTATACAGGGACTAGACACGCTGTGTGCATGCATTTACACATCTGTGTCAGCAAAAAAGAAAAGGCTGTGATGTGATGTGCCTTCTTGCCAGCTGCCAAGCAGCAAATTGTTTACATGACATGATGGTCATAAAATCACGTGCCAGCAATGTTTAACATTGTATTTATTTATTTATTTTTTTAATCAACGGCTATATTTGGTCTCTGGAACAATGGGGCATAATCACTTTTGGGATGAGATGGAGTGGTGATCATCCAACATCCTGACCACACTAATGCTCTAGTCACAGTGTTCCATGGACATGGACAGTACAGACAGTCACTCCAACAAAAGCAGGATAAACTCTCTGTAAGTAACCATAATTGAGCAGGTGTCCCAATACTTTTGTCCATATAATTAAATTACTTACCTGAAATCTGAGGTCAGAGGCTTCTGATGTCCACCAAGTGGCAGAAATTTGCATTTCTCTCGCCCTCCTTCAGGTCCAGAATCAGGTTGCAGACGCAGGTTTTTGTTGCTAACCTTATTTTAACTCACCTGTTGGTCGAGTAACGTTGGCACCAACACACCCACACCCTAAATACAACGTTGTGTGTTTGCTGAGTGGTAATGAATGAGTGGGCGATTGGGTTGCCTTAAACAAACATAAATCCCAGACAGCACACCTATTTGTTTAGATATATTAGCTGTGAGTATGTTTGTGGCCTAAGTCCTGGCATGATGTCTGATCTAAGCAACTGTCCCAGTCCGGCCCTGCTCGACAGGCAGCCAGGGCCTGGTCATGTGCACCCCATCTCACAACACACAGGACAACAGATCCGCTGCTAATGTGTTGGTGTTCACTTCAACAGACCAGAGCAGACTAATGTGTGGGCCGAGGGAGAGCCACACATTAGGCTTGACCGTCTGACTCGGTGCGGTGCTGGCCGGTCATTTTTTTTTTTTTTTTTTTTGTCAAGATGACGTACGCCGTTATAATCTCGCGAGGGCGAGGCGGTTGCAGGTGTCGGCTAAAAGAATCCTCATTGGCTAGAAGCTCCATACGGTTTCCTTTGATTCTAAAATGCAAATTTATGTAAATCTTTGGTCTTTGTCTTACCTCTCATATTTTTTATGTAATGTTTTCAAAATGTATTTTTGTATTTAACTGTTATAGTCATATCTGTATATAACTGTATATATAAAAATAGTATAAAACTGTTATTTTCAATAGCGCTGTATTACTATTGCATTTTTATTTTTCTTTCTTCTCTGTAAATGTCGCTTAAAATGCTTAATAAATAAAGCTTGCTGTTGTTGTTGTTGGTATTATTATTATTATTTTATTTAAAAAGGAAAATGCAGACTCAGATTTACTTGCAATAAAAGTTAGGTAGGCCACTCTTAGAACCCATTTCTGTAGGCACAGGCACTGTATTAAAACATTACATAGCCAATTAAAATGTGCACCTTCCTGGTTATCATTAAATGTTGGACACAGTGGTGTCATGGCATGGTTAGCATGGTTAGCATGGTTTCACTCACTGCTGTATATCGTCGCTGTCCAATGGAAAACATGTATCCCCAAAATAGTAACTTTACAGGAGAAGGAAAAAAAAACTCCAGACCCGCAGCTCAAGCGGGTTGCCAGGTTGAGGACGCTGAACCTGCAGGAAGGAGCGCAGGACGAGCTTTTACAATGGCAAGAGACGAGTCATACTCAGTAAGTTGATCAGCAAATGTATCCGTTTTTATTGTTAGCACATTGTAAACCAGCGCAGGAGAAAATCAGAGACTTCGGCGTCTGACTTGAAAACCGTCTGGGATCTAAGCTGCCGCCATCTATCAAACGTATTGCTAATATTTACTTTTGTTTCACCCCGTCTCTAGTTATTAAGCTTATTAGATGGATGCCGAGGCTTGTTAGGTTGAGCAGCGCCTAATGCTGTATCTGTGGATGCGGGTCGCTTGCTCGCTTCCGTGGCTGCAGCACGGGGGGCTTCCTGAGTGCTGTGTTCCCTACCTGGCAACCCGGGGTGTGGCAGTAGGACAGGGCAGCGGGGCAATGGGCGGGATAGAAAGCTACAACACGACCAGAGGACTGAGAAGCACTGCTGTCAAGAAATGCTAGTGCTAACACTTGTATGTTTCTTTAATATCTGATTACACCTTCTGACTTTAACTCAATGTAATATTTAATGGACCTTTAACTTTCAATGGAAGTGAGTGTAAAAATATTTTATTCATTTCGGTCTTATTTGGTTCTATTGGTCCATTTATCACAGTATTCATCACACAGTGTACAGCTCCGGAGTTCAAATGATGAGGGACGATAAATGTATAAGGCATCCCATACAAATAATAACTCAACTAGCAGCTGAAATGAAATGTGAACTCATAATATCTCAACATAGACAGCATCAGGAATGGAATAGAGTATAACTAACTAGAGCAAACCAGATATGATCTGATCAGTAATCAGTAAAGTCTGAAGAATGGCGAGTAAACAATAACGCAAGATACAGCTGTAGTGATTTTTGGAATATTTTATTTGTATTGACATACTTTTCCAAATTAAAGTACTTGAGCCTAAGACTGTTTATTCTACAAGACAAATTAATTACAAATTATAAAAATATTGATTGACAAAGATTGACACTTTGTAGTCACCTATAGTCACCACTGTGGATTTGCATGTTTAGTTTAGCCTCCAGAGGATTTAATTAAGGTTGTTTCACGCTCGTTGTTCATTATATTCAATTTCATGCAACAGCAAAGGGATTTCTATTGTATCCGCTGCACCAGCTACGAAGAACGCAAACGCCGCGAGATCTGCCACAGTTTACGAGGGATGCAGGTGGCGACTGTCCGACTTGACGGCTCTCCCCACCAACCTCCTCCCCAAAATGCAACCGCCTGCTCTCGCTGACCTCCAAAGAGCAGTTCGTCTTAAAAAGCCTAGCTAATGTTTTGGCAGATGTAAAGTAGTTTCCAAATAAACAAAATAAATTAATAAATAGTAACGGGATATAAAATCTCAATATTATAACAAATAAAATATTATATTAAAACATTAAAACATGTTTTGATTTTAATTCATTTATTTCAAACTTCAAAATAACTCCAGGGAAACGCAGACAGGCCTGCTCATATCAGCCAGGACTTTAGATGGCAGCAAAGCGCCCGACACTAGAGCAGACAGGCGAAAAACAGACGAGTGAGGTGGTTCGTCATTTCCCCAGATTTCCCGCGCTGCTCTTGGACGCAGACCCGCCGTGTCTACTACAGCTACAGCGGTGACAGCAGTGTTTCTGACAAATACATAATGTCCACCTCCGACTATGATCCTGCCTGTTTACCCGATCTCCTGCCGCTGTATTACCGCCGTCTGTTCCCTTTCTCACAGTACCATCGGTGGCTGAGCTACGGCGGCGGTGAGTAGACTTATTAAAAACAGAGGTGGTGAAGCTGACTGACTGACTGACTGACTGATTAACTAATATGGGGACATTAAGCGAGAATGCTCAGTCATTTTTTTCCCCATCTGTGCTTCTTTACTAAACGAAGCTGAATATATATATATTTTTTTTTTGGTTTTAGCTCGGAGGCAGGTCCCGTTTACTGTAGCTATCTTAGCTACTACAGTCCCTTAACAACAACACCTCGCGTTTAGCGGCTCCAGGTGTTTTTGTTGTGATTGAGGGAACCGTTAGTCTGTCTGTTCTCTATCTGTTATAAAGGTAGCTAGTATTAGCTATGTGTTTTCCTCAGATCAGAGCTAATTTATTAGGGAAAGACGTTGGAAAATAAGTATATGAACTTATAACTAGCTATAGAAACTGCTGAATAAACGTAGTGCTACCTTATTCCGGCTGTTTGTGGTAGATAACGTTAGTGCTAGCTGTATTATTATGTTTTTGGTAGGTAGTTTTTTTTTTATTTTATTTTATTATTATGTATGTATTCATTATTTTATATATATATGTATGTATTTATTTATTAGAAATTGACGAAACTGAGATGGCCGTGGTTATGGTGGTCGTTTATCTTCTTGCTCATATTGCACTAGGTACTGTCTTTAGCCATTGTAGGTGCAAAACAGCTCATGAACCTGGCTTGTAATTCACTCACCCAAGTGGGCTAAAGATTCTCCACAAGAGCACTTGCAGTTATTTTTCCTTATTTACACTCTGTGGGCAAAAGTATTGGGACACCTGCTCATCCATATTTTCTTCTGAAATCAAGAGGCTTGAAAAAGAGTTGATCCTGATTTTATTGGAGTAACTGTCTGTACTGTTCAGGGAAGGCTTTCTACTAGATTTCGGAGCATTGCTGTGAGGATTTGACTGTATTTAGCGGTGAGAGCATTAGTGAGGTCAGGATGTTGGATAACCACCACCCTACCTCATCTCACCGCCCCTTCAACTCATCCCAATTTCAGCTTTCTACCCCTCTAGTCCATGCCTAGCGTTAGGCACGGTGTCAGTATGGGTCCTGTTTATCTGCTTCAGAGAGTTACATAAATCTGTCAGCGATGGGTGAACCCTAATGTAGCTAAATGCAGTCATTAGAAGGGGTGTCCACAAACATTTGGACATATAGTGTAGGTTTGTAATACTGTATTAACACATTTTGACATGATTAAATACTGGATAATATCAATTAAATAATGCGTTCATTTACTTTACTCAAGTGTCTGTCGAGGTCTTCCAACCCATATCTATAATGGGTTGCTATTAAATTTCGCTTGACTTTTGACCAATAGTTAATCTAGCTAACAATGTTCTACTAACTTTCTCTAACA
Organism: Salminus brasiliensis; assembly: GCF_030463535.1. Taxonomy (NCBI): domain Eukaryota; kingdom Metazoa; phylum Chordata; class Actinopteri; order Characiformes; family Bryconidae; genus Salminus; species Salminus brasiliensis. Next base: position 17,144,259 of record NC_132891.1, read on the forward strand.
CTGTAAATGTTCTATTCCCCAGTGGCCAAGAACTACTTCCAGAACCGGGAGTTTTCTTTCACCCTCAAAGATGATATCTATGTTAGATACCAATCTTTCAGCGCACAGAACGAACTGGAGAAAGAGATGCAGAAAATGAACCCGTACAAGATTGACATCGGAGCCGTCTACAGCCACAGGGTGAGGAGTCTTTGAGATTCTTCCACGATTTGCAATGTCCGGTTGTTCCTCATGTGTCGTCATTATCTTACTCTCTGTGTGTACTTCTTGACTGACAGCCCAGCCAACACAACACTGTGAAGTCTGGAACGTTCCAGGCCCTGGAGAAGGAGCTAGTGTTTGATATTGATATGACTGACTACGATGATGTCAGAAGCTGCTGCAGGTACCTCCACTTACTACTTTACAGCTATCATTGCACACCTACTCTGCCTCACTTGGTGTGTTTATATGGTATTTGACTCTTATTTCCAGTGCCGCAGATATTTGCTCTAAGTGCTGGACTCTGATGACCATCGCCATTCGAATTCTAGATCGAGCACTGAGAGGTGAGAAGTGTGTACAATGTGAAATGTTTTCTACTCATTCGTTCCACTTCTGTGTACCATCTCAAGATATACACTCATATAGGCTCGACTGCTACTCTATTACTGTACTGTACACTAAAGCAGAACTGGATCTAGAGTAATATGTGAAGTGGAAAAGCAACTCATACATGACAGATGTTTGTTTTTGTGGATCAGAGGACTTCGGTTTCCAGCACCTCCTCTGGGTGTACTCAGGCAGGAGAGGCGTGCACTGTTGGGTTTGTGACGAAGCTGCCAGGAAGCTTTCAGTGGCTGCTCGTTCAGCTGTGGCGGAGTACCTCAGTTTAGTCAAGGTAAAAAATAAATAAATAAAAAATTCTACGCCTTAGTATTAAAACCATATCGTCATAGCATAAAACTATGAGCATGTCAGTACGTCCCAAGGAATATGTATGCATTACATTACATATTACATATGTGTGTGTACTTTTTAAAACATTGAATGAGCAAACACTTTCTCTGTATTTCTCTGATAACCTCATCAAATAGCAACACTGTTGCTAAAGTCTGAATAGACTGATAAATGGGATGATTAGGAATTTCTTTTGGGTAATGATCTCTTTTGTGGGATAATTGAACTGATCATCCCTTTAGTATTATGGGCAGCAGTGAAAAGAGGTACTCGAACATGAGAACATTATTCTGAAGATTTTGTATGTAACACTAGTAAGAATAATTATATTAAATAATTTAATTTGTGTAAGTTTTCTAAAATACATACATTTAGTATTAATCATTGGTATGTTTCCATTCTTTTTTTATATATATTAACATATTACAACTAATAAATAAATAAATAAATATATATATATATATATATATATATATATATATATATATATATATATATATATATATCCTATGGGCCTTGTTCCAAAAGCCTGACCGTGCATGCAAATGTTTAGGGTGGCGAGGAGACGGTGAAGAAAGTTGTGCTATCAGACCCAGTTCATCCCTCCATCAGGTGAGGTGACCTACATAATACACCTTTGTTAGAAGGACAATAGTCATTTCTAGCCATGCAAAACCATTTTGTCTATGTTGCAGAATTTGATTTGTAGTCAGTCACTGTCTAATCTGCATTATGTCCACAGCTTAAGGTCACAATCTCCAATTTAAACTCTTTGGACCCGTCACATAACAGTTACTAATAAGCCAATATATGTTGCACAGGTAGCAAACATACACTATATGTATTAATGTTTGTGACCGCCCCTTGTAATGAATGCATTCAGCTACTTTAAGTTGCATCCATTGCTGACACAGATGTGCAAATGCATGCACACAGCTTGCATAGTATTTGTAGAGACGTATTGCCAGTAGTGTAGGACAGGTGAACATGAATCTATTGCCTCCTGTGGCAAGCAGGAGCATTGAGCTGTGGAGTGGCAGAACTGTGTTTTCTGGAATGATGGTGCTCCATCCAATACTTTGGGGTTTAATTGGGGTGGTGATCTTCCAACATCATGATCTTACTACCGCTCTTGTCACTAAATGCAAATCAAATGCTCACAGCAATGCTTTAAACTCTAGTAGAAAGCCTTCCCTGGCCAATCAAGATGAGCACTCCAACAAAAGCAGGAAACACTCTTTTACTCTTGATTTCAGAAGAAACAATGAATGTGAAGGTGTCCCAATAATTTTGGCCATACTGTGAGGGGGAAACCCACGCTGAGGTCTTCAATGAAGAATGGAACACATGTTTTTATTATTGTTGTTATGCTAGTCTCTGTCCAATCTGTCCTATGCTCTTGTATTCATTGTGGTTATAGTCACACTATAATCGTAGCCTATTCAACATGGTAGATGTGTGTTTTTGCATCATCTGGCAATATTTTAAACTAGGTGTTAACCAGTGTTAGAATATTCATTAAATGTGGTTATACATGTAAACAGGCATCAACAGTTTATTAACCTGTAATCCTGATGCTAATGTGTGTTACAGCCAGTCTCTTTTAGTGGTGGAGCATTACTTCCATCAGTATGCCATTGTGGGACAGGACCTGCTAAGCAGCAAGGAGAGTATAGACAAAGTGCTCAGCCTGCTGCCTGAAGATATCCTTTTTGTGCTGTGTTCAGTGCGCTGTTCATTATATTGTGTTTACTGTACAGTACACTTTCTAGTTATGCTGGCTCTTGACCAGCATAGGGTATGTTTTATTTAATTGATTTAGCTGGTATGTAAGTATTATCAACCTCAACAGGTAGACCACCAATATGACCAAGCTTGAAGTTGGTCGACCAGCATGACCATGGTGGTCGGCCAGTGACCAGCATCACCAAGCTGGAACGACCAAAATCAAATGCAACATACACAATGCTGGTGAAGAGCTAGTTAACCAGCTAGCTTACCAGCATGGGCTGTGTTTTTGTCTGGATGACCAGCTTATCAAGCATCTTTATCATCAAAGACCAGTGTAGCCCATTCAAAACCAGCTACCAGCAAAAGCTGGTCTTGTGCTGGACCTTTTAACAGCGATGTTAAAGTGGTGCTGTTTCTTTGACTAAGAATGTACATGTCAGGAAGGATCTGCTGGTTCTTTATCAGACTGAGAAGAATCCAACAAAGCGCTGGGACAAATTGAAGGCTATGGTGCACCAGAAAAGGGTAAATAATATGTAGGGGGAAATTTAAATACTATATGTCAAAAAAAAACAAAAAAAACAAAACGAAATGAGTTAAACTTGTGCCACAACTGGAATATTTAAATATAATCTGAACATTTAAAATCACTGATCATTTGTTTAGGCAACTAGTAAGAAGGGCGGTCAGTACTTTGACAAGGAGATCATGTTACAATACTGCTACCCACGTCTGGATGTGAACGTCAGTAAAGGAGTAAACCATTTACTGAAAAGTCCATTTAGCGTCCATCCTAAAACAGGTAAGAGGGCGTTGACCAGGTTTGCAGTGTTTAATACTTATACATAAATAAATTTGATGTTTTAATTATAGTAACTCTGGCTTGAACTCTTGATGAATGTGTCATTTATGCTTGTTTCTTTAGGCCGGATTTCTGTACCAATTGACCTAAGAAATCTGGACAAATTTGACCCTTTCGAAGTGCCGACAATAAGGTGTTTTGCGCTGTCCTAAAAACATCATATTCATCATATTAATCTTAGAGAGGGAGGGATCACAGTTTTTCAAAAATATAAAACTTGTGATTTGACAATCCATGTATGTGATTCCATTCTATTACTACTACTACTCGATCACTCAGCTATTTAACAGGCTTGTCTCGAAGGATGAACAAAACTGTGGGTGATTCCATTATAACTAAGAAAGCTTTAAGTCATTAAAAAAATGAATATCCAGAATGTCTCGTATTTGAAAAGTGGTGGTAAATCCTAAAGCTGATAACCTGCTAGGAAATATAGGAACTATAAATACCCTCTCTCGACATCTGCAGCCTTATATGTGAAGAGCTGGACAAGCCCAGAGCTGACGAAAAAGAGGAGGATATAAAAGATAAAGAGAATGAAACCGAAGCTGGTGAACGACGTAAAATCAGAGGTCAGCGTGTACTTTACATGCATTTAACGTGAAGATGTGTTATAAATATTGATTGATTGTGTTATACATTGCATGCTTTACATTGGTTGTCTGCAAAAGTGTTCCTCTTCTGCAGTTAACTACACAACTCTTATTTTTTGCTTTACAGATTATAAGCGTACGAGCCTGGCCAAGTACATAAAACTATTTGATCAGTTTTTGGATGCCATGGCTCGCTCTAGGAAAGGAGAGATGCTGAAGAAAAGTGGTATGTTTAGAACAGGCTTGGGGGGGTTGCTTTAAAATGTATTTCATTTCATTACTAATTACCTGTGAAAGTAACGTTATCTGATTTACTTTGTTTCTTTTGGAATGATTGTTGTTTTTTTTTTAAGGCCATGTATTCATATTTAAACGATAAACAACCTTTTTGTAAAACAAAAGATAGATATTTAAACACTATTAAGAGATGAAGGTGATGAGTGAACACATGCAACAGAAGAAACGCCTTTAAAAATAATTTGTGAAATGTAATTCATAGAAATGCAATTTTCCTGTGAGGACAAAGTTAAGACACCATATGCCCTATATGCTGGTATATTTCTTTCTTTTTTTTGCAGATCTCCAGAAAGAGTTTTAACAGCATTGATGGCCCAAACACATCTTCCTTCAAGAAACATCTGCTACTGCCTTAAAGGATTATCCCTTTTTATGAGGCAGAGGAAAAGGGGGATTTTATTATTCTGTGACTCAAAGCACTAACCACTTCAGCAGTCAGCAGAGTGTGGATATTCATTCAAAGACATCTGGAAGCAGAGAGAAACTGTATAAGAAGTATCTAAGTCACAGTAGTCAAATTCCAAGTGATACTTTACTTGTGTATAATTACTAGCATCAGATTTTGTACATTTAAAATAATAATTTTGGGGGCTTGTCAAACCTGCTTATTATTGGTGTTTTACTTTTTTGGTCACTTAAACTGTATTTTTACATATGTTAATAAAGAGGTTTGTTTGGTAGCTGTTTGGAGTATTACATATTGTTAAGTATGAATGGGGGGGTGGTGTGCTGATTAATCCAAACTGCTAATCAATGTAGCTTTTCTATACATTTGTGAACCATGGGATGTCTGAACTATACTAGAAGGCAGAAAAGAGCCTGTCTTACATATTGATAGGTCTAGTTTTCCAAAAGCATCAGTGTTAAGATTACTACTAATTGCTAAGTGTGTTTGGTGTAATAAGAAACCCACCTGTTAACTCAAAAGGATGCACAAAACTACTTCAGTCATCTAAACTTAATTTCCAAAACATTTCCCAGTTTATTTCAAAATTTCAGTTTGTTTTTACAAATATATAAAACGTGCTGTACAGTCACAAAAACCTATTCCACTACCTAAAGTCTGCATTAAAACCAAAGTGCCCCAAAACACCCTACACCACCTGGCAGGTTGAGCTCTTTCCCTCTTATTTGGCCATATCGATGAGACTCTGTAGCGATGTAGGAACCCATGTCTTTTTGCCCTGGACAAAGACCACCCCCCGCTCGATGTAGATCATTATCCTGCCGAAAGTGTACAGCTGCTTGCCCATGTGCCGCTTGCCCACCAAGGGCATGAAGACTATGCCGTTCTCCTCAGCCTTGGCTTGGATCAGGTCTTTGAAGTGGGTGGGTATTGATGGGGGAACGGAGGTAGTCCCTGGAGGGCGCGGGACATTGCTTTCTACCTCGCGGCGCTCCTGCTGTTGTGCCGAAGCCTCGTACTGGAAGTCCTTCCTCCTTTCTGTCTGGGTGAGATACGCAATGTTCTCCCTCGCACCAGGTTGCATGTAGCCACCTGTGGGGCAAAGAGCAGGATCCAATTAGCATTTAGAGAGTGTCCTGCCTTATAGTTCAGTGCTGGTCTTAACGAGCCCTAGTCAAAATGGCCTGACCATTTGCCTTTGGTGGAATATCAAAGTAAGTGTAGTTCAGTTACTGCAGTATTTAAGCTGGCTTGTACTTCAAATTTTCCAGTACTTGTACTTCCAGTAGTTAATTTATAATTTTACCCCATTTTCTACCCAATTTGGAAGACAAAGTACCCAATCCCCATTTACATGAACTCCCTCAAATCACTAGGAGGGTGAGAACTAGCACATGTGAAGCCAGCCACTGCCTTTTACAAACTGCGGCTGAGGCAGCATCACTAGGTAGCCAGCTAGTGACTATATGACAGCTGACAGACTCCAGTGATGTGGGGAGGAAGTGCTATCAATTCACCCCTAAGAGAGCAAAGACAATTATGCTCTCTAGGAATCTGGCTGCTGATGGCAATCCTAAAGATACTCAGATCATAGTGGCAGCACCTAAATGACCTTAATTACTGACTTTTTAAATTCGTTTTACTTTGGGTGATTATCCTGCAGACATTTATGACCAGCAAACTGACTTAACACCAAAATGTTTTTTCTCTTTGACAGAAAAAAAGTGATAAAAACCAACAACTGTAGGCAGGTAGACAATGTTGATGATTTTTGAACAATAAGTTGCTTTTTGAATGAGGGAGTATCTGTATGGATTTCCCTGGCCGACTGACCTAGTCCAGAGGCCACAGCTCTGTTCATGATGTCAAGAGCCTCGTTGAGCTTCTCCTTAACGACTGGGTGACTGAGCAGAGTCTCCGAGAGCATGCCCTTCCAGCCCAAATACCACTTGGTGATCTCCTCATAGTTAGGACTGTTACTCAGCCACGAACACAAAACCTGAAACACATCACATATGAAGAAAGAAAACATGAATTTATTCTCTGCAGAGTTCAGACACTCAACGGATTCAAATGAAAAGAATAAAACAAATAAAAAAGCTGAAGAAGCCTTCCCGTTCTTTTAATGTTTAATGTATCTGTAAACTATCTGCACGTCTAAAATAAATCTGTTTCCATCAGTTACATTGTCAAAAATCCCAAAGCCTTGTTTCTTTAAGCTAAAAACCTGCCTGATAATAACTAAACACTTCACTGGCTAAGAAGAACAAACAGGCCTAAACCCACCTGTAGCCATTTGTTGAAAAAATGCTTGTCAAGTAGTCCCACCATGGAGGAGAGAGAGAGCATGCCTTCCCAGTCCATCACCCAAGTGAATGGTTCAACCAACTGCTGATGTGGGTTCACCACCAGCTCCCCTAGACACAGAGCTGCACCACAAAAACACATTAGGAAACAACAATAAGGCTTTTAGCTTTGTAAACACATCACATTAAATAGCTTTTGTCTTTGTTCATAAAATAGCATTAGTCTATGTTCACATAGTAGATGAAGTGCCATTTATTTATTTATTTATTTATTTATTTATTTAAAAAAAAAAAAAAAAAAAAAAAAAAAAAAAAAAAAAAAACTGTTAAATGTAAATGCGCAAAAGAACAATGCTCATTGTGACCCGCTTCTCCTCAGCCCACATTTATGACGAATGTCGAGCTGGATTGATATACATTTTGCATAAATCCCGATCTAGCTGTTCAGGTTGAGTCGCACTGACACATATTGGATATATAACAGATTTCTCAGAGTGGTCTAAACCTGAAGTTTGCGTTTAACGTTTTTTTTAAAGCAGCATTATGCAAGAATTGGCACTCTCCCTATATTTGGGAAGTGTAATTCACTTTTACACCACTGCTGTAAACACAAATGACAAAATTTAAGCTCCTCTCTCATGATACATATGCATCTGTTGATAAGCTGAAGAATACTAACAACATCTGTGAAGTGAAAGACCCATGTAAACTGACACTGTAGAGTAATATTACAGGATTTTACACAAACATAAAGGTAACACAGCATACACTTTACCAAAGTTACATAGTGCAGTTAGTAGCATTCCAGCTCAAAGCGGCAATGATGGAGACGGCATTTTTATTACAAGCTATTATTTCATATATTATTATATTATAGCTTATTATTATAAGCTCTTATTTTGAATAAAATTGTGCCATTAAGTTCTTTTAAGCAGTATTTCATAATGCTGGTATTACAACAGAAACATCTGTAAAGAATGGGATGGTTTAAAAATATTTTGGTGTGTATATGGGTCAGTCTGTACAGAAATATGGTTTATGGTGGTACTCATTAAAACAGAGTTTAGGTCAAGCTACTGAAGCAAGACTCCTACAGCCAGCTGTAATAGTCTAATAATAATAATAATAATAATAATAGTAATAGCCAGAATAAGTTTGTTATTATTATTATTATAATTATCATTATTAATAACCCTTCTGATGCAGTTTGCCAGATCTGGTAGTCATGTGGATCCACTCTGCCAGCATAATTACTGAGACCATGAGCTACAGAGTTGGGTCACCCCTAGAACCTTGGACAGACAATCACACACATACCTAGCTTAGGGACAATGTTTTTGACCATGAAGGCCTCCCAGGCTCCAGGAGTAAAGACGTCCTTCCAGGGCTGTAGGATAAGTCTGGCAGAAGCATCGCTGGGGTGCCAGCGCTGCAGTGCGTGGGCCAGTTTGCTGCGGATAGGCGAATATAGCGGTTCCAGGCGCGCCTGCATGAGCGGAAGCCATGGGTGGATCCATGAATGTATGGGAACGGTGTCCGTTAGTGGGTTCCAATTATCCACCTGCAGAAAAGAATATATATATATATATATATATATATATATATATATATATATATATATATATATATATATATACACATATATACACACACACACACACACACATATATAGGAATTATATTATTAAACAACAAAAAAAACTGCCAGAGAGTGTGCTTTAGGGGGATAAAGTCAACAATGTTACAGAAAAAAACACATGTAAATGTGTTTTGTGTCCATTTGACAAACTAAAAATGAAAAAGTAAAAATAAAAAACATGCTTGTTTTAGACATGCATGCATTGGTGAAAGTGACCTCTTTCTGTAGTCGTGGGAAGATGAGCTGCTCCAGTATGTAGTCTAGAATCCAGAGAGGCAGCACAGGTGCCCAGCAGTCCACCAAATCCACCATCGGGCCCACATTCCTGGGCTGCCACTGAGCCACACAGCTCCTCAGCACTGGAACCCACACTTCCCATATCAATCTGCACACAGACAGACTCCTTATTAGATCTCTGTTAGAGGTCATGTGGACTTAATCCTCAAATCATGCTGAACAAACCACAAGATAGCATACCAGCTGCTTTGTTTTTATAGACTAAAGTAAATCATACTGTGTGCTGTCTAATGTTTGTTGAGTTAGCTGAAAGACATTTGTGGGCGTAAATTTACAGAGATGAGATGAGCTCAACCCAATGTTTGTCAGCAACGTTAAACTAGCATCTCCTGTTCTAAACTAAAGACTTGTTGCCTGATCGACTGCATCTGGGTGAAGTGATTAATCATGCCATCATATCATGGAAAAACAAATCTTACTTCAAATAATTACTTTTAAGTACTTTTACTTTTTGTTTAAAGTAAAATGTAAACATTATTCTGGATGAGCTAAGAGATTCCGAACAGTCACTAAAAGTGAAAGAAGAATGTGGACTGACGTGATACAGTAAGATTACCAGACTTTCGCCAGTATTGTCCTGCCCGCTTCTCCAAAGCTGCATACTACAGTCCGTAACAGACAGTGATGCTAGTCTCACTATTCAGTGGAGCATAAACATGATTGGAATCTGCCATTTCAAGGTAGAAATGCTCCACAGTGTTGCTTTAAAGTTTCAAAACATTGAACTATTCACTGTACAGTCCATAAATATCTGATCCATGGTTGTGATGTCACAACCAAAAGAGGCTTGTCATGATCAAGCACTTTAGATGATAAAGAATGTTTCTGATGCAGATATGTGTAGTTCTGCAAAAGATGTGCAGGGGAAATGATGATGTGTGCTGTTTGTGACTGTAAAGGAAACATCCTAAAGACTCTAAAAGAAGTGTCTATTTTTATGATTTATGACATTTTGTTCCACATACAACAAACTGCAAAACTACTTTGGTAGAGTCTACCTGTGATAGGGGTCCATGCTGTTAGTGTCAGGTGTGGCGTGTTGAAGCTGAGTGCCCTCTAGAATGGCTCTCCATTGGCCTACATCTTCTAAACCATATGAACAGTCCTAAAAAAAAAAAGAATATATCACATATGAATGATGATGTATGAAAAGGTTTCCTCGCAAACATGTGCATCCTCATGTATTTTCACCTTCAGAGGATCCCAGGTTCTGAGTTTTTCAGTCAGCAGTGGGTGCACAACAGACACAGCAAGGTCAGCAAGCCCCATGGTCTTGTACTCTTGGTAGAAGTGTGTTTGCAGTTGCTGGAAGGCTTCAGCACACTCCTGGAGGCTGAGTGGTGTTCTGCCTTCCTCTCCAGCTGTCTCCATCTGCTCCACCAGCTCTAGCACTCGCTCTAGGCGCTCCACAGCCTCTGCCTCCTCGCTCAGCCTGGCCTGCAGGGCGGTGCTTTCGTGCGTCAGAGACACCACAGTGTCCTGCTCGTGCTGCAGACGCCGAGCACTCTACTCAAATAAGAGTCACACACAAACACCAGCAGAAAAAGGTCAGACCGCGACAGTATCGGCAGTGTTAGTTTTCTATGTAAAAATTGTTGCAGTTGATCGGCTGAAAAAGTATAAAATTCCTTAAGGTCTTCCTATTTTTGGGAGAGGTTTCCAGGATTAGTGAGATCTTGATTATTATGGAGCAGGGCATATTGGCAAGAACCTAATACAATATATATCACAATACAGAGGTTCAATGTATTGTGATATATTGCAAAAAAAAGTATCATATTTTAGGAAAACTGTCTTAATATAAAAAACACAATTATATGCATAAAATTGAGTTTGAGAAAATATGACTTTTTATGCAATCAGAACAGTGGTATCTAAAGATGGTAAGGGCTTAGACACAACACAAAATGAGCCACTGTCTGCCACCAATCTTTGCATGTAAACTATTAATAAAAAAATACAATAAGTACAGTATTGCAAAACAATACCGGGATACTTTGATATATGTACATTTTTGTACACTCATAACAAAACTGTAAAAATGCATTGTTTATGCTATCTGAAGACTATTATTAAATAATTAACCATAATCAGTTGTAATAACATTCAGTAAAGCATTTGCTGATTGGCAAACTAATTCTATTGTCATACATAAACATTAATCAAAAAGGTCTAGTGTGTTTTACTGTCTAGATTACATTATACGTCAAGGGACATTGTGTCTTCACTGCACTTTCAACAGTGATTTAGAATTATTATAAGGTGTGAATTGCGTGGATTTAAATGGAAGAGATGACAGGTTAAAGTTCCCGAAAATGTTCTTAAAGGAAACAGACATTTTCAAACTTAGGGAAAGAAATATTTTGAGGAAACATGTGAGGCACATACCTGTAAGATGTCCTGCTCAGTGAGTTCAATCAGCAGTTTGAGGTTGTGTTCAAGTTCTGGCAGAGCGAAACTGGTGCTCTTCTGCTCTCGTGCGCTCACACTTAATGGAGCCTCCTCAGGGACACTGTGCTTCTGGCTCATCTGACTGTAGCTGTAGTACACCTTTTGCTCCCTGCCAGTCATATCTATCACCTATAGACAGACAGACAGATACACCAAGAGAATTAGTTTACAGGTTAATTATGAAGTGCCTTTTTATGTCGAACTTAGCCTACACAATATTTTTGGTTTTTCACAATGTTCTCTATGTTAGTTTTGGAGACTAACATACACTACATGTTTGATGCAGACCAAACATCACTCATGTCCTTGTACGAGTTTGTACGTCCTTGGGGAGGAGGGTCAAGAAACTGTCCATCATGGCTACAGAAACACTGTGTAATTCCAATGGTTTTGTGCTCAGAAAAGAAAAATAATAAGACTGGGTGTCACGAAGAGGACAGTATGGGTTGTCTACCCTTCACAAAGAACATGAGGTAATGTTACAGAAATGTAGCTACTAGGTTAACTGTATGTAAACAGAAGGTCTCATGGAGGAAAAAACAATTATGAAAAGAAAAATAAATTAATTAAAGGCAGAGGTATTTCCGCCGCAGATCAACGACCCTTTGCTCACTTCTGGTGTTCCACATGAGAGCTGCAGCATCTGTATCCCAATCTCTCTTCAATATGTTTATATATGTGCGCCAGAGAGCACGGTGTCCTCCAACTTGGCAACGTCATGTCGTAGGACATGTCAAACTAGGTGTAAAATTACACAAAAACCTGACATGCTATATTTTGTCAGCGGCGTCCCAGATGTCAAATTGCTGTTATTTGATTATGTCACTCAACACAGTCTGTTACTTATTTACAACACTCTTTAGGTCTGATCCTGGTATTACATGCATTCAAAACAGGTCATTTGCAATCAACTGATGTGCTGCAGTATCTCATTAAGTTCAATGGGATTTTTGCACTTTTCTGTGAAGCTTATACAACCAAGCACCAGTTGCTACTAAAAAAAAACAAACAAAAAAAAACAAACATTTTTTTTGCATTTGTTTAATGTTGTTAAAAGTTACCAGCAGTCTCACCTTAACCTGGGCAAGTTCTCCAGCTGGCTTGCTCATACTCTTATTGGTGAGTTTTCCATGAGCCTTCAGCTCTTCCACAGTTTTGAAGGAATATTTGGGCTTTTTCTTCCCTGCTCCAGGATCTCTACGCCATTGCCCCAACTCCCTCTGAAATTCCTGCAGAGAGAGAAAGAGAGAGAAAAAAATGCAAAAATCAGTGTCTGATCTTCTGATCTTGGCAGGCTTCAGGGGAGAGTCTGAAGAACAGGAAGAGCTCTTTAATTAATATCAACAAATGAGTGTCACAAAGCATCTCAAATTCCTGACTCACATTTTCCTCTTCCTCCTCGGAGTCTACCACTGGGAAATCCTGCAGAGACTGCTGAGTCCTTTCATTCCCATAAGCCCCCACCGCTCCTTTGCCCTTCCGCACTTTAGCCTCAATTGGGTTGACAATACCTGTAAAAGACATCCACACATCAGGACACATTCAATAAAACCCAGATTGTCCATCTCTGTGGACCTGAATCTGCAAAGACACAGACACTCTACCCTGCGCATTTTTGCCGAGTCCTTTGCCCGAGACGTAGCCCATCTTCTGCAGAAGCTTCTGACCAATGCCTCTTGTATGCTTTTCCCAGACTCCGATATCCTGGCCCGGTCTGATATTTCCCGCAAACGTCTTCTGGGAAGTCTTAAAGTTACCACCCTGGGGGATGTAAACACGTAACGTTACACGTAAGGTTATGAAGCCAACAATGTGTCTGAGAACTAATTCTCACAGTACAGAAGTTCAGTGTAAGAGTCTTGCCATGTACCGTCTGAAGCTTTTTGGGTGCAGTAGCACGGGGTGGTGGAGGCGCTTCCTCATTCTGGTCAGAGTCATCAGAGCCTTGCTGCTGTTGCTTCTCCTCAGCAGCAGTCTTCCGCAGGCCGGCACTTACAAAGTTTACAGGGGCTGTGTAGTCTTTCGATCTATAAAGTTTTTCACATACAGACATAAATTAGCATTCTCTCAGTGGCGACACAAACAGGAGCAAACCATCATAATGCCGACAGACTGTTCACAACTTCTATGCTTATGTTCTTTTAAGGTATGCACAATTTAAGTACATTTTAAATGTGCTTTTGTAACTTCAGGAAGGATGAGGATATGCTATATAATGTGTCATGTTTTCTACACTGTTTATAGCTCATAGATCATCATATCACATATCTCCAAAGGACATGCTGTATTAGCAAAGAAATCAGCATCTGCCTGAGTAAAAATACTGGAGACCCAGAAGATCTGGTTGGACTGTAGCCACACAGCACACGGCCTGTTCACCTTACTGCCATCAGGCAGGAGGTACCACAGCATCCAGACCACAACAAACCGGCTAATGAACAGTTTCTACCCACAAGCCATCAGGTTCCTGAACAAGATGTGAACCTTTCACCAAGTACCACTGCACTTAGACACTTTATTATTAATACTATATATATATATATATATATATATATATATATATATATATATATATATATATATATATATATATATATAAATATAAAACTACTATGGACAACATCACTTATTCAACAGGAATAGACATAAACATACATATTTATATTTAGCTCCACTCTCTCTCAGACTATACCTGTCTCAAATGTACAGATCAAAGAATTTCTACAAATCCCTTCTGTCTTTGTATATTCTGTATTTTGTGTATATTTTGTGTGTATTTTGTATTTATTTAATTTAATTTTTTATATAACTTTACTTTTAATATATTTAGTATGTATACAGTTTGTCCTCCTGTAGAGCATCAACCTGAGCCTCACCACATGCATTTCAATGCATAAATGTCCTGACATGTTGTGCAGATGACAAATAAACTTAAAACTAAAGCATGTAGGTACCTCTTGCCTCCAAAGCTGGGTCTCTCATCATCAGAATCATGCTCAGCCCATATGCCGTAAGTAGCCTCCTCTTTGGTCTGCCTGTGCCGACGTCTCTCTGGATTAAACTCATTGGCCAAGTCCCATTCAGACACCTCAAACTTCTCAATCTCCACTCCATCCTCCTCCTCTCCTCTACGCCCATATAGATGGGACATAGACATGATTCTGCAGGAATGAGAACAACATATATAATAAATGGCACACAGTCAGATTCAGCAAAATGACAATATTATTATGATGACTTACATATGTAACATGTTTTTCATATTACAGTAAGTATAATTAATGCTAGAGAACTAAATTCAGTGCAGTGGGTAAAATTAATCAGGTTTTAAAAAATTAGCTTTTCTTTTTTGTCCATTTCAAACGGAAAGATTGTGATATTACATTTATCACATATTGCCACGTCTAGATCTTCTGTTAAATCATAAGCTAGGACCCTATGGCTCACCCTATATCACATACACACACAACCACTACTGACTACTGCGTTTCTCAGTAGGACACGATTACAGCACATGGGTTGCTAAAATATTAGGACTATTTTTACAACGTTATTTATTAAGA
Source organism: Salminus brasiliensis (assembly GCF_030463535.1). Classification (NCBI taxonomy): domain Eukaryota; kingdom Metazoa; phylum Chordata; class Actinopteri; order Characiformes; family Bryconidae; genus Salminus; species Salminus brasiliensis. Next base: position 17,159,343 of record NC_132891.1, read on the forward strand.
ATAAAGCTGATACTTTGTTTATTAATCAGAAATTATTTATCTACTAATCCTAGCTACTATACAGGGGCCGAAACAGGCGAAGAGAGCTAGCCCCAGGTTACCAGAACAGCGCTGCTGTAACGTTTTGGTTAGCAGCGCTAGGCTACAGCTAGCTAGCTAGCTAGCTTTTTTTCTCGAAGGTTGTCTGGCTAGCGAGACTGTTAGCTGATTTAAATGTATCAACACAGTTGCTGTAGTTAAATAAAATAAGGCCACAAAATCCAGCACCCACCTAGCTGTATGAGCTCTTGAGCCGTTAACGCTGATCTTTATAAACTAAGCAGCTATTTCCTGTCGGCGAGGCGCTGAACCGGAAGAGCGGTGTGTATGTGAGAGTGACGCAGAGGTCAGAAACCCTCTCTCACAGCCATCTTGGACCCCGAGCCCATACCTAGTAAGTGTTTCTGCTTTCAATCGTGTGGCATCCAATCTTTCTAAACGGGCTTGTTCTGTCAAAACCGGCTAATGTCGTCGCGTAATTAGTCTTCTTTAATTCGTGGTAAATATTGACACGACTCGTCTTTCCAAATTTGAGATATTTTGGTTCAATGCAGCCGGTAGACTCTTCAAAATGGGGGAGCGGTGGCAGCGCCTTCTGTCTAGCTAGCTAGAGCTCGACAGTTGGCGTTTTTGCTTACCTTGGAAGAGTTTAGAATGGGGAAATACTGCTGTTTTCTTGTTAATATCGGTAAAGCTTTAGGTTTTAGTGTCCGTTATAGCCGTATGGAGTCGTGCTATTGAGTGAACCTGCCAGAAGTGAGCTAGGTTAGCCACCTAATGAGCATCGGCTCGGGGTTGCCTGTAAGCTGGATAGCCAGCGCTGCTTCAGCTGCTACAGCGTGTTCCTGAAGCTCATGTCCGACTAGTCATGTTGCGACATCGAAATGCACGTGTAGCACGAGTTGTGAAAAGTCATATTCTTGAAGGTTTGTCATTTCTACATGTAGAAACCTAACGATAGCTACTTAAAAAGACCTTAAACGACAAATGTGACTTAATCATGACAGATCATACAACTAAGATATAGTTGTATGATCTGATCTAAACCGGTTACCAACCCTGTTGTATCGGTCACTGCTTTCTAGAGACTGACTTTGTAAATCGCTTGAGCTTCCACATCTTTAAAAACTGGCTGTTACAAGTCTTACATCGCTTTTTTAATTAGAAAAGAGGCACGTCCTAATGATAAGGCAAAAGGGAAGAAACGCTCAGTATTATTCTTGCCCCAACGTGTATTCAGCGAACTTGTTTGATATTTGACGTGTTGTACCTTTGTAATCGTAGTTCTTGGGCAAAAATAATGCAACTAACAAAAGAAAGTCACCGAAAGTGTTTTACATGAGCTTGTATTTGATTACTGTCTCCGGGTTTGTATAATGGTGGTCTTAATTACAATCCATTTTTGTAATGCTGCCCCCCATTCACGAACCATAGGTTCAACCTCCAGTTCAGTTAAGCTTGCATTATACTAACAAGTGGTGTGAGACCTGAGCACATTCGTAAGCAATAAATGTCTCATTTAATTTGGACTCTTTTTGTCTTGAGTGCTGATGGTGGAGTTACAAAAGCCATGTGACGAAATAAAGTTTGTAATGATTCCTCTGTTTCTGTTATAGACAACAATGCCAGGCGAAGCCACAGAAACTGTCCCAGTGACAGAGCAGGAGATGCAGCAGCCCCAAGTGGAGACGGGTTTGTAGTACTCCATTGTACTGTACTTCAGACTAAACTCTGTAGAGGGGTCTTGGAGCTCATTTGAAATAGATAAAACACACACACAATGTGGTCAGCATAACGTTTTGACTTTGGTCTTTTTTATTATTATTATTATTATTTTTAGGGTATTTACAACAGTGTCTGACATTTGGTCCTTTTCACTTTGTGACCAGCTGTTGTGGACACTATTTAAGCAGCAGGTTTGGCTAGAGTGGGGGGTAGGGGTGGTGTCAGGTTTGGTTAAGTGGTGTGTATAAAACCTTATACACAAATGTAGAGCTGACAAATGGTTTGGTTTTAAATTGACATGATCCAAGACCTCCTTCCCCAGAAACCAAAATGATTGCCTGTGATGCCTGTTGTTTATGTGACGGTGTGGTAGTGTTTATAAGCACGTGCTCACTCTTGTTATTGTGCATGGGATATGGATAAGCCAACTGTGCATGAATCAGGTCCTATGTAGTGTCAATTTCTAACCCCTACACACTTTGTGCTGGTTTCCTAGACAGTGATTATGCCTAGAACGTTGTTCTTTCAATGGAGAATCTCCAGTCATGCTCTGTAGTCTAGGCTTAATCCTTGTATGGGGAAACTGGCTCTAACAATATTTTGTTTAGTAGTCACTCTGAAGTTCAGTTTGCGTTGTACAGTTTGTTCTTGGCTTCAGGTTTTTCATACTGAGCGTTTCATTAAGAGTTAAAGGTGTGTTTGAAGTCTTTACTTCCCCAATATAGAAAGCTTTTTAATGTTTGTGGATATCCATGTATTTATGGATTAATGGTAAAACTGAATTAATTGTAGGTTTGTGCTATACCTACCGACGTTGTCCTTTTTTAGTACTGTGAAAAATATAAATGCTACAGAAGGGGAGGATAATTCATTGATTTGCTACAGTTCAGACAACCCTTTTCACTCAACAGATGTTTGGTTTTCAAAATGGTCCTTGGCAAAGTGATGCTGTTCACATCTGTAGCCTACAGCTTTGACTTCATGTTCTATCTATTGTTTGTGAGAGTGAATGGTTGATGAAAACATACTATAGGGAGGTCCGCTTGGATGAAAACTGTCAATTTATGAAGGTCTGAGGCACCTTGACTGACATTTAGGACCACATGACATTTCCACAGCCATTGTCTTGTCAAGTAACAGGTTTTGGTTGCTTTAGAGATCTGAATTTTGAAGCACATTCTTGTCTAGAGAACCTTCCTCAGCAGGTGTTGGACGTTCACTGTACTTGACCGTGGGCACTGCATGATAGAAGTGGAAAATGGGCACTTTTTTTCTCCCTTTCTTTCTTTCTTTTTTCTCCCCCACCCACTGATAAATGGGCACCAACTAACGATTCACAGTCAAACTATTGGATATACTTTTTTAAAACTGTTTTCTTTAGATAGAAACTATTATCAATGTTCTGTTGCATATAATTTTATTTATTTATAAACATTTTAATACTTGACCTCCCATCACTGTGTGGTCATTAGGCACTTAAGGCATGCTGTTCACAGGCAGGTCTTTTGATTATATGCAACAGAATGTCTTGAAATTTCTCAAGCTGCTGCTGACCCTTTCACTGTGACTGCCCTTCCTCCTTTCTCCTGCCTACTTTCCTTGCTCCCCTTAGCTCCTGGGGTGGTAAACACTCCTGCGTGTTCTGAGGCAGCAACTCCAGAATTTACCAAGCCTACTCCAGTGGAGAGTGCTGTTCCTGAGGCCTCTAACGTTCCTCTGGAAACCCAGAAAGATATCGAGATTGTAGCTCACTCTGTGGAAGAAGTAGTTCCACCTCAAGCAGAAAGCCTACAGTCCAATGGTGAAGTGGCAACACTTGTTCCTGAGGAACAGGTCGTCACTCAGCCTGTTACTGCAAATGAAGACTCCAAAGGACCAGAAGCACATGCCCAAGAAGCTGTTGTCCAAAGACGAGCAGATCTTGTTGAAGACTTGAACGAAGCTCTGGTGGAGTCTACAACCCATGTGTCAGATGTTACTACTGAAGAACAGCCTGTGATTACTGATGTAAAACCAGTGGGATCTGCAGCTGAAGAGTGTGTTGTGATGGGAGATGTGGTAGATGGTCTGGCTGTTGCTCCTGAAAACATGACCGAACCCCAAAGGGTGGAAGCATTATCTGATAGCTTGAAGTTTGAGAGTGTAGAGGCCACCCCTGAAGACGTAAAAGAAGAGTGGAGTGCTTTAGCCACAGAAATGGAGGAAAAACCTGTTGATCTTACTGTAGATGTGGCAACTCAAAATGAAATGGTAGCAGAGAAGGAAGTCATAGCCGATTCAGAGACTGTCCTGGCGAAGGTGCAGGCTAATCGTGCTGGCCCTTCTCTCTCCTCTCAGCACCTGTCAGGTGGGTCAATTTGTGTGAAGTTTGACCCTCTGCTTACAGAGCAAGAACTCCATTAACCTTTGCACTCTTGCACACCAGTCCTCAGGTGTGGCGTTATCTAAACAGTCTTGGTGATTCTCAAAATACTTCATTAATTAGATACTAGTTTGTGTACAACAGCTGATTTAAGGTGTTTTTTGTGATCCCACTGTGGTACTATTCTGGGACCTGTGTAGTGTGAGAGAAGTTCAGAACACTGCAGGGTCTAGGTTAGTGCTGGGCAGTATGTCTATTCTTTCAATATACGCACAAGTGCCCCAGGCAGTCTTTGCGCCCACCTGATTAAAACAAACCCACTAACTGTCAGCGAACACTGATTGTGTTCGGTAGAGGAGAGGCTGTTAACCAACAGGTCTGGGAGACAGTAAAGGGAGCTGTGTTTAGCAACAGCTCAGTCATAAAGCATAGCTCATTTAAAAAGTTGCATTTTACCTAATTCTCTCCCCACATGTTCACACACACAGACTTTCTGAACATGCTGTATGTTGTTTTTAATATGATACAATGTGAAAATAGAACTTAAAAACAATGTGATCCACATGTTTGGCCCTACTGCCCAGCCTTATTCTAGGTCTTTCTTACTGTTGCTTCTCGGCATCTGTAGATGACATGAAACAGGCCAGATGTGATGTCTGCCCAGATCTATATACACTCTTGACTTGCTTCACTAGTGACTTTTCTGTCTGTCTTAAGTTTAACCTGGAGGTCTGCACGATGCTAGTTTGCCCGCCAGTTCCGCATCATCTACAGGTTTATTCGTGTGCAAGATCAAGTTTGCCTGGATGTAATGACTGCATTTTGTAAACAGAGTTGCAAGTCAAAGTGCAGTCTCTTATGTTTGCTGTACTAAAATTAGCTGGGCAAATGAGGGTGTTAATGTGGGTGGGTCTGCACAAGGGCTAACTTGTGTCAAAGGGGGTTCCCGCAGAAATTACGTGATGACAGCAGGCGGGTGCTGTCAGGGGTGGCACTAGGTAATGGGACTGTGAACAAGCAGAAGTGATGCCAGGTTGGCAGTGAATGCAGACCTCTGGTTTAACTGTGTGATTGTGCTTCTAACACATTATTTATTTAGTCAGTTTCAATTATTTTTTGTAATAGTGTTTTCAGTCCTGGTCTACCACTTCAGTGTTTTCCTGTTTTAAGAAGTTCAGTTCAAGACAACTTAAGAAACACCAAAATATGCAGGGTGTTCCAGGTTCAGGGTTAAGAAACGGTGCTCCAGAAAACTCAACAGTGTGCAGAACAGGAGATTTACACACTTGGAGGAGAGCCCAGTAGTTTGGTGCAAATCATAGCTGGTACTCTATGCAGTTTTGTTTTAAGGGTCACATCAGTGACTTGTAGAGTGAACAGTTGTTCAGGTTTGCTTTAGACACTTCAGTGGTTGTGCACTATAGCTCGCTTGTTTGTTGTTGTTTTTTTTTTAAACTAATCAAAGAGTTGCATGTTTAACAAGTTAAGCTTTGGACTAAACTTTCAGGGGTGGACTTTCAGCAGTATTAACTTTAATTTCATTGTGTGAAGCTGCTTCTCATTGCCTAGCTACACCTTGTGTGTGGGTGTGGTTAATGCTGTACTAGTTTAGTTTTGCTCAAATAAGCATATTACCAGCAACCAGTCTTACTACTTGGGTGAGGCATAATTGGATAACTAAGCTTTTCACACGTATTGTGTGCAGAACATACAGGCTTATGCAAATCCCTGGGTGCACTGGGCCAACATTTTAAGTATCTGCTTGTGCAGAACCTGCACAAGCTACATTAACACACTAGAAATGAAGGGTTGTAGAATCTCTCTCTTTTGGCAATTTTTTTTTGCTAAAGGTTATGAATATGAATCTGTGGTTTGTGAATTTGTGATGCTTAAAATCCAAGTGTAAAGATCGCAGAAATGTTAAGTGCTGCAATGCTTGCGGGTTACCTGAGTGGCAGTAATGGCCCAAAAAACTGCTTGGTTTGACAGTTTGGAAGCTTTGGTGTGACTTAACACCTTTTTTGCAAGGAGTGTGCGGAGGTTTTCCCCTTCACCTTAACGTGCATGGATATGGATTTTCTTAGCACAGTTGCTGCATTTCAGAACAAAAAACTCAAGCCCTTTATTTTCCTCAGCCTCCCCAGCTGTCCCTCCTGCTGCCTCCCAGCCAAAGGCTAAAGGGGTTAAGGCTGACTCCAAGCTATCTTCATCTCCACGCACTTCTGCCCCCAAGCCTGTACCTGTGGGCCGAAGAAAGCGCTCCTCTCTCTCTGCTTCTTCCTCTTCTCCTACCTCCCCCAAGTCTGCTTCTGGCTCTAAAGCCACCCCACCCTGTTCCCCGCTTGCATCTCCTCCAGCTGACTCTGCAGGTGCAGGGAAAGCTGAAACCGTTGCTCCTAAGGTTGTGAAGGCTGGTAAACAGGCGAAATCCAAGAAGGCAGATGCTTTCAAACTTGCTGAGCCTCAGCAGGTAGCCCCAGCATCCCCTGCCAAAGAGGTTAAGCCAGCACCTGAGCCTGCTGCCGTTTCGGTGACCACTTCTCCGTCAGTCGAGACTGCAACAACTGCCCCAACCACCCCTAAAGTCGCTGTCCCAGCTCCAGTGGAGGCTAAACCTGTGAAGGGTGCACCATCTACCCCAGCCTCTCCTAAAGATGCTGTTCCTGCCCCAGTGAAGGCAAAACCTATGAAGGATGCATCTCCTAAAGCTGCAGTTCCAGCCCCTGTGGAGGCAAAGGCAGTGAAGGATGCACCCCCTGCCCCAGCATCTCCTAAAGCTGCTGTTCCAGCCCCAGTAGAGGCAAAACCTGCAAAGGATGCTTCCCCTAAAGCTGTTGTTCCAGCCCCAGTGGAGGCAAAACCTGTAAAGGAGGTACCCCCTAAAGCTTCTGTTTCAGCCCCAGTGGAGGCAAAACCTGTAAAGGATGCCTCCCCTAAAGCTGCTGTTCCAGCCCCAGTGGAGGCAAAACCTGTAAAGGAGGCGCCCCCTAAAGCTGCTGTTCCAGCCCCAGTGGAGGCAAAACCTGTGAAGGCTGCACCCCCTGCCCCAGCATCTCCGAAAGCTGCTGTTCCAGCCCCAGTGGAGGCAAAACCTGTAAAGGATGCTTCCCCCAAAGCTGCTGCTGCAGCCCCAGTGGAGGCAAAACCTGTAAAGGATGCTTCCCCCAAAGCTGCTGCTGCAGCCCCAGTGGAGGCAAAACCTGTAAAGGATGCTTCCCCCAAAGCTGCTGCTGCAGCCCCAGTGGAGGCAAAGGCAGTGAAGTGTGCTGCATCTGCTGCAGCATCTTCTAAATCGGTTGTGCCTTTAAAAGTAGATTCTAAACCAACTGCCCCTGCTCCAAAATCCTACTCTGAAGTTGTGGCATGTTGTCCACCCAAGATACAAGAGGCACCAAAGGTTGTTTCTGAGGCCCCTGTAGCTCCTAAGGTGACTGAAGCCCCCAAAGTAGCTGCTGCTGTTCCAGAAACTGTCAAGAGTGCTGAAGTGCCTAAAGAGAAGTCTGAGGCCCCTAAAAAGAAGCCAGATGTGGTTCCTACTGTTGTAACAGCACCCCCTCCTCAGGCTGCCCCTCCAGCTCTAGAGGAGGATGATGACCTGCCTCCACTCATTCCACCTGAGAAACCTGTAACCATGCCTGTTTTTCCACCACAACCTGCGGCTGTGGCTCCCCCAAAAGCAGCCCCTGTAATCACCACTGTTGTGCCCCCAGCAACCCCTGCCCCAAAAGCCACCAGCAAGGCCCCTAAAGTTCAATCTGCCCCTGCACCTACAGCAGTCAAAACCCCATCCAAACCGGAATCAGGCATCAAGAACGACAAGGGTATCTCTTTGTGTTTTTCTTGTCTGCTGCTTTTGTTTGCTGGTGTGTAGTTTTGTCTGTCTACACACATTAGGTTCTTGTCACCTTTCACTAATGTTGGTGTAAAGTATAACTGTGGCAAAGTTTACCTCTGTCAGCTACTGGCCTGTTTCAGCAAGTAAAAAAACATAACATACCTTATTTACTCAACATCACTTGGGTTATTACTTGTGGTGAAGATGTCTGTTGTCCATTGCTGTAATATACTGCACCTGTGCAATTCCTAGGTTTGTATGGATGTGTATGTATAGTACAGGCTTAATTTTGTGCTTATTTGGGGTGCAGTTGAATTACATTAGGTAACGTAACAGACCAGATGGAGGGGAGGAGGGGAAGGTTGTAATGTTTTCTAGCTCTTTTTTTTTTTTTTTTTTTTTTTTTAATAATGCTGAAATGTGTTTTTCTAACTCTTCTTTTTTTTAAATATACATATGAAGGGTCTGGCACTGAATCCGACAGTGATGAGTCTGTTCCTGAACTCGAGGAGCAGGATTCTGCACAGACACAGACACAGCAGGCACAGGTAAGATTGCCTAAATATCTGTAAAGAGGGGGGGGGGGGGGGATTACTGGATTCTAATGTCTATGCTGGTTCCACATAAATTGGTTGTTGCGTAAACGCAATTACTGCGTGTAAGTTTATTGCAAGTTTAATTCATTTGCTATAAACATCAATTGTGTGGGACCTTTTTCAGTGTGGTAGTTCCAGATTAGCTAAGGCTGCAAATGAACTAATTTAAGTAATTTAAAAGTATTTTTAGGCTCTCAAGTTTCCAGTAAAAACATTTTCTCCCCACAGCTCGCAGCTGCTGCTGAAATCGACGAGGAACCGGTCAGCAAAGCAAAACAAAGCAGAAGCGAAAAGAAAGCAAGAAAGGTATTCACAAATCTTTTTTACCGTACTTCTGCCTTGGTGTTGTCAGTCTGTAACCTTTTATAATATTTTTTTGTATTTTCCTAGGCTATGTCCAAACTGGGTCTCAGACAAGTGACCGGTGTTACCAGAGTAACCATTCGCAAATCGAAGAACATCCTGTTTGTCATCACTAAACCAGACGTCTACAAAAGCCCTGCATCAGACACTTACATTGTCTTTGGCGAGGCTAAGGTGAGAATCATCAAATCGTTCTATTTCATTGAAGTTTTTCTGGGATTGTTTGCTGTGAATTTTAGTGCAGAATGACTAATAGGGAGGACCTATGTATTGCTGAGTTTTTTTGTACCGGACATTTTATTGTGTAACGAAGCCACATCCTCTTCATGATGATTTAAACAGTTTGACTTTCGTTCTTCTGAGTCTGATGAAGCCAAACTTTCTGTTCTGAAAGGGGATTTTATACACATGTATAAAAAAAATAGAAATAGGAATTATCTTAATAAAAGCTGTTCTGAGGACTCCAAGGGAAACCATTAATGCCCTTACACGTGTGCCTGTTCCCCAGATTGAGGACCTGTCCCAGCAAGCTCAGTTGGCTGCTGCAGAAAAGTTCAAGGTCCAGGGAGAAGCCGCTTCAAATATCCAAGAAAATACACAGACGCCCACAGTACAGGAGGAAAGCGAAGAGGAAGAGGTGACCATTTGTTTTCATTACGCTCAGTTTTATGCTCATCAATTTACTCATTTGTACTATAATATTCAAAGCACCCCCTAAAGATACTGATATTTTGTCCCCATGATCATTTCTAGGTTGATGAGACCGGCGTGGAGGTTAAGGACATTGAGCTGGTCATGTCACAAGCCAACGTGTCACGGGCAAAGGCTGTACGCGCACTGAAGAATAACAACAACGATATCGTCAATGCCATCATGGTGAGTGTAGACAAGTAAAGCTTGACATTCTGCAGTTGTTCTCCATTACTTCTGTGATGATTTAACAGTATGACTTTCGTTCTTCTGAGTCTACTGAAGCCAATATCTGTTCTGAGAAGATTTATTAACAAGGTGTTGTAAGGAAGTTTTACTTACTTGCTTTAACATCTTGTGCTTTTCTCTTTCTCTTCACAGGAACTGACGATGTAGGTGGAGATTAGAGCGGGTCAGAATGAGATGTTGCTGAATTAATCTACACTATTTGTACAATTTATACCCGAGAGAAATAAAGTTGTGGCTTGATGAATCTGTCTGTGGTTTGATTGATTGTTTAGGATGCTAGAGATGGACACCTTCAGCTGTTGGAGATGAGATGAATTGACCTGCTAGCCTTTCACAGTGTTTTAAGCTAAACAAGTTTTTTTATTCACCATAAATGTTCCCAATAAAAACTGACAGAACATCACTGTTTTCGATGATTTACTATGTATAATATATTAAGAGAAGATGCTGGGATACTTCTAAACTTTCAATCTGTTAAAATCCAGAATGACTTAAATACTATTGCATCTTAAGATGTATGTAAATGGAAACTTTTTTTTTTAACTAGAGAATTGTCCTTTTTAAAAAATATTAGCTGTTTGCAGCGATGCAATTAAAGATGACGTCCATCTACACATGGTCATACTTTAATTTTTTAAGTTTGTATATCTCAGTGGTTTCTGCTGTATTCCTTGATGTATAAATTAGGACTTAAATGAACTAGAGAGCTTGCTGCATCAAAGGTAGCTTTTTTTTTTTTTTATTTTTTACACCAAATTTTATGGAGAAATTATACGATGTTCTAGTAGGTAACTAAACATATAAAACTAGTTATTTGAGTTATGTTACAGTGGACACAAATACGTACTTTTAAAGTGAGACCTGTGTGGACTTTTATTATGAAATTGAACTAAATAGGTGGCCGCCGGTCTGCCTGCCGTTTAATCAAACCGGTACTATCGGCAGGTCTTTTATAAACCCAGGTCGCTCAGAGGCGACCGACAGTCATACAGACAATGACCTAAGCAGACTCTGACATAACTGTATGTCAACCTGTATTACAAAAAAACTATTACCTAAATTGTGTAACTGTTTTTACGGAAGTGTCAGGGACACGTGGGTAAACTTCAGTGTCTGTGTATACCGGGGTCTGCTCTGGTGCTCCTCTGCTGTTAAGATAGGGTTAGTGTCGTGAGAACTGAGTAGCTGTAAGAATGGCTCTTCAGCCCTCTGTTTATCGTGTAGTCCAGTGTGTTAAATTCGCAGGTTATGATGTTAATAGGGCAGCCATAACAGTGCTCAAAGCCCTGCGGTGTAACACCGGTCTCAGATCAGCTGCTGCGGGTCCTCTGCGGCTCTTCTGCACTGCCTCTCCGCGGGCTGTCAGGGTGAGGATATCTGCTCGGTTGTGGCTTTAACATGATCATAGTCCGTTAAACTCCCGAGGTCACGTGTAAACTTTTCTCAGGTTCTGTACGATGGAGAGTGTCCCATATGCGTAAAGGAAATCGAGTTGCTTCGGTTGGTGCAGAAGAGAAGGGCTGGTTCAGTGGACTTTGTCGACATCTCCCTGCCAGAGTACGATGAGAGGAGATACGGAGGGGTCAGTTATGAGGTGGCCATGAAGGAGATGACCGTGATCGACGAGAATGATAAGGTCAGTGTCCTGATCTTACACTAAATGTCCAAATGTTTGTCCAGACTTCCTTTCTAACAAATGCATTCAGCTACTTTAAGTTGCACCTATTGCTGACACAGATGTGCAAAGCCTCACACAGCTTGTCTAGCCTCTGTAGAGAGGTGTTGCGAATAGAATAGGGATCTTTAGGGCAGATAAACATGAACCCACTGTGATAGGAGTGCATGAAGACCCCCAGCATTGAGCTGTGGAACTGTGTTCTCTACAGTGATGGTGCTCCATCTAATATATTTGGGGTGAGGTGGGGATCATCCAACAACCTGACCACACTAACACATTTGTTGCTGAATGCAATCAAATTCTTACAGCAGTGCTCCAGTCTAGTAGAAAGGTTTCTTGGACAGTAAAGACAAAAGCAGGATAAGCTCTTTTTAAGAAACAGTGAATGAACAGGTGTCTTAATACTTTTGTCCATATTGTGTACTGTATAACACTCCACATATGCAACGCGAAAGCAAAGTGTAAAGAATGAGATTCTGATTGGCTGCCATGTATTGAACTCCATTGAAAAGGCAGTCTGGCTAAAGACTAAGCAAACTAAGCGGTGCAGATTAAAGTGCTGCTAAGAGAGACAACGGAGATTTATTTTTATTATTTTTTAAATTAAGACATGTGGACCCCCGAATGGCAAGCAAAAAAAGGAAAAGAATAATGGCCATTTAAATTTGAGACAAGGCCGTTATTTAAATGAGCGAAAATTATGCATGTGTTTTTTTTCCCCCCACAGATCAATATCAATATTACAGTACATGATAAACATGGCCACCTAACCATCACACCTATATGAGCTTATTGGACAAGCCAGTCCAAACACATGGGCATTAATGTGAATATAGGGTATATATTACAATTGGAATTTGTGCCCATTTAGTCAAAAGACCAAAGATTAAGAATTCATTCATTCATTCATTCCACTTCCTCCCAAAGATGTTTGGTGGGTTAAAGTCAGGACTGTGTGCAGACCATTGACTTGAACTAAGAGGTGCAGGTTATAGTGGGTTCACAAAATGGGAACAAAACAGATGGAAAGCTTGTGCAGTTTAGAGACTTAGTAATGATGTAGTAATGAATAACAGAAGTTTGGTGTTCCTAAGTGTTTTTTATTTGTTTGTATTTTAGTAAACTTCACATATAACAATCATTACTGCCATAGATCAGCATTTAATGCAGCATTTGGAAATGCAGGGATAAATTGATGCTTATGGACGGTATCTGAGAGAAGGGTTTTACTGTGAAAACTGGATTACTGAAGGGGAGTGCAATGTGCAGTACAACAGCTGCGGCAGTCAGTTTAATCCCAAGGCTTTCTTTACTTAGCTTTCCTCTCTTTTTCTCTCATGGCAGATTCACCGTGGCATCCATGCATTTGCAGTTATGTACAAGGCAGTGGGTCTTGGCTGGTTGGCCAGGTTCATCTCTCTTCCTCTCATCAGACCTCTGATGGACCACACATACCTTGTGTTTGCCAGGAACAGACTGAGGTGGACCGGACGAGACGAGTGCACAACAGGACATTGTGCTAAAAGAGACAAAAGAGCACCCTGAATGATTTAATTAAAAAAACAATACTACATTAAAAAAAATGTAGTAAAATAAATGACAAAAGAAAAATTGAGAAAAAGAAAAATTACCATTAGAATGATTACACTACATGATAAATGTGGCCACCTAACCATCAAATCTATTTGAGCTTGTTTTGACATGTCTTATAAAAAACATGGGTATTAATATAAATATATTATACATTTTAAAAATAAATAAATAAATGATCAAATTTCAGTTCACCCCAGAGGTGTTTACTGTGTGTGCAGACCCCTGACGTTCCTCCACAGCACACGTTTTTGTGGCTGAGCTGTTATTGCACCTAGATACTTCTGTTTCACAATAATAGACCTGACAGTTGACCAGGGCAGCTCTAGCAAAGCTAAAATTTGACACACTTGTAATAAAGGTGGCTACACAAAACAATTTGATTTAGATAATGTATTAAATGATTCCATATGCTAAGCCTGAGTAACATCAGTAGATTGTAAAAGAAAAAAGAAAGATCCTGTTTTATTAGAAAGTTAGGAAGCTGTTAAATATAAATATAATATAAGTCTTGATAAATAGTTTATGGGAGGATACAAAAACAATATGATATAACAATCCATCCAGTATTAATTCATTATGTCTCTGCATAATATCTAGTACAGATTAGAAAGTTGGAAACTTGATCTCAGGGCAGCGCAGGGTTTTACCACCCCCACCCCCTCCAACTGTAAAACGCCCCTGTGTTTCCTGGAAAGTATTGACATCTAAATCTGGCATGCTTTCAGAACACTGAAGGTACATTCACTAAATATAGAACACTTATAGCTGTGCATGTCCAGGAGCACTTGTTTATTTTGTGCAGGAGAAAGTGGATTGGTGCGTTGGCAATAGGATTGAGCCAATAGGATTGAGTCCCTACATGACATCACAACTAAACCCAGTGTAAATAAAATAGAAAGGAAAACTAGCCTACTAGCAGGGAATACTGTGCTGATAAGCTTTGAAGATAAGTGAGAAAGTGTTCACCATAAAGTCCCGTTGAGGAGGACAGTAAAGACACAGGTAAAACAATATCAAAGTTTCTCTGTGTGTTTCCATGAACATGAGTCAAACTCAAGGTCAGGTTGGCTGTGCTGGAGTACAGGGTGGACACAACTTGCAGATTAATGTTTTTTGGTTATGGAATATGTAATAACTTTATAGGAGACAGGAATTTTGAAGATTTGTGCTTTAATGTATAAAAGATTTGGACCATTGCTATTGGTCCATTTGTCATGACATGTTTACACATTGGGCAGTTACTATTTCTAAAATGTGATGTAAAAATCAGTAACTAAAACGAAAAGGTTTTGATGTGACACAGCAAAATATGCAACAAATTGTCTTATTGATTAGTGGAAGTTCTTGCTGAAAATGCACACTGCGTTGAGTGTGAAGACCCTTTCACAGGCCCAAAGAACCTTCTCTTAATGTGGAAAGGCTCTTTACCAATTTAAAGGCTCTTCACACTTCCTTGTGGAACCAACAGTGGTTCCAGTGGCCCGTGGGGCGCCACTGTTATGCCATGGGGGGGCACTCAGCGTGCATAAAGTCCACTCTCTGTACACCTTCACGAAGGCAGCTCTAGAACATGCCACAAAGTTATTTAGCGTTATCTGAGATGCTCCCATCCTTCTGCCAGTACCCTGTTATCATGCCCTTTAAGACCTTAGTCAAATCACATCATTTGCCCATGACGATCATTTTGCACTCTGCTACAACTGACTGGTGTGCTCGCTTGTTTATTTGTACAGCTAACATTGTGACAATGTTGTGACAAGCTATTGTTTTGGTGCCCTCAACATTATCACAACATTAACATAGACCTTGTTCTAATTAACAGACAGTTGTACAACTAAGAGGCAGGTTTACCTAATGATGAGGTTGTGACAACGCTGTTAAGAAAACATAAACAGTGCAACCTTTGGACAACGCTGTGGCAACGTTGAATGTTTGCCTCTGTGACGTCCCGAGCCGGGTGCATTCCAAGCCTGGGGTGGTCGTAATGTTCTGATATGACTGTGTATTAGCAGAATGAAGTAGGATAAGCTGAGATGTTAAAGGACAGATATGCAGACTGTTTAGATGGTAATATGCTCAGTACTGTTTGTTGAGAGAAGGTGCTTTTTTGTCCTTCCGGTTTGTTCTTCTGTCATCTTTCTGGTATTCAGAGAAGCATGCTTGCTTCCACGTGGGTTAAAATATGGGAACGAGGCAGCGATGGGACAGTTTGTACACACCCTCACAGACAGCCAACCAGCCAACATTCCTAATGAACAACAAAGATGAGAGGAGGGGTCCTGTATCTGCTACATGACTTAAAATACACTATGTGCTCTAATAACTATGGTTACTCTGACACTTTCTGAACTCTGGTGCCCTGATTCAGAGCTAGTTTGTACATGGTTGCTACTGTTAATTCACTGGATAAAGTAGGAATCCCCCTCCTCTGATCTACTCAAGGCAAATTGTGTCATTAGGGCCAGAGGGGCCAAAATTTTTATTACAAACTTTTCTATTACCAAAGAATAGCCCCACTAGCGTTACTGAGTAATAGGCCTTAGTGTGTAATAAGCTTTTCTGGGGTTTAATATCTAACCTGGCCCATAAACAATGATTCTAGGGCTGAAATAGGCAGGATTGTAGCTTTATGTATTAAAAGGTTTATTAATTTGTTGTTGTTTTTTCACAGTTTTAACAAAAGAGATGCATGAAAACAGTGTTTAGGAAAGTAGAAGGTAGGCCTTAAGTTGCCCAGGAGGGGGCAGCACAGTGCTAGCTATTTCCACATAGGTCATGAGTTCTACATACAAAGGACACTTTCCTCCTGTTACGTTAACTGCTGTAATATGAAATGGATAGGGTTTTACATTGGGCTCTGTTTAGAATGGTAACTGTGATAACTGATCTAAACAATATCCACTGTTTTGCATTTTAGGCTTCCAGTGGCTCAGGTTCATCCAATTTGGGGCATTTGTGTGGTCATTGTGGTTTTCCATGAGGAGACCGTTTTCCATGAGGCCTCACAGATCATATTTGAGCTGCCATCCTTTTCCCTGTCGTTTTGCGGAACGAATTTCCCTTAAAAGGCCAAGCCAGAGGCCTCTGAGCTTCACCACTATTGGTTCAAAACATGGTGCTAATCTGTCATGTGCTCAGGCTTCTCAGAATTATTCCACCTCCGGCAGGGACACATTTAAAGCAGAAGCTCCAATCGGAGTTGACCAGAACAGTGAGGCTGCGTTTCAAATGCAGTTATTGCCGATGAGACTTGGGGACTCTTTCAAGCACCTGTCCAGACACATCAATGTATACTTTAAAGAGAAGGAGACGGCTAGGTCTGGTGGTTCTGGTCAGGCTAGCTTAGCATCTGCAGTACTAGAGCCTGTCACTAGAGTACAGAAAAGAGCACTGAGAGATAGATCTTACATGGTAAAAGGCCCTAGAGAGGGAAGCTTCATGAACAAGCCCGAGGAACCATCACTGATCTCTGCATATCCTAGTTTGGAGCTGTTCCATATCAGCTCATTTGCAACAAGGTTTGGGGAGTCCTATAGCTACGTAGCCAGTCACATAAACTCTGTGTTCTCCAGGAATCCAGCAAAACAAGCCTGTGTGGAATTGCAAGCAACTGCAGATATAGTTACAAAAAGCAGAACAAGAAAGAGGAGAGTTAGCAACCAGCAAAGCACCGCAAGCAGGCAAAATATCCCTTCAGATACTAGCTCAGCTCGTCTAAACGCAAGCCCAGGAGCAAGAGATGTAAACAGCATAGATCTTGCCTGTTCCAGGGAAGAGGGGTATCTTCACTTTGCTCGTCGTATCAACCAATACTTTAGGGCAAAAACAGCAGAGACCTTGGAGGAATCGCAAAATGATCCGAGCACATGCTCTGCAAAACATGAGCAAGGTTGTGCAGCATCGCAGGGCAGGCCTACCCTAGAAAGCACACAGAACCCCATACCCCTCAGGCCTAAATCCCTCTTCCACATAAGCAATCTCACTACGCACTTTGGGGAAAACTACGCCTATATGGCCACTCATATCAACCGCTACTTCAAAGGTTCTTCAGAAATGGAAGAGGAAATGGAGAGAGATCCATATAGAGGACAGTATGAGTACACAGTCACTCCAGCGAGAGAACATGGGTCTTTTTTCCAGGGCTTTTTAAACCCCTCAGCCATCACCAGCATTGTGGGCAGCTACCTGGGAATGGCCGCCAGTAGTCCTACTACTCCTTATACTGCTCCAGAGGCCATGCTGGACAAAGCGGTGAGTCCTCCTCCTAACTGTTTGCTCTGATGAACTAATAGTGAGGTTTTTCTTTTGTCAGCCATGGTATGTTTGGTATATGAACTTTGCACTGGAGCTACGAGGCTGATGTAGTGGATCACTGGTCTTGATTGGGCTTCAAAAACAGCATTGTGTGAGAATTGGTATTCCTTGCTCCTGGGCTCCCCCTACAGTCAGAAATTTTAAGTCACGCTTTAAAGGTGCTGGACTGATTCTGGAGAACGACTGTTGATATTGGAACTCAACAGCAAAACAAACACATCCCTTCCTTCAGTGCTCCTTCAGAATCTCCGCCCCCCGCCCCCTTTCCAAATTCATGCACATGCTTAGCCAAGGTAACAACACTGGGCTTGTGGAAAAGCAAAGCACAGGAAACAAACACAGCATGCAAAACACAACGGCTAGAGGCCTCGTCAAACATCACTGCTTTGGTGTTAGCACGCCGGCTATCAGCCTCATCAGGCTAACATTAACTGGTCTAGCGTTTCAAATTTTGCTAATCATCCCGCTGTGCTAGCAAACATCATTTTAGATCTTTATGGCCTTGAAATCCTTCTCGAAGATTGTATAATCAAATGATAAACGTTAGAGAGCGCAAACATATATGGCAATTAATTAGCTTTAGCTAGGTTAGCGTTAGCAATACTGACCACAGACCATCAGCAAAAATAGCCAGTTACCCACCTATCGAGCAGCATCTCATCTCATCTCAACCACATCCCTTTTCATGCCTTTCAATGTTCAGAGGTCTCTCGACCACATTACCAGTGTTTACACATGCTCTCATCTGATCTATGAACTTTCGTTTGTTCGTCAGATGTTTTCCTCTTTGGCTGTTTCTCACACATCTCTCCTTGACATGCGTGTAGTTCAACACATAGCTAGCAAGTGCCAGATACACACATGCATGAACAGCCTCTGGGTTGTTGTTGTTGTTTGTTTTTTTTGCCATATTGAGTTTGTTGACTTACTATGGGGGATTCTCAGTACAAGGTACGTCAAGTTGGGACGGGTGTACTTGTTAGTGCTGACTTGGCCAGTACTGCACGCAAGTACAAACTCCCGAAGACGGGAGGATGCTGTGCGGTAATTTTGCAATTGGAACAGCTGCATGGTGTATGATGCATTTTGGGATATTTGGCTGTGCCAAGTCCACACAAGTCACATCGTGATGCATCCTTGATAACACGGGCGGCACTTGGCTAGATGAGAGCTGTTGAATAGAACAGTACCTGGGCTGCCAACCAGCAGAGGTGGCAAGTAACAAAGTATGAGTAAGCAATTGACTAATTTAAAAGTATTCACATTCATTACTCAGGTAGAAGTGTAGGTACTAGGGTTCAAAAAGACTTCTATAGAAGTTGAAGTATCAACTTAAGCTTTTTACTCAGGTAAAAGTGTAAAAGTACTGGTTTCAAAACTACTTCAAGTATAAAAGTAAAAGTAATGTAAGGAAAACAAATGCCAGAAGCTTAGCCACAGGTGCCATATAGTTATATTAAAATATTAATGTTGAAAAATGCACTAGGCTGCCTATTTCATATGTGCTGCATGTGA
The DNA here is from genome assembly GCF_030463535.1 of Salminus brasiliensis. Classification (NCBI taxonomy): domain Eukaryota; kingdom Metazoa; phylum Chordata; class Actinopteri; order Characiformes; family Bryconidae; genus Salminus; species Salminus brasiliensis. The sequence goes on from NC_132891.1 coordinate 17,178,302, forward strand.
TGCAAGGAGCATCTATGTGCACTACTGAGCATTAACGTGTTTTCCGCATTAGCGGAAAACATGATGAGTAGTTGCCTATAAGTATTGTAATGATGCAAAAAGTCAAACTTCAGAGGCATGTGATCAATAAGCTTTATTGAAAATGTAAATGTGGAGTTTAGTCAGGACATTTCACCAGAAGTTCTCTTCAGTCTCTGCCATGGACATCTTCATACTAGGCTACATACGTCTACTGTGTCCTTGCTGGAGTGTGACTTGACGTGCAGGTGCGATGGATCATTTACAAACCATTAGGGTGTCAGAATGGTATATGTTTATACGTCTTATCCAACCACAATCAAGTTCACACTTTCCGGATGGCGCAATTTATCTGGATAGGGTTTTTTTTATTGATGACAAGCCGGAATGAAAACAAACTGAAATGAAATAGGAGTAACAAGGCTATTTTTAAAATGTAAGGAGTAGAAAGTACAGGTTGTGTGAAAATGTAAGGAGTGGAAGTCGGCTGAAAAATAGTTACTCCAGTAAAGTATAGATAACCAACATGTTTACTTAAGTAAAGTATCAAAGTATTTGTACTTCATTACTTGACACCTCTGCGAGTTTGAGGCAAGTGTGTGCTGGCGAAGACATGCAGTATGCCCAGGGCTAAGCTAGCTACACTCACAGCTTCAGTGCAAAACTAAAGCCGCATACTAAACCAAGCATGTCTTAGCTGACTGCTTTTGATGAAAGAGGGAAATTGTGTACTCTTGCTTACTTTATTAAATTGTGTAGGTGCATACAGTATTAACAGTCTGTGACTGATGGTGGAACTGCCCTGTAGGCAGTGAGCAGGAGGCTGTCAGAGGAGAAGACTCAAGTTCTACTCAGCAGATTAAAGAGAGCCAAAACACGCTCATCCCTCAGCGTCTGTGTAGAGGAACTGAATGCTCACCTCATTCTACACCCAGCATGCAAAGCTGCTGTGTGGCAGGTACAGATCTATACTCATTTCCTTGAACTCTTGAACGGCTCCACTTCATTTCACTCTGCAGTGGTTCTGCAGTAGATCTTCACTGATTCCTTATAGATCATACTTAATTAAGTGTGAACTGCCCTCAGGACAAAATGATGCTGCAGATACTAAAGCATCGGCAGCTTTTTCCGATGGATGAGAAACTCCAGGGAGGCATCCGAGAAACTCTGGCCCTGATTGGATATGTGGATCCGCTCAAAAGCCGGGGGATACGAGTGCTGTCCATCGATGGGGGTGGAACCAGGTATAGAAACTGTGAGAATTGTGAGGCCGTTTTTAATTTGTTGGGCTGTGTAACTTTGAAGAAACACTGTCAAATTGGGCTGAAAGCTTGAATGTATGTGAAAGAGAAGGACAGTAATGTCAATGCATCTGACAGTGGAGATTCAACACCACTGATTTACAATTGATTATAACCATAGTCATAAGCTTCTATAAAGTATATCCTCATTTTTTTTCTTGGAATATTACCGAATCTAAATGTAGAAAAATATTTAAATTATTATTGATTTATTGATTATTTTGTACATTTTCCTTTTTTTTTGTCTTTTTTTACTTTAAATTATGCCAAAAGAATCAAATAATCTGTCAAATATTAATAAATGTATGTCATTCTTCTGTTACAGAGGTGTAGTTCCACTGCAAGTGCTGAAACAGCTGGAGGCGCAGACAGGAAAGCATGTCTATGAGCTCTTCGATTACATTTGTGGGGTCAGCACAGGTGACCGACTGAATATTTAACCAAAGTTCACACATGGGCTTACTGATCATCCATAATTATAACAACACAAATAATACAACACACTATCACCAAGAACATCACTTTGGGCTCACCCTAGTAGGACAGCATATCTGGATAATGATCCCAAAATAGATATATAATATACACTTTATATACATTTATATATATTTTTTTCTTCCAAAATAAAGAGTAATTAGAGTAACTGTCTCTACTGCACATTGCTGTGAGGATTTTTTAGTTTAAGTGAGGTCGGGATGCTGGATGATCACCACCCCAACTCATTCCAAACGTTTTGGATGAGAACAGAGTTTATGTTTATCTGCTCCAGAGAGTCCTATTCTATTAGCAATGTCAGCAGAGGGGGCAACGTAAAGTAGCTGATTGCATTTATTAGGAATAGGACATATTAGTGTACACATTTGGACATGTTAGCATAATAAGGGAAACCGTACGTGCCTTATTCACTCTGCCCTGCCCTTGGCCTCAAATACAAAGGCATTTTTTTAGTGTTGGCCAGCAGAAATCATTATATTATTATATAAGAGCACAGCTTAAATACAAGCGAGTGAGTGAGTGAGTGGAATGCTGCCTGAATCGAGGAATGTATTTGTGCCATCTAGTGGGTAGAGTGGGTGATGTGCTTGTATTTTTCCTATTAGTGTTAAGATGATTATCTTAAGATAATTAATTTCAGATTTTTCAGAAAATGCCCACTATGTCGTTTTTGTGGACTTTGATCACATTTTGGAGTTTCTGAAAAGATGTTGTGACTATATGCTGAAGATGATAATGTGTCAGGAAGTGTAACCAGTAGCTAACGTTAGGCTACGTAGGCTATAGTCAAAGCGAGGCCTCGTTCAAACAGTTCATATTCGTTATGAACACAATGTGCACAAGATGCGCACTTACAAAAGTGCTTCAATATTCACTCAGGAAATATCCATTGCTAGTTTGTATAGACTAGGACCCAAAAAGATACCTCTAAGCTTAGATACTACTAAATACAGAGGTCAGTATGGAGTCCACAATACTCAACATACACTACACCAAGTACTCTTGGAAGAGGTGGATCTTCAGTCTGCTGTTTGGACACTCAGGGGAAGTTCGTTCCACCTCTTCGGTGCCAGGACAGAAAAAAAGTCTGGATGCTTATCTTCTGTGGATCTGCTAGCTGATCCTGATAGCCTGAAAATACTCTATGATCCCCAGGCTCTTGAATTTGCCCTTTGAGGTTTAGTCCTGTGTAAACTGCTCATCTAAATCATCACACACTTGCCCCAACTTGCCCCAAGTAAACTCAGATATAAATGTAAAGAGGATAAGTTAACATTACCTTTATCTCTATAATCATATCATTTCCAATTGCCATGTGAGGTTTCAGTCTCTGCTTCCCCCCCTCCCCTGACTCCACCAGGAGCCGTTTTGGCATTCACCCTGGCTTTGGCTCGTATTTCTGTAGAAGAGTGTGAAGACATGTACCGACGCTTTGGCTCAGATGTTTTCAGACAGAACCTGCTGGTTGGCACGATGAAAATGGGCTGGACTCACTCCTACTACAACACAGAGACCTGGGAGACAATCCTGAAGTAGGTAAAATATTATCTGGACATAATGTTCCATACAGCATTTGCCATGTAAAAAAATATACTTTAATTAAAAATCAAACACAATTACACAATTTTCCTATTTATCCAATTATAGTCCATCAGCCAAGACATGCTTGGTATCTTACTAGTGTCTTTAGTTTCGCACTGAAGCTACAAGACTAATTCAGCCTAGCAAACAAGTCATGGAAGCTTATAGTAATCTGTTAGCAACTGTTCTGCTTAGCCTTCGACTATGCCAAGTATGATCATTTGAAAATACAGAAGAATTGTCTTGGTAATAGCAGTTACAGCATTGAAGCCATGCTGTTGTCCTATTGAACAGACAACTGTGTATGCAGTGTATATATAGTTCCAGCAACCAAATAAGCATGTCTGTTGGAGCCTACTTAACCATCCAAAGTGATTTAAGCCACATGTGTGATAATTCTGACCTAGAGTTTGCTTAATGTTAACAAGTGGCTATAAGGTTCTTACTTCCCATACAGAAAATGTATGTAAACTGTTTGAGAGCTGCATGGTAAATACATTATTTATATGGCAACATACTCTTAAATATATGCATGTTTTCTAAGAAATGTATCTGGACATATGTTAAAGTGTAGACTTCAGATTTTAAGAGTTTAGGATATAGTTTAGGCCATAACATCAATACCATTTGTTTCTACACTCATTGCCCATTGTATCAGCTCCACTTATCATAAAGGAGTACTTAGTTCACATCATTCTGTAATACCAGGCTGTAGTCCATCTGTTTCTCTGCATACTCTGTCAGCCTCCTTTTTTCCCTGTTCTCCAATGGCAAGGACCCCACAGAAACACCACAGAGCAGGTAGTATTTGGGTGGTGGATCATTCTCAGCACTGCAGTGACACTGACATGGTGGTGGCAACTGTGTAATTGTGGGTTGTGCTGGTGTAAGTGGATCAGACACAGCAGTGCTGCTGGAGTGTTTAAACACTGTGTCCACTCACTGTCCACTCATTAGACGCTGCTTCCTAGTTGATTCACCTTGTTGATGTATATGGGAAGCTCATCTGCTGCTGCACAGTCTGTGTTGGTCATCCGCTAGTCCTTCATCAGTGGTCACAGGACGCTGCCCACAGGACGCTGTTGGTAACACACCACCACCATGTCAGTGTCACTGCAGTGCTGAGAATGACCCACCACCCAAATACTACTTGTTTTTGGGGGGTCATGTGGGGTCCTAACCATTGACTTCTGAATTGACACAGGGAGAAGATGGGTGACCGGCTCCTTATTAAAACAGCCAGAGATGAACTTAGCCCGAAGGTAACTCTGTTCTCTAGTGTTCTGTAGTTAACTTCACCACTGGGTTTCTATGTCAGTGCCCACAGCTGTAAACTCTCCATTTCTATAGGTATCTGCAGTCAGTGCAGTGGTGAACTGGGGGACCAGTCCCAAACCCTTCATCTTTAGAAACTATAACCACTCTCCAAGCCACCTCAGCCGCTACGCAGGAGGGTCCAGTTATCAACTTTGGCAGGCAGTGCGAGCTTCCTCTGCTGCTCCGGGATACTTCCAGGAGTTCCCTCTGCACAACGACATACATCAGGTCAGACTGGTCTAATACATACAGCTCTGAAAAAAATATTAAGAGAGCACTTAATTTTTCTCTCAAATTTGCATCTCTAAATGTATGGCAGACATTTTACTCCAGGTGCTTCATCAAACAAAGCTGAGTTACATAAGTTTGCAGACCATGAATGACATAAATTCACCCCAAAACAATGTGAAAGACTAGTGGAGAGTCTGCCAAGACATGAAAGCTGTGATTTTTTGAATGTTCAGATATTATTAAAATATTATTCAAATATTATATGATATAAAATATAGTTAAAATATTAGTGATGTGTTGTTTAAATTTGAATAATAAATTATTTGCATTATAATTATAGTAATTTTTTTATTATTATTTATGCAGTTATTTTTAAGCAGTTGTCACCTCTGCAAATAAATGCTCGAAATATCAATATATATATATTTGGAATTTAGGGGAAATGTTGTCCCTATAAATAGTAAAACCAGATGATAATGTGGGGTGGTTTCTTAATATTTCCCAGAGCTGTATTTTGGGTGTCATGCAACATGACCCATAGGTCGAGCAGGTAAAGATTAAACAGCACAAGAACTAGCATACTGTGCAATGCTGGTTGATGTGTGTTCTCAAGTAAAGTTGGATTTTCCAGGATGGAGGCCTCATTCTGAACAATCCCTGCGCCCTCGCTGTTCATGAGAGCCGCTTGCTGTGGCCCAACCAGCCCTTCCAGTGTGTGCTGTCTTTGGGAACAGGTCGATATGACAATGCCAGAAGGGGGCCTGCCACGTCCACCAGCCTAAGAGCCAAAATCAGCAACCTGATCAGCAGTGCCACAGACACAGAGGGTCAGTCTGCAAAGCACTAATGTGACCGTCTGGTTAAACAGTTTATTATCCCACTAATCAAATTCTTTGCATTTCAGGTGTTCACACTCTTCTAGATGACCTGCTGGAGCCAAACGTGTATTTCCGCTTTAACCCGATGCTGAGTGCCGAGGTTTCGCTGGATGAGAGCAGGCCTGGTGCTCTGCAGCAGCTTCAGGAGGACACTCAGCACTACCTGGAGCGGAACCATCTCAAACTGGAACAGCTGGGCAAGGTGCTGGGGGAAGAACGCACAAAACTGGGGAAAACCTGGGACTGGATCAGTGAGAAAAGCTGGGAGCTGCAGCAGCGTTGGGGATGACCATGCCAGAACTTAGGCTGGGTTTACATCTTGGCAAAATCCTTTATATATGATGGGAATAAAAACATTACAACCCTCAACTGGTGCTTGCAATATAGAGCAGCAGTGATGTGACAACCCTACTAATCAAACCTGAATGTATAAAGTAGGTTCTTAGTGTGTGCTCAGTGCACTGAAGGCATGCAGGCCTTGTGTCTGTGTGGTTAAATATGGCTGTTAATGATCACAAACCCATGTATTTGCTCCTGTATTTATTCTTTATACATTTCTATTTCTTTATTGGTAGAATAAACTCAGAAGTTGTTTCTGAAGTCCTGATCCAAGGTGCTGGTTATGTTGTGAGTTGTGAGTAAATCCTGTGAAGTAAGCTTGGAGGGGAGTGGGACATCCCTGTTGAGGCCTGTCCAGAGGTGTCATGGGCTTAATTCAGCAAACACTGACAAAGGAAGGTGCCTACCTGATGACCCCTGTGAAAAGCTTGCTAGTTAGTGGGTGATTAGTGTATGGGTGCTGGGAAGGTTATGTCTGACCTTAACTGGTAGGTGTAGGATCTTGTCAGTCCCGGTGGAAGTGTTGCTTGGATCATAAATGGCCGCAGCAACCTCAGCCGTGCTCTGGAGGGAGGTGCCTACCTGATAATGCTTGAGATGTTAGTGGGTAATTAGAGTATGGTGCAAGGGGATTGTCATCAGGGTGTATGTTATCTTTTTTGTACGTCTGGGAGTTATCTATGTTATCTTTTTTGTACATTTGGACAACTGGGAGTTTGTGGACATTTGCTCGAGGTAACCCTGCACTAGCACGAGTGGAATGGCCTAATTAGGTGGCAGGGGCAGGACTACCCTTTTAAAAGAGGTGACTTTGTTCACAGGGGAGGCTAGTTTTGGGGGAGAGAGTCTAAGCTAAGGGAAAAAACGAGTGGTGTCCATGCGGCTTTGCAGCCGGAGACACTCTGGTTGAAGAATAGGCCAGAACATCACTGATAGGACGGCAAGGGCAGCCCGACGGCCTGCTAGGTCCATTTAACTGCGTTGCAGTCCATTTCATTTATGTTTTTATCAGTTTTCCTTTCGTTTCTCGTGTTCGTGTGGTACAATAAAAATCCAGGTGCGCAGGTCAACCTTTGAAATCAGCCTCATCTTTTCGAGGGGAACCCAGTCCTCAAAGAAAGCACGGTACCGTGAATTGTAGCTCCACACCACTCAACATTCCCAGAGAGTTATAAACATTCTTTTACTAAAATAGTAATCTATTTTGCATATGGGAAAGACCTTGAATCCTCATGTATGGCTTTTTTGTTGCATAATTTGAAGGATGCACTTATCCTTTGCACTGCGCTAAAATATCATGATGAACAGACCAACAGAATTACTTAAACTGAACTCATTTGAATATATGAGGGTTTTTTTTCCAACATGGATATGTTTATTATTTAAATGAATGTAAAGTATCTTAGTTTTTCAGAGTTAATAATTATTCATTCAGTTTTAGACATTTACATGAAATAAAAATAAATATTTTACTTTGAAGACATTTTTGTTTGTTTGTTTTCTAGAAAACAAAAACATTTGACTGCACCAATCAGCCATAACTTCAACACCACCTCCTTGTTTCTACACTCACTGTCCCCTATATCAGCTCCAATAACCATATAGCACTGTAGTATAATTACTATAATTACAGACTGTAGTCTATCCGTTTCTCTGCATACTGTGTTGGAAGTCTTTTAATCTTCAGTGGTCAGGACCGCCACAGGTTACAGGTATTATTTGGGTGGTGGGTCATTCTACTGTAGTGACTCTGACATGGTGGTGGTGTGTTAGTGGTGTGTGTTGGGCAGGTATCAGTGGATCAGACACAGCAGTGCTGCTTGAGTTTTTAACTGGATTGAGAACAGTCCACTGATCATAAAAATCCAGCCAACAGTGTCCTGTGGGCAGCGTCCTGTGGGCAGTGTCCTGTGACCAGTGTCCTGTGACCACTAATGAAGGACTAGCGGATGACCAGCACAAACTGTGTAACAACAAATAAGCTTCTGTCTCTCACTTTACATCTACAAGGTGGACCAACTAGGTAGGAGTGTCTAATAGAGTGGACAGTGAGTGGACACACTGTTTAAACACTCCAGCAGCACTGCTGTGTCTGATCCACTCAAACCAGCATGACACACACTACTAACACACTCGCCACCACCGTGTCACTGCAGTGCTGAGAATGACCCACCACCCAAATACTACCTGCTCTGTGGTGGTCCTTTGGGGTCCTGACTATTGAGGAACAGGGTGAAAGGAGGTTAACAAAGTATGCAGAGATACAGATGGACTACAGTCTGGAATTCAAGAACTAAAAAATGCTCAAAATGCTCCTTTATGGAAAGTTCTGACTAAATGTGTTGACTACGGCCAAAACAGAAGGCCTAGACCTAACAATCAAGATTGTCACAACAAGTTGCGTTAAATAAGCTCATTGCAAATGTATTGGATGGAGCCACAATCCCTCCAACCAAAGCAGCTCCACAGACCAGTGCAGCGAAGCTTTATACAACTAGACATTAGGAGATAAATTCACAAATTAGAAGTGGTGTCTAAATATTTTAATATTTAAATACATACATAGTGATTCTGATAATAATTGATAGTACATGTACAAGCGGGTAGTAAAACTGTATTTGCAGTGCAGTATATACATGCACTATATGGACAAACATTACCATGTTATTGTTTCCTACAAAATTAAGAGTACTAAAGAAGAGTTGATTCTGCTTTTGTCTGTTTCTTCTGTCCAAGACTTTGTGGATTTTGGAGCATTGCTGTGAGGGTTTGACTGCATTCAGCAACACGAGTGTTAGTGAGGTCATCCCCAACTCTCCAGCTCATTCCAAAAGCCATCACCACCACTGCTCCACAGCTCAGTTCTGGGAGGCTTTATACCCCTCTAGCCCATGCCTGGCGCCAATAGGTTAATGTTTATCTGCTCCAGAGAGTCCTAGTCTATTGGCAATACATCTCTACAGGGACTAGACAAGCTGTGTATGTGCATTTGCACATATGATAGCAATGGGTGCAACAAAAGTAGCTGTATGCATTCATTAGAAGGGGTGTCCACAAACATTTGGACATTATAGTGTGTGTGTGAGTGTGTGTGTGTGTGTGTGTGTGTGTGTGTATATGTGTGTGTGTTTTGTGTGTGTGTGTAGAGCTGCCCCATCTCTGAGTGTGCAAGTTCTGCTCCCGCTCGACCTCAGACAAGATTCAGCTAGGATGGTTCTGAAGAACTGGCACAAGGACCTGTCCTGTATCCTAGGCTTGAGGAATGGACTCTGAAGCATCATCTCTGGTAAAAAAAGACATATCCAATATATTTCTATAGTATTTTTTTGGAATCAAAATCAAAACACGAGACAGAAATAAGCAAGGTTTGGCTGCTTTTATGCATACGACACTGACACAGATAAACTCTTGATGTGTCATCATGTGTTAACAAAGAGGTAGCTGTCATTGTTATACATTGTAGTGCATGCTGATGTCATGGTCTGTTCTGACTTTGCGAGAGATGTTTTTGTGAGTCAGCTGCTTTGTGTGGCGTTCAGGAGGAGGGCTGATACCGTCTCTAGCAGTAGAATTGATTCTTTGAGAGATACTGTAGACAAGTACTGACATCTTTGGCACAACATCCAAAATTCCTGATCTCATGTATATGTCCCCATGCGTTGCTAGTGTTAAATGAGGACCAACAGTTGGCAAAGTTGGCAGATGCCAAAACTTATTTTAGAGGGATTAAAATGCTGGTTATTTATTTATGTGTTTATTTATTTAAGCATTTGATTTAATATAAAAGCATACATTTATACATTTATTATAGTCAAACAGTGCTGTACTGACCGATTTGATTATTATTTCTCAATTTCACACACTTTTATCTCAAATAAATGTAGAAACAATCTTAAATAATATTATGATTGTAGAACTGGGGGTGGAGCTAACTGGGATTGTTTACTAGCTTGGTTTCTGCTAAATTCTTTGAAATTGTCTATATTTAAGTGTTAAAAAATAGTTTTAGATATCCATATGTGCACATACTTTTCAAACAATGTAGTAGTATAATTATGATATAGGCTAGCATATTTCTAATTTCTGACATACATAAATATTTAAATACTAATTAAAAATGCAAATTATTTGACATGTAATGTGACAACACTAAACTATCCTAACAACCATTCAACCAGTCATTACCACCCACAAATTGGCATATATTTTGTACATGAGGAAATAGAAAAAATATATATAGATTGTCTTTGTTTGGAATTTTGGTCATTACATATACTTCTGTTTATTTTGAATATTAGGAAGTGAGCTTTTTCTAGGTTTAGATTTTGGTGTTAAGGCACTACATATATTAACATACATTAAACATGTTTTCAATTTGATTAAATCACAGTAGTCACAGTAATTGGTGTCCACTAAAAGTAAATAGTAATAGTGTTATGTTATCAATACCTAGTGTATACAGAATGTAAGTGGTTATTTTGTACATTTCTACTCTACTTTCAAAGGTAAAAATATGAGATTCTGTTATTTTCTTTTACAAATTTTATTATGTAAGAACATAAATATTTGACCCATAAGAGCCCAAGCTCTTTAAAAGATGTGGAAAGTTCCTTACAGCTCTTTGTTCTTCACTTTAACTATTAAGGTCCTTAGGCAACATATACTGAACAATCTGGATGCCTCTTAAAGGTCTGTTTCAACCCATTTAACGATTCAAATGATTTAATAAAAAACATAAAATAACATATTATATAATAATACATATATTACATATAACAATGCCCCATTTCTAGAACAAAATGATGAAATTCAATTTATAAAGTTGTTGTTACATTAATACATTGATTTTCTTAAAAAATAACTTCTCACTTCAGAAAGATTCTAGGAACAGTTGGTATTCTCTATTTATTTTCTTAACCTTCCAACAGTCTCTCACTTGTCTTAGAGTGTGAGAGTTCAATAGGTGAGCCTCTAAAATGATCAGTTTAAATAGTTAAATTACAGAATTAATGTGTAATTGAACTGGATTACAAGTGGAGGTTGTTCTTAGAGGAAAATTACCTGAATACTGGAAAAATAAAAACATTATTTGGCATTGCTTATGATATACCGTGTCTTACAGATGGCCTAAATAAGATAAACCAAGAATTTCTAAAGAAGATCTTAAGAAAATAAACAAGAATGGCTTATTTACATTAAGTTTTTTATTAGGAAAACTTGAATCCAGACCCAGGATTTTAACCCTGTAGAAGAAGTCTGCTCAATTCATGTAACAGATTAAATATTTTGAACCAATATTCAAAATTGCTCTGGGCTTTTATGGGTTCATTTGAATAAAACTAGTACAAATAAGTATAATTACTAATTCCTCACAAGCTGAGTTCAGGCCGAGTGCCTGCAGAGCTCTGCTGCAGAGGCAGATGTGTCTGGAGCTGAGAGGATAGAGGCCTTGTTGTCCTGTGTTCAGAGGAAATGGCTCATTGAGCACTTGTGCTCTGTGCTGTGCAGTCTGGTGCATGGCACTGCCCCGCTACTGATGTCATGCCTGCTGCCCAGGAAACTGTAGGGCCTGGAACCATCAGCAGGGTTAGATCACTCCTCTGCTTCAGCTCAATAGCCAAGTAACCCAAGACCTTTTTGTGTTTCGCCATGACACTGATGTTTTTCATTGTCTTGTTCTTGAGGTAATAACTATTTGAAATCTTATCGACATGAAGACTGTAGTGGCCGAGCTCTGAATAGGCTTTTGATTATGGTTACGTATTACGAAGCAATAAAATTACATGATTTTCAGATGAACATTGTTCTACTTTTATTTTCTTTGGCTTTTTGATGGCTAACTGGTCCCACATGTTTTGAGAACTCCAGATTGTTGGATGTGATTGTGCTATTTTTACAGCTTTTGTAGCGGTCAAATGGTTTCTGCATAGCAGCTGTTTTTTATGGGGGTGACCACCTATTAACACGCTAGCAACCACTAAGGAACTTCATAATAGCCACCCAGCATTGACCTAGGAACAACCTAGCAACACTATAGCACCCATTAGGCAACCACTTAGCAACTCCATAGCAACCATCAGGTATACCATCACAGAAAAAGCCACCAAGAAAAAGCAGTTGCACTTTCATGACCACATACATAGCAAGAGCCCATCAACTAAGCCTCTAAGGGGGAACTGCTTAATCTTTGCAACCTTTCTGCCTTTCTTCCAGTAAACAACTAACCCCAATGCCAATCATCCACCTGCATGCAATTAGCATCTGTTTAAACAGCTACAGTGGAAGTGTGTGGTCAGCTGCTAGAGTCTACAAATCTCTTGACTGGAAAGTATGTTTACATAGTTCTAATCTGAACAGTGAACAGTAGGGGCGCTGGTGATGGTGTCATATTTATTTACACTGTAGTATTTAATAGTGTAATACACTGAAACATGCATCATCATTCCATCCCTAACTCTGAAGTGTATTTCATACTGTGTTATCATGAAGAGGGGTAAAGTTTCTGAGATTACTCACAGGCAGTATTTACAGAAGGTTCATGTACAGTCAGCCTACGTCTGGAAGTCCAGTGAATTGTTCCCTCTGTCAGCGAACGAGCAAAAGCGGGGGCTAGGAATGCGTTTCTAGGGTTGAGATATATTTTTCTCCCACATTCTCCGTCTCTCCTGAGCTTTGCCCCCAGGCCTCGCTTGCTATTCGCTATTTGAAGGTGAATTTTAGGGGCCTGTATTGAGGTATAGTCCTGGTATCTAATCAAATACATAAACTGGACTCAATGCATTCAGTGCTTGTAGCAATCTCTCACAATATCTATTCATGTAAAGCAAAAAGCACTGGCTTTTTCTGGAAATGGGATCATGGGATTTTTGCCGCATGTTAATTTTTCGGGAGAAACAAGCATTTCATTCACTGTGCCAGCCTCATTTTTCAAAAACCAAACAATGCAGCCCACACATTGATGTCACGATTAAAAAAGAATGCTACAGATTTTTTTCTTTGCCATGAGGGCTTGAGTGTTTTGACAATGAGCACAAATGGAAAAGTGTTATCACAGGATCTTCACCATGTTTATTCGTCTTTGATCTTTTCTCCTGGTGATTTAACTTACAGCAGTTTGTTTTTTAACCCCATGAAGCAACTAGGCTTATTACACACTAGGGTGTACTATTCAGTAACAACAGGGACATCTGTACACACTGGTGGGGCTATTCTTTGGTAATAGAAGTTTGTAATAACACTTTCGGCCTGCCGGTGGTCCATAGGCTGTTAAGGGGTTATACTTTCATAAAGTACTTTTTTCCCTCAATCAATACTGAGAGATGTCAGATAATTGGACGTTTTGATTTTTTTTTTGTTTTGTTTTAAACCAAGGATCTGCTTAAAAAGGAAAAAACAGGACAGTCAAATAAAGAGGATGTAAATCAGCATTCGCATCGTAAGTCAGTCAGAAGTTCACGTGAGAATGACGGACTGAGAGAGAGAGAGAGAGACAGAGAGAGAGAGAGAGAGAGAGTGGGGGATGGCATGTCATTCATGGCGCGTGAATAGGGTGGGTAAGGAGTCAGGAGACAATTGCAAATAGAGAGCATTAGTTTGAGTGGCTTACAGTAAAGGAAGCATCTGCTGGGATATTTATTGTTTTTGGGGCATGTTATTTTCACTGTAATGCTGGTTATGATCGAGATGGGCATCTGTGATGGGATTACCATGAAATTAGGATGACCGAACATTGATATAATCACTATCATCATCATCATACCAGAGGACACCTGACCCTGAAGGTAACAGTTGGAGCTGGTTACTGAATCTATTGAATGTATTGAACTTACTGAATTGCATGTCATTTTAATGTAATGCTGCCTACAACTATTTGTTGTCTTTATTTAGTACTGTGATGACCTGGAGGCGTGGATGGGTCAGCGCCACTGAGTTCTGAATGCTTCTGTCTAAACTGGTAGGCCTTGAACCTCCACACTCATTTCCTCATTTAACTGCCGTTGGTAGTTCCAGTGTAAGTGTAAGTTTGGAAACTACTGGGTCCCAGGATTAGCAACCCCAATTATTGGGATTTTATGTAGAATTTAATATCTGCAGCATGTTTTAACTGATGTGTATGGGCATTAAACTGCATACAAATCTAAAAGAGGCCAGATTTTCCCTAAGTTTACATCAGTTTGGTTCTTCTGCATGTTTAAGTGCTATGCTGTGAAGTGGCAATTAGTGAGTTCACACTTGAGCTTGGTTTCAGGCTTTAGTTAGCGAGCACATTGTGTGTTTTAAAGCCTTTGGATGTGTAGCGGGGTTGAAAGTTTGCTCTGTTGCATATAAAAGTGTACTACAGTGAGATGTATTCACTATGCACTCTTATGTAACAGAACTCTTCACTAAGAGCAGAGGTGGCAAGTAAAAAGTGGAATGATTTTTGCTGGATTTGTACTTTCCTTGAACATGCTTCTACACTTTAAGCTGTAAAGGTTAAATAAACAACCTCCTTTTTGGTGCTATATAGAACCTGTATTTTGTAAAATGTTCCATATAGAACCATGCATTAAAGGTTTTCCAGCAATCTGAGGAACGTGTTTTAACCATTTAAGCATCCAAACTGATTATTCGAGTTGTCGCTGTTATGGAAGCTTTGCCTTTATTAAAGAAGAATCCATAAAGAACCTTGTTTGTACTTTTTAGCTTCTGAGTTTTTTTAGCTTCTGTTCAAGCTGTATTTGGGAAAGGTGCTGCTACTTAAGAGTCACAAGTCCCTTGGACTTAGTAGTTGGCTATGTAAAATTGGGTTTAAAAAAAGTCTTAAAATCTACAATGTTAATTAATAAAATGGGCCAAACCAGAAAATTAGGTTGTACCATAAACAAAAAAAACACATAAGTTCCTAAAGAACCCTCAAATGGATGGCAGAACCAATGTGTAAATGATTTTTGCATGCATGTAGGACTGCTTTAATGTATAAAGAACTTAAGGAACTAAAGGAAAACCCTTTACCTTGTATACCATTAAAAGGTTCTTAACTTTCACAAATCTCTAGTTCTTTACGCATCCAAAACTGGTCCTTTTGTGACACCTTTATTCTTGTGACAACTTCTGTCCACAGTGATTTAGTGAGTAGACAATAGACAGTAGATACATGTGCAGCATGTCATTGGTCACAAGTTTTGCATTTGCCTCCCTGAAAAGTGCCACGGACTTAATGCAAGCATCGTTTTGAGAGATTCGTTTTTAAGCTGTGCCAGAAGGAAGAGGGGAACCAAGCCATTCTAAATGAAGTGGGAAGCTCATTTCTTGACTAAGGGCTGAGGATGCCAAGTAGTGGGAATCTCATCCTACGAGCATGGTCTCAGCAGAGGAGTCAAATTGGAGAGTTTTAGAGGGTTGTGGATTAGACAGACGGAAGCTTTCTGAATGTTATGTAGCGTGGATGTCTCATGTGGAAGAATAGAAGAGTAGAAGGCCGGTCTTGGAATGAGCAAAGCCTGATTAAGGCCTTGGCCAGCACTGGTGCTCAGGAAGGATTGTCTGATCTGACGTTTTAGAACAAGAGGGACCTTCAGAACAGATAAGGCAATCTCAATTAATGGATCTGAGCTGCATGGATGGTGGTAGAACTCCAACCAGAACAGGGCT
Organism: Salminus brasiliensis; assembly: GCF_030463535.1. NCBI lineage: Eukaryota > Metazoa > Chordata > Actinopteri > Characiformes > Bryconidae > Salminus > Salminus brasiliensis. The sequence continues at coordinate 17,194,095 of NC_132891.1, forward strand.
AGAGATGGATTTGTTGATGGAAGATCAAGAGACACAAATATGTTTGTCATTTCTTGAACAGTGGCCTTGTAAACAAATGTAAATCCAGTTACCTGGTGATTTTTGGTCAATAGCAATGTGATGAGAATTCATCCCTGGTGAACTTCAGTGGCAGTGGCAATAGTGAGAATTTTTATGCCCAATTCTGATTTCCTTACAAGAAAATTGGCTGAATGATTTTATTTTATTCCAATGTGTCCCTATTTGTAGTGGTAGTGTTGTAGTGTGCAGGGTGCATGGTTGGACAGAATGTCCAAATAGTATGCAAACTATTAACTTCACTGTCAAAACTGGAATTTTACTTTGAATTTCTGGGGCACTTGAATGAATTTTCTACTGAGTGGCGCTCTATAAATAAAATGAATGATTCCATAGGAAGATTTGTATGTTGGTAGTGTTATTAGCCACATGTCCTGAGCAAATGTTTTCTTCAACATCATCTTACCTCAAGCATGTGTCTAGGAAAGATGATATTTTAAATAAAGGAGATTAAAACACATGAATGGCATTTTTTAATATGTTGCTTACTTGCTGTGGATTATTCTAGCTAGAATAGTTTTCTGATGTTTTGGACATGCTAGAACATAATGGCCCAGTAGAGCCTAATGCATTATTTCCATTATCATGTTCATCAGTTGAAGATGGTTCAATGTTAATTCAATGTGTAATTCAATTTCTTCCCTCATTCAACTTTTTGTTTGGTTTATTATTTGTATTTTAATCCTATAGCAGAAACTACTATGAATAATTTAGTAACAGCAAAGACAGTCTAATAGCATAGGGTTCTGTTTCAGGGTCTATGCTGTTAATTATGAGAGAACTGCAATTATGAGGGTAAAGAGCTGAAGTGTATGTCTATGTATGCGATTTAAAGAGTGAAGGCCTAACTAGGCCTAACTGATGCCATTTCTCACTTTTTTCCACACTTACTTTTCCAAGAGCAATTTTTAAAAAAGCAATGTGCTATAGTTTGCATCATGGGGCTGTCATGTACCTACATAACTGGCAAAAAGTGGGATTAAATGGCCAGATGTCAAAGAAAGCTAAAAGTAAATCTATCTTTGGTCTTCTTATTACCATTTTTTTTTTGTCAGACCTGTTAGGCAGTGAGTTGGTGGTGTAAGTGGTGGTTGTCCCAAACAGAGATGAGGACTGAGAGATGGTGGGAATTTCTGGCCACATTCACTTTCCTGCTGCGAATATGGATAGTGGTTTCTGTGACGGAAATCCCTCCTAATGGTGAGCAGATCTTTGGTTTTGCAGTAGTTCTTTCAGTAGACTTTCTCTCTGGGCTGTGACTTTGTTCGACAATGTCTGTATTTATCGTGTTGTGTCTGTACAAAACCCATCCACAGTGAGACAGCCACCTATGATAACTAAGCAGAGTGTTCAAGATCACATTGTGGAGCCGACTGATCCCATTACAGTGGAATGTGAAGCCACTGGAAACCCCCCTCCAGTGTAGGTGACACAACTAACTTTACAAATTTCTGTTGCTCCATTTTTTAGATCCATTCACCCTAAAAGTTTCCTAAGCTTATTAGAAATCATTAGGTTGTTACAATGTTGTATGTTAACCATTTATCCGAAGAATACACACTCAGGGACTTTATAAAACATGCATAAGCACAAAAAGGTATTCATAAAGCAATAATTGAGTGGTAATGAACAGCTTATGGCAACATCTCAAAATTATATGAGATGTCTAATGAAGAATGCTCAGATGCTGTTATGCCTATTTACAACCCTGTTATTTTGCCTTAAAATTAAAACACACAGAGGTTCCTTTTATGGTGGGCTTGTGGGAAAAAAAACTCTGCTTTTATTGGTTAGTTCATGTCTCTGAGACCTTGGAGATGCCAAGCTTAAGCCAGCCTTGCATTGCATATCTTTTAAGACAAAGTAAAAGTAAAAAGAACTTTCTGTAGTTATTCCCAAGTCTTACCAGGTAGTGTTGCTGTCCTCTCTGAGTCCTCTCAGTGTCCAGTTGGCATAGTGTGTGGTTATCTAGCTGAAGAAATTGCAGTAAGCTAGCACCCAGCTAACTTCATCCCCTTTCCTAGCTCGCTTTCCCCAACCATGGTACCTTGATAGATTTCCCAGTTGGCTTCACTTAGGCTCTTTTCCATATTCTCCTGAAGTAGTCCATGCGTTTAGCTTCTAAATAGCTAGTAGGCTGGGTGTATATACATTTCGGGGGTGTAAATAAAATCAGTAAAGAACTGAAATGAATGAAATGAGGTCACTACAGTTTAATAGGTTTACAGTTTGTCATTTCCATGTAGCAAACTCTCAATATTTAGCTATGCCAAGGTCATTTTGTACTTTAGCACCAAAACAATACATATCTAGAACTACTAAGTGTGTTTTACTATACATATGCCATTTACAGTTGCAATCTTTGCAAATTTTTCAAGCAAAATTCAGCTGTTTGCAATAAGCCAAACTAGAACAATTTAAACAGCCAATAAACACAACTACTAGAACAAGCGGTTTCTCCAAAAGGATACAAAAAGATAGCAAAGGCATTGAATGTTCCCAGAGATACAGGCACTGAGGTTTCTGAGGTTTGCACGGCAAGGCACATACTAAGTGCTGAAGGTCTCCAGGCCTGTACACCTCTACTGACCCCCAAAGACAATCTGCTCCAGATTTTGTTCTGTAAAGCGCTGAAACTAAATTGGAACTTTTCAGGCCTATGGACCAGCGGTATGTCTGGAGGAGGAAAAATGAAGCACCTGAAGCTGCTTCCTCTGGCACTGGAAACCTGCAGCATGGGGAGGGCAAGGTGGATTCAAATAAGTATCATTAAATCCTAGGAGAAAACTTCTTGTGAGGAAGTTAAAGCTTGGGCATTGTTGGACCTTCCAACAGGACAATGATCTAAAGCAGACCTCTAAGTCCAAGGCTTGGTTTCAGAAGAAGTCCTGGAAAATTGTGGAGTGGTGGCTTGAACCTCACAGAAAATCTATGGTGGGATTTGAAGTAGGCGCTTGCAGCACCTTGCATGAGGAACAGCTTAAGATTCCTTAGGAATGCTACCAGAAGCTGGTGTCTGGCTATGCATCATGTTTGCAGCAGGTCATAACAGTAAAAGGGTCTCTACTAAGTACTAAAGACACTTGACGGGGTTGAATAATTCTAAGACTGCAGTCGTCATTAAAAGTGTGATTTTGTATTGAATTTGGAGAAACCACTTGTTCTATTAGTTGTGTTGAGCTATTTAAAATGGTCTTGTTTGATTGGTTTATTGCAAACAGCTGAATGTTCGTACATTTTGCAAATAACCCTTATTTGCAATGGAGGTTATAAGTAAGTTCCATTACGTTACAAAGAAGCTTCATGGCAGTATGAGATCCCTATTCACATTGCAATTACTGGCATAAGCTGTACATAAGTACTCATACATTGCTTTTTAAGTACATTATGCAGTGCTTATGCATGTGTAGACTCATCACAAACAAGTACAAATGAAACTCTTCTGTACTTCTTCTCTCGGCTAATGTAGCTTCACTTGGACTCGTAATGGCGTGTATCTGAATGTGGCGCGGGACCCTCAGGTCTCCATGAAAAGACGTTCTGGCACGCTGGAGATTTTTTTCTGGGGACGGCCTGAAGATTACGAGGGCTTGTACCAGTGCACAGCTACGAATGAGTTTGGCTCGGCTGTGTCCAGTCATATTCATTTGCGTGTCTCCAGTAAGCCCTCTTAAATACAATGTTTCCTGAATGGTTTCTTGGCTTGGACAGATGGTTCTAGAAAAAAAAGCTTTAACTAGAATAGACCCTTAAATTTAGCAGGTACTTCTCAATGTTCTGAAGAAGCTGAATTTTCATAATAAAAAAAAAAAAAACAATTTGTTTGAGTTTGATGTAGTATATAAACATTATTACCATTATTACCATTTCAAAAGGTTCTATTTATTCCTTAATCCAATCTGTTTAATTCGGTGGGAAAAAAACAAACTCATATCAGTCCCTATACCCATGCAAATGTCACATGTGGGCATCAGAATAAGAAAAAATTAGTAAATAAAAAATGATGTAGGAAATGGACCATCATTAAAAATACATATTGTTATAATCTCTGTCCTCCTGTTCCTCTGTTTCCGTTCCAAACAGAGGCTCGTTCATGGCTGAAGGAGTATTTGGAGCCAGTGTCTGTGTTTGTCGGACTTCCTCTTATTCTGCCGTGTAATCCTCCAGTTGGCCCTCCCAAACCCCAGACCTACTGGATGAACAGCTGTGAGCACTAATTGCCTCCACTGCGAAAGAACAGTGGTCGCAGTCACAAAGTTTGGAACAGAGCCAAGTCACATAGTCACACAGTCTCAGTGAAATTTACAAAGGTCAAATAAAGTGTGCTAAACATTTTGATTTGTTCTGTCACCCAAGCGATGGTACCAATCCGGCAGGACCGTAGAGTATCGATGGCAGAGAATGGAGACCTGTACTTCTCCAGTATCGTCGCTGAGGACTCTCTCACGAACTATGTCTGCACAGCCCGCTTTCCTAACTCCAACACCATCCAGCAGAAACCTCCACTCATCCTTCAGGTGCTCACAGGTAAAGAATAACTCCATTAGCACTTATTTGGATAGATTTGCCCTGACTGGTGTTTCAGCATCTGGCCTACGATCTGCTTCTTATCTGGCTTACAGTAACTATGGGTGATGAGTGATCTTAGGTGGAGGCATCCTGAAAGAGAGAGTGGCTTGAGTTTTTTGGCGGGGTGATTTATAGCTATTATTTACAAATTGGTGCCCCCCCCCCCCTCTTTTAGTAACACCCCTTTACTCCCCTGGAAGACTTTACACTTTTTGAAGGCATTCAGCCACAAGAACATCGATCAGGTACTGAAGTTGGCTGATTTGTTCTGGATCACAAGCACCACTCTAACTCATTCCAACTCAAGGTAGTGGAAGGAGCTCCACTGCTCCAGAGAACACAGTCCAATTGGGGGTGAGCTATATACCCCCATATAAATAAAATCTATAATAGAATCTGACCAAATGTATAGTTTTCAATTCGAGGAGGGAGTTTATTCGCTTACAGCATAACCAGCAAGCAAGATTTGCTCATTTTGTTGAAAGGCAGGACTTTATCTATAAACAGACATCATATTGAGCATTATGAGAACTCCTATTCAGATTTCATCTGGTCTTCTCTCCATATTTGACCAGTCTCCTCATTGATAATGTCTTTGGGGCAACTTAACATCCCTGTGTCAGTAATGTGTACACCCTAAAGCAGGGGTGTCTGATCTTATCTACAAAAGGGTCAATTTGGCTGCAGGTTTTTATTCAAGCCAAGCGGAGGCACATGTGATCAGCTGTGAGAAGACTCAGCAGTTGATTAAAGTGGAATCCGGTGTGCTGCTGGTTGTGTAGAATGAAAACACACCGGTCCATTGCGGAGGAGATTGGACACCCCTGCCCTAAAGCAGCTGATTGTTTCTGATAGTAGAAATGGTATCTTCTATAACTTTGTGGTATAGCTTGTTTGCAGAAGACACATTATTATCTCCTTCTAACTGTCTAACACAATGCAGGTCATGATTCAGGCTTCAATCAACAACTGTCCAGCATTGAACAGTTGTCCAGAAAGCTGGTACTGACCCACTAACTCATAACTTATCCACCTTTTGGTTGGCATTGCATGCTGATAAGAAGATTCAGCTGTGTTCTGATGTGTGTTTTGTGCACCTTTCAGCCCGAATGGCAGCTCAGATTGCTCCCAAATTCATGAAGCCCAAAGGGACAGCCAGCACTCAGATTGGCATGCTGGGAGAGGAGCTTGTCCTGGAGTGTTTTGCTTCTGGAGTGTAAGTCTTGTACTATGAAGCTTTAGAAAATATATATATATGACAGATGTTGAGATCTTTGGTTGCAGTGATGCTTGGCTGCTCTCTCTCTCTTTCTCTACTGTCTCAGTCCAGCTCCCACCATCAAATGGACTAAAGACTGGGAAGCACTGACCATGTCAGGCATGAAGCTAGAGAACTTCAATAAAACTCTGCGCATCAAGAAGGTCTCTATGGAAGATGGAGGCGACTATATCTGCACTGCCAGCAACAGGATGGGCTACCTGGACCATATCATCACTGTCAGAGTCAAATGTAAATTCATATTAAATATCACTTCATATTAAGTATCACCTGTTACCAAAAGCTCTGCACTGTCGACTGAGACTATTCTCAGATCTTCATATTGGTCCTTCTTACTCTTTCTCTCTCCACTTTGCAGCGGCTCCCTTTTGGGTCGAGAAGCCGGAGAGTCTAGTTCTTTCTCGAGATGATAGCGGGCAGATAGTATGTCAGGCTGATGGAATCCCCAGACCTCGGATACAATGGCTAGTAAATGGAGAACCAATTGAGGGTACGAGACATTACATGATGTGGCCATGATCTCCTAGCCTCCATCTTGCGTCCAAACATTCATCCATCCACTCTTCTTGCTGTCTGTCCATGTATCTGTCTATCCATCCATTGGTCCAGTCATTAACCTGTCTATACATCCAGCCTTCTATCTGTCTATCCATCCATCCATCTATCCATCTCTTTAGCTGTCTTTCTTTCAGTCATCCATCAATTGGTCCTTCTAGCTGTAGACCCATCCATCCATCCATCCACCCATCCATCCATCCATCCATCCATTCATCCATCTCTCTACTTGCCTATAAATCTATAGATAAAATGTTTTGCTTTGTTGATGGGATATTGTTCCAGATGCTCCTAAGAGTCCAGGTAGACAGGTATCTGGAGACACTCTGACATTTCGCTCTGTGGTACCAGACAGCACAGCTGTGTTCCAGTGTAATGCATCCAACCAATATGGCTACATACTGGCCAATGCCTTCCTTGCAGTCATGGGTAAGATACTACAAATTCAGTTTCACATCAAGAACTATAAAACTATAAAAGCTGCTAATTGTTTTCATAATTCATAATTTCATGTCTCCTCCTGTAGACATGAAGCCTCGATTGCTGGGCTTTAGAGACCAGTTGGTTAAAGTGACTGAAGGTAGTCAGACTCTTCTGCACTGTCCATATTTTGGATCCCCAAAACCAGACTTGCGGTGGTAATGGCTCTGTTATGAATACACTAATAATGATGATCTGTTATTTACTTTGGAAAAAGTTAACACAGATGTTTGTACAGATACTCATATATATATGTGTGTGTGTAGGTCAAAAGGTGGGATAGGTTCGTTAGAGGGAGGTCGTTTTAGAGTCCTCTCAAATGGGACACTTGAGATCAAGCGCACCAAACTCCAGGACCAAGGAACGTATGTCTGCGTTGCCAGCAATGTCATCGGGCGAGACGAGATGGACGTACAGCTGGAAGTCAAAGGTCGTATTTTGGAATTCTTCAAATTTTCTTAATGAAAAATGTACTATACCTGCTGAAAGACGATCCTTTTCCCATTTCTTTGTATGTATTACCATTATATAAGTAACTTATTTATATGTAATATGTAAATGTATTATGCAGTCATCATTTTTTCATTATAAATTTACTACTCCCATTATCTGTAAATACGTCTAAATTAGCACATGTTGATATCTTCCAGAGCCCACTAAAATCCTCCGTGCCCCACATAACGTGATTGTGATAAAGGGGAGCTTGGCACGCTTTGACTGTAAGATCCAAACTGACCCAACCTTGGACGTGACTGTCACCTGGCTCAAGGACAAAAAGTTCCTGATCTTAGGTAGAAGGTACATGCATCCATCTGAATATGCTGAGATTTGATTGCATCAGGGCTTCTGTGAAATGGCACTATCACATTTTAGCATTCATGACTTACAAATGGCCATGTGTATGCGCAGGATGACAAAGGATGAGGACTCTCTGAGCATCGCTGATGTGTATAGAAGAGATGAGGGGATGTACACATGCAGAATTAAGAGTGAAGTGGAGGAGATCAGTGTATCAGCCAAACTCACTGTGATGGGTATGCAGAATATACACATACACACACAGAAAAACAACACACACAGTAGTGCAAGGAAGGCTAACCCTCCATTTCATCTTCTTTATTTAGATCGTCCTGACCCCCCTACAGACCTAGAGGTGTCTGATCCATCTGAGAGGAGTGCTAGACTCACTTGGGTACCAGGACTGAGCAACCACAGCCCTATCAAAGGTATCAAAGTCATTTATTAATTTTAGTTTTATTTATAAATGATTTTTTCTCTGATATTTTTGTCAGGATTTTTGTATTTGGTGCTTGTGTACAGCTTTTTGATCGCTGACAGAACTCTGCCAACTCATAGCATAGCAACTATAGCTACCAGCACCCTACAAATCATCTCACATCTGGGACAGCATAGCAATCTCTTACCAAAAGCATAGCACCCACAAGTCTAGTAACTGCATAGCAACCACCTAGGACACAATAGCAACTGCTTAGCAACAGCATAGCAACCACAATGACCTAGTAAATGCATATCAACCACTTGGGATACATTGCAACTGCTTAGCAACAACATGGCAACTACAATGGCATTGCAATGGCATAGCTACCTCCTGGGATACCATGATAACTGCTTAGAAATGCCATAGCAACCACATAAAACAGCAAAGAAACTGTCAAGAATTCCATAGCAACCACTTGGAACAGCATAGCAACTGCCTAGCAACAACCTAGCCACCATTCAAGAATTGCTTATGCTGTACAGTCATTGGTTTTAATGGTTTTAATGTCTTTCAATGTTTTTTTTTTATTATTAATTAATGGTGTACACAATTTTACAGCTTTCTACCAATGTTGTTATACTGTAAGATTGAATTATGAATGATTGATTTCACATTGATTTGATCATGTTACATACAATAGACCATGTGCAGTAATTGTACTGGAAATCTCTCTTTCAGAGTATCTTGTGCAATATACTGAAGATCTCCTCGCTGACTATTGGCTAGTACCGAGTGGCTGGAAGAACCTGACCAGTTACCCTGGCCACCTGAACTCGGTTATGCTGAAACTCATGCCATTTGTTGAGTACCAGTTCCGAGTTATCGCAATCAATGGCATCGGCCCCAGCAGGCCCAGCAAGCCATCTGTGTATTACGAGACTGGTGGAGCTGGTTAGTTTCTGACATTCACATACAGTTCTACCTAATCTGTGGAGCTGGAATTACACACTGGATCAGTGCTAGTTTCAAAAGCAAGACAGTTATTGTTAGTAGAAAAGTGCCTCAGGTACAATCTGTCTGTGTGTTGTGTTCTGTTCAGTGCCGGATGCCATCCCAAAAAACATTAAAGGAGTCGGGACTGGAATCTTCAGAAATAATATGGAGATCAGCTGGGAGGTGATGGAATTTTGGGTTCATAAATGTGTGTGTGACTGTGTTGGTGGGGTGTATGTTCAGTTGTATGCTCAGGACTGTGTTCTGTCAGATAACAAGCCTTTTAAACTACTGATACTACCTTACATCTATTGTACCTATAGACCTGGATAACCCTTGCTTGCGTATTTATTTTTTCTGATACCTGATACACCTGATATTTGATATATGTGATATATGGGGGCAGTGGTGGCTCAGTGGTTAGAGTGCTGGGCTATTGATAACAGGGTTGTGGGTTCGATTCCTGGGCTCGGCACTACCACTGTGGGATTCCTGGGCTCGGCACAAGCTACCACTGTTGGGCCCTTTACCCTCTCTGCTCCTGTGGCTGCCCACCGCTCTGGGTGTGTGTGTACTCACTGCCCCTAGTTCACTAGTGTGTGTGTGTTCACTACCACAGATGGGTTAAATCCGGAGGACACATTTAGCTGTATATAGTACATAAGGCTGAATGTGCAGCTTTTCTCCGAGCGGGCTGGCTGCCCGGCGATGCCGAAAAGAGGTGGTGGCAGGCTTTAGATGTATCGTGGCAGTGTTGGGGGCATTGCTAGTACTAGAGGGAGTAACAAAGGGGTGGGTTGATTGATTTTAGCAATCCCCTATTCCCATGGCAACATCACTTGTGAATTTAGACAGCAGTTAGTATGCACAGATTCATCCAAACTGTACTGTTGAGTAACTGTGGTGTGTTGTGTCTGAAGCCGTTGGAGTATAGAGAGTGGAACGGGCCAAAGCTCGGCTACATGGTGTGGTGGAGGCGGAGGGACTCCAGAGAGGAGTGGAAGAATTACACCACCTACTGGTGGTGCAGTCACATCATCTACGAGACAGACACATTCACACCCTACGAGATCAAAGTACAGGCCATCAATGACTTTGGCCTTGGTCCAGAGTCCCCCATTGTCATCGGCTTCTCTGGGGAGGATCGTGAGTGATATTATCCCACGCACACACAGCTACACATGCACAAGCACAGTTAAACCCTCAGGACGTACTGCTAAGACCATCGTTATGTAAGTGTAAATAGCAAAAGACACTAACTCATAGCTGTAAAATGAACCAAACAGCTGCTGTGCACACATGACTGATGATGGTATAATGGGACATTGTACAGTGCATGAAGTTATTAACCTCAGACATGGTTCATGACATGGTTTAACAGGTCCCACTGTTGCTCCCACTGACCTGCGGGTCTCGGATGTTGAGAGCACGAAACTGACAGTCCATTGGCAGCCTGTGCCTCGAGACAGCATCAACGGAGAGATTAAGGAGTACACGGTGAGACCTGGGTAGCAGTCACTTCTACAGAACCACAACAAGCAAATAATAAACAGCTTCTACGTACATGATATGGATAAAAGTATTGGGACAAATGCTAATTCAATGTTTCTACTAAAATCAAGGGTATTAGAAAAAATGTTTTCCTGCTTTTGTTGGAGTAACTGTCTCTACTATCCAGGGAAGGCTTTCTATTAGACTGGGAGCATTATTGTAGGGATTTGATTGCATTCAGCGACAAGAGTGTTAGCAAGGTCAGGATGTTGGATGATCATCACCCCACATCCTCCCAAAATCCTCCCAAAAATATTGGACGGAGCTCCAACATGGGTACATGTGGGACCAAATGGAATGTGTTCTGTCATATAACAAGCCTTTTACAAACTACTGATACTACCTTACACCTATTGTACCTATAGACCCGGAGTACCCTTGCCCTGCATATTCATTTTTTCTAATACCTGATACACCTGATATATGAGCCCTTAAGGCTGAATGTGCAGGGTAGGGGGGAGATGGGGAGAAAAAAAGATTTCCTGCTTTTGTGGGAGTAACTGTCTCTACTATCCAGGGAAGGCTATCTACTAGATTCGGAGCATTATTGTAAGGATTTGATTGCATTCAGCGACAAGAGTATTAGTGAGGTCAGGATGTTCTGCTGGCAATGCTTCTCGACAGAGACTAGACAAGGTGTATGTGAGCACGAATATGACTCAGGTTACACAATGTCACACAGGTCCACTTCATGGTTAACTTTTTACATTTAGAATTAGCATGACATTGATATATAAACAATATTTTTGCAGATTTGGATCAATGTTGTTCAATGTTGACAGTTTATCCAAAAAAATCGAATAAGCTTATCTAATACAGCTCAACTGAATGAGTTCCACTGAGTGAAAGCATTGTAAGAACTGATGAGGTCCGGCCCAGTCGGTAATCAGCATGGTAGCTCTTGGGATCAGCTAATGAACCAGTTTTTGATTCTTTCAGCTCAGTGAGTCTGATTCAGCTCAGTGTCTTGGAGTCTGTCTAGCAGGGCGTCCTTAGTGGTTCTATGCACAAACACATGCCCAGGAAGTTAACGAGAAACTTTCTAATGTGTGGGTTTTTTTATGTTAAGATTTTTTTTATGAGGTTTAATTGTGAAAGTCATTTGTGTATTCATACTGTTGAGATGTTTATGATGCTATTCAGGTGTATTTCTGGCGCGAGAGCAGCCGTCTTCCTCATCATGGAGTCAACAGAAGGATTAAGTCCAAGAGTTTCAAAGCTAATGGTCCACGGCTTTCCGGTAGCCTTACTGGTCTCATTCCCTACAGCAACTACATGATGTACATTGTTGTGGCCAACAACCGCTTTGAGGGTCCACCCAGCCACAGGATTGAGTTCCAGACACTTGAGGGAGGTACTGAAAGCTGTTGTTATTATAATCACAGGATGAAAATCAGGATGAAATATTGAAATAGCATTTACTCTCTCTCTCTCTCTCTCTCTAGTGCCATCTGTCCCCAGGTCATTCAGGATCATGCACAGGCATTATGACACCATCTACTTGGACTGGGAAGAGCCTGCAGAACCCAACGGCATCCTCACTGGATATATCCTCAGATACCAGACATGTGAGGACCCCTCTATCCTCCATGTATGCTTGCACATGGCCTGGATGTATGGTTCTAGGGAAAACCTTTAATGTGATAATACGTCTTTCTGTTATGTGGAGGTTCTTTAAAACTTCACAAAGATTTTTCCAAAGCCAGTCACTGAAATGTTCTTTAGGCAACCAAATGAGGTTCTTCTGTAACATTGCTCCAAAAAGCAATGCAAAAGTGTAATACACATCATCTAATAGCACTAGAAGTGTGACTGCATGATTTCTGGTGTGACTGCATTTCTAGGGTAGTGGTGGCTCAGGGGTTAGAGCACTGGGCTATTGATGACAGGGTTAAGGGTTGACTGTTGGTCCCTTGAGCAAGGCCCTTCACCCTCTCTGCTCCCCAGGTGCCGCAGTATGAATGTGTCCCCTGCACGGATAGATTAAAGGCGGAGGCCGAATTGTGTCCAACACAAATGGTGAATATGATGGTCTTGTCTTGGATCTGAAGTAAGGTAGCCAGAATTCAGCTTTTGGACTGGACAGCGCATGTTTTTGGCTCCACATACACATACTGAATAATAAATGCAGGTCTTTGTCACAAATGCAGCCAGTAGTTCCCCTCCAGGCCTACAGCGGTCTCCCTAATCTAAGTATTATACTCTTAAAACACTGCTGCTACAAAGAGTTCTTTGAGCGATGCAAAAGAAGAAGCTTGATAAACCATGGCTGCATCAGAATGGTGTACGTATAACTGAAGTATGCAGTATAGATTAAAGTGTCAAAGTTGAGTATACTTAAATATCCAAGAAACATACTCGCACAGTCGTTTTTTGAGCGTGGTTTAGATGCGCAATGCAATACAAAACGAAAAAAAGAAGAGCTACTCATGTCTGCAACAATTCCAGACAAAGAGGCAAGAGCAGTGGCGGCTGGAGAACGTGCAGTGACGTATGTTGGCATAGCAATGCTTCATCACTTCCTGTTCGTAGAAAATGGGTCAATATATTAATATGTTGTGTACTAACCCGCCAAACCTGCACTAAGATAAGTACATAGTCAATACCTTATAGTACTAGTGTGTAGAACCTTTAAAGGTTTAAAGAAGTGGATGTAAAGGTTCTTTACCAATTGCTAGGTTCTTCACACTCAGATCTCATGTACAGAAATGCTTTTTTATGGAACCAAAACAGATTCTTCTATGGCATCGCTCAAAGAACCCTCTGCAGCACCTTTGTTTTTAGGTGTGTAGGGTAGGGCTCTCATCTGCACCTTTATCAGACCATCTAGTGGTATGTTTAAGACCAGGGGTTGGTTTGTTCTTTGCAAAGTCGAAGGTTGACCTACAATTCCAAGCCATGTTCTTTTTTTAGGTGTAGGTAAGGGAGCGGGTGTCTACAGACGTGACAGTCACCAGCAGTATTATATGCATGTCAACTGTTTATTGCACCAAATTCAATTTAATTGGTTAAACAGTTCCACCAAATGACATTGCAACTCAACAGGTTCTTTGAGCGATGCCATAGAATAACCACTTTTGGTTAACAGAGATTTTTGTAACAGGGATGTGTGAGGGTGATGAACGTTTTAAAGGACCTTCACTTGATCAAAGCCGTCTTTACCAGCTATTACTATAGATGGAAAATTCAGACTCCAGAAAGTAAAAATCCAGCCCAGGATTTTGATGCAACTGCCTGGGCATTGATGTGTGAGGGTTAAGATCCCTTTAAAGGTTTGAAGAACCTTGATGTAAATCGTTTTTACCAATTTGAAGGTTCTCCTCAATCATACGTCTCCATTACTACAACAGATGGTACTAAGATGGTCCAGGTAGTTGGAACAAAATTCTAGGGTGGACTAAATTTTCCATCTCTATCTATTACAGACATGAGACCCACAAAAGTAGTTCCTCTATGATATCATTTGAAGAACCTTTTGAGGATCCTTTATTTTTAAGAGTGTAGATAATCTTATAGGTGATGTCCTTCCCTGTATAGTGAATGTGTCTGTGGGAGAGAGGGTGCAAGTGGAGCACCTCCCCCCCAACACCACCTACTTCTCAATGCGGCGCTTCGACCGCTACACTCGCTACAAGTTCTCTCTGGCAGCCCGGACTCAGATCGGAGTTGGTGAGGCGGTTACAGAGGAGTCACCCCATTTCACAACTGAAGGTAAGAACACATTCCTACATGATTACACACAGGACATCCAAGTACTACAAAAAGTCAAAAATGGTTTTCTTTTCTGTGTGTGTGTGTGTGTGTGTGTGCTTCTGCTTGAACAGAATATACCCGGGATCAAGTGGATATAGCCACTCAGGGATGGTTCATTGGCTTGATGTGTGCCATTGCACTCTTCGTTCTCCTCATGCTTACGGTCTTCTTCATCAAAAGGAGTCGTGGGGGAAAGTATCCAGGTACAATTAGCACACCATTATTCAGGCTCTTTAAAGGGAATCTCTGAGGCACAGTAAGTGCACCATTATAGAAAATCTTTAGGGTAAGCCACTTAGGTACATGGCACCATTAGACGGGATATTTAGAGTATAGCTACTATCACTGGGTGTCTAATGTACAAAAACTTTCTTTGTAAAGTGCGGGACAAGCGAGATTTTGCACTTGGTCCTCTGGATGATAAGGAAGAGGGGAGTTTTGACTACAGGTAAGTTAATTTCTTAACTTTGCATACTGTTATTATTTAATTCTAATATTTATACATTTGCAATTATTTAATATAATATTAGGGGTATAACGGTCCTTAAAAGCAACAGTTCGGTTCATACCGGTTTGTTGCGGATTTGGTACAACAGGGGAAAAACAAGCAATAAATAAATAAATAAATAGACTAACCCAGGGTTATTTACATAAATATTAATATAAACATATTTACCATATTTACCATATTACCCCCCCCCCCCCAAGGCAGCTGCTTTAGCCTGTAGATTATTAAGCAGTAAATTGCAAACATTAGCATTTTGAATGTGTTTTGTGTTTTAGCACACATACCCTATATAGTATGGGTTTAGGGCAAGACTACAGTTACCATAACAATACTCATAAACCACTACAGTTCCCACAATACCATTCCAACACCAATACCAGCGACCTACAGCTTAGTTTTTCTGGGGGTCACAATTGCTTGTGAAATTACCACATTTACCCTAATAGTGCATACCGTTACGCCCCTAGCGTTAGTTAATATATATATAAATAATAACCTATTTGTAATTGAACAATAAACTATATGAAAATAATACAGTCTTGACCATCTTCCATGTCATGATTTAACCCTGTTATAGCACACTATGATGAGACTATGCACCACACTAACTTACATTCTCTCTTTTCCACATACATCCCTCCATCATTCAATTGTCTCACCTCTGTTCATTCTTCCTCACATCTTTTCCCATCGTGCCCCTGAAGGTCTCTTGAAAGGTATGATGTATGTCACACATAACAGTGTGTTTCCTTGTGTGATATTAGATTTTTGTGTATTGTGCAGCAACCAATAGGAGTACATGTGTACTGAGTACTGAGTCATTTTCAGTGGCTTCACTAGAACTAAATGAAACTGACCATGTTTCTCCATTCAATCAGTCTGCTGTCTGATACTGTACAGTTTATTCACCATGCCTAATTACAATGCTGATCTAAGTCGAAATGAATACATGATCATGACTGGAAGGTTCTGCGCACACTCCATGTTGCTTAATGTTTTATGTTGTTTGCTGTAGGATAACGCGATTGTCCACCCTACCTTACTCCAGGCGGTATGTATTTCCTTCAGGCTTTCAAGAGAACATTTACATTTATGGCATTTAGTTGACGCTCTTACTCATATTACAATAGTGGGCCAAAGTAGTGTTAGGAGTCTTGCCAAAGGACTCTTATTGGTGTAGCACAGGATAGTCACCCGGCCTGGGAATTAAACCCCAGTCTCCCACAAGGTGTAATTGCTCACTGGCAGGTACTGATGTCATCTGTTGCACCAATCCAACCACCAGAACACTGTAAAGTCATACATTAGCGTAAAGCTAGTTTATGGATCAATCATGGTCAAATCTATATGGACACAATGATACCTTTAGAAGTAATGAATCCAGTGTGTGTACATGTACATAAGTAATCTGAAGGTCATGGGAAAACTATACAAAGATTCTAAATACATGGTGTATTTAAAAAAAGTGCATGGACGTGACATTTAAACTCCAACATTAAATGTCCAAAATCTGGGAAGGCTACTGTACGTATTACAATACAGTACAATGCAAAACAGTACAATACAAGTATGATTCAAGATATTGTGATACTATTGCCATATAGTATATCATACCTAAATGATATACTGCAGTTCAATAAAATTATATATTTTATATCAACATATGCATAAAATAAAATAACAAAAAATTAGCAGTCAGAGCAGTGGGATCTGAAGACACAGATCTGAGTTGCAGGGTATAATAAATTACAGAAAATATTGTGGTTTTACGTTTTCACAGTACACAGTATTTCACAATTCTTTCTCTTGTTGTTGGGGTTGTTCCTCCTCTTATTATTAATATAATACACTGACCCTTAAAGGAATAAAAACTTTTTTTTAGGTTAAACTAAATATTTACATCAGTTGAAAAATGTAATTATGATAGAATGCGAATTATGTAAAAATACTCTTAAAAAAAAGAAAGCTGCACATGAGGTGGAGCTCTTTTGAACTATTTTGTTTCCAGCTAATGATTATTTTCATTATGGATTAATTTTCTGATTAGTTTTTCCACTAATCGATTGATTGGTTTGAAAAATTCTGGAAATGGTACGAAGTTGGTGGGATTGTTTTGCATTTTGAATTTGGTTGCATTTTGCAATGTTTATTATTCAGTAACTACAGGGACTGGCGGGGCTTTTCTCTGGTAATATAAGTTTGTAGTAACACTTTCGGCCTGCTGTGGGCCATAGGCTTTTTAAAGGGGTTAAGCAAATGTACACTAAAACCAGTTTAACTGCTGCAACACTAAGTACAACACTGCTATCTAGCAGTCAGGGTTTAAACACAACAGAAAATGAACCACTATTCCACCAATCATTTCATGTAAACTATTCATTAAAATCCACACTAGGTGTCTTTAAAATCTAGGAGTGTTTTTGGAATTCTTAAAAAACAATAAGAGCTTCAATCCAACAAGATATCATTATATGCCATGTATTTAGAATATACTGTTTATATGACAACTCAAACAGTCCAGAACTGGCCAAATCAGGTAACAGTATTACTGAGATTGACCCCATACACTGTGCTTATGTTCACGCCAGTATGTGTATATGCCTGTGTGTGTTTCTCTAGAGAGGAGGAAAGTCGTCAGGGTCGTAGTCAGGGGTCTATCGAAGACATGCAGAAGAGGACAAACAGCGATGACAGCCTGATGGAATATGGAGAGGGGGATGAGATCGAATTCAATGAAGATGGCTCTTTTATTGGAGAGTACACAGGCACCAGTAAGAGAGACAGAGACAGCAGCCAGTACCACGAGAGCTCCGAGGCCACCTCCCCGGTCGCCATCTACTCTTTTGCATAAAGCAACTTTCACATACACTGTGAGAGAGAGAGAGAGAGAGTAGAAGCGTGTGGTGTCCAAAACTGGGCCCACCGAAAATACTCAGCAGTTTCATCTTCAGTACAGCTACGCATGGACATGGGACTGGCCATGTTCAGCCATTTATGAAGCAGGACAGAACAGGACTGACACCAGAAGCACTGAATGCACTGATTCAGCTTTTAATATGGCGAAGGCGTTAGGCTTACAATGACATTTGGCAGTGATGCTGATCGAACGTGTTTTATATACCAATCAGATTTGTTTCTCATGTTTGTAAATGAAGAGAGAAGAGGCCAGTGTGGAAGATGAGTCTATTTATCATGTTGATAAGAGAAAAGAGGTGAACATGATTTAAGAATGGGTGTTAACGAGCTGGTTGAGACGGGCCTACGGCAACTTTCGTTGTTTAGGATAGAATTTTGAATGACAATGTTTTTTTTCTTCAATCTTTACTATCCGCATATCAACGGCCCCATATTTAAATGCTAACACACTCAGAGGAGTCAGATTGAACCACTATCATATGCAACTAACCATACTTAAATTTGGACATTATTGCTACTAATGGTCCACTATTGTGA
This sequence comes from Salminus brasiliensis, assembly GCF_030463535.1. Classification (NCBI taxonomy): domain Eukaryota; kingdom Metazoa; phylum Chordata; class Actinopteri; order Characiformes; family Bryconidae; genus Salminus; species Salminus brasiliensis. The sequence goes on from NC_132891.1 coordinate 17,212,533, forward strand.
GTCTGTTGGTACATCATGCAAACCTGCATTGAAAACTGAATCTCGGTACAACTTAGCTCCTTATGTTTGTCCCATTTGCTTGACTGGAAACCTTTTGTCCATGGTGTATTGTCTTTTATCTCTAATTCTGTAAATAACGTGGTGTTATCGGTACGATAATAAAACATGTTTCATACATTTCATTAATAAATTACAACTGTACACATCCCATAAAGACTTGTCATGTTCAAGTGAAACAATAAAAGGTATGCTGAAAGGATACAGGATACACAGGGGGACCAGGGGACCCAGCACAACCAGCACATTTACATTGTGTTGGAATGTCCATTCATCCATGAATGAGTCCAGTATAGGCGGCCCCGGGTGGTCCTGCCTGGTAATGTGTGGCATTGGTGGCAGTTCGAAAAAGAGGTGGGCTGGCTGTGTACGTGTCGGATGGGGTGTGTGTTGGTCTCGCCCTCACTAGTGTCGAGGGCGTGCATGTGACGGGGAGGAGGGAGAGAATATGTATGGGTTGGGTAATTGATGATCTTAATTGGTGAGAAAATGGGTAAAAATCTGAAATAAATAATACAAAAAATGCTCCAATATGACAATACATTGACTTCTATTGAAAGTTTCAGAGGGTTTTTCTAGGGATGTCCTGATCAGGTTATTTTGATCAGCTGATACTGATCTGATCTTGTGTTTCTATAAATTATACAGACACAGTTTAGATATGATGAGCTGCTGATTAATACTGAAGTAATTTATTATTTTTAGTAACATTCTGGACTGATTGATTTAATTTAGTGTGTTTAATATCTTATATTTCAGTCTGACTCTCCTGCTTGACCAATCAGCTCCCAATTCCTTTTAAACACTGCAGTCAAGTCACTTTGTATGAGTGGTACACACTCTGAACTGACATCTGTTGTTGTTTGTCAACCACTGATGTGAAATATATTTTTATAGTGGGTGATTTGGATTTTTATAGCAGTGATTTGGGTTTCTATAGCATGTGTGTGTGTATTAGCATTAGCATTAGTCATCACTCGGTTCTTAATGTGCTCCTCAGTGCGGGTTTAAAGTGTGCGGTTCTCCCGCTGGTAAAACAGAGCGTTTCAGTCATGGTTTAATAAAGGTTCAGATATTATGGTATGTTTTTATGCTCCACTGTAAAACAGCTACACAATGCAGACTCTATACTATTTTATTTACCTTCTAAAAATGTCATTACTGCTGCCAACTGTCTGTTAATGGCACTTTAAGGACACTAGATGGCACGCTGAACACCATGGTTGAAGCAAAGACTCGGAACTGGATTGTGGTTAAAACAGCCGATACCCAATCCATTAAAACATGCCACTGGATCAGATCGGGGCATCCCTATTTTTTCTCTTTCTCTTGTAAAGTTGCCTTTATTTGAAAATACACAGATTTTTTTTACACCTGGTCACTTCATGTGACTTGTATCTGAATTGTATCCTGACAAGATTTTAGCCTCATGCATTTACACTCAGTAGTCAAATGCATCTCCAGTAAGTCTGACTGAAATGGGATGGAATATGCAAATTTTCTCAATGGGCAACTATTATTTTGTTGTGAGGGGAGGAGTTTTGGCTGTGGTATGCATTTACACTGCTATATAATATGGCTCAAATGTGTATCAGACCACCTCCTGAAGTGGTTTCAGTAATCAGATTTGTTTCTGGTTTAAATGAGTCTTGGATGTGTTTCCACTTGCATCTTTATGTGACTCTTGAGAGTCTATTTGCGAAGTTTATGCATTGTCATATCACCCAGTATCATAACACATGTGATTCAGTGCAACAATACACACTGCCCTTGGCATCGCGTAATCAATAACACCAACCTAGTATCACATAATGTAGCTACATCGCTAAAATGCATATGATTACTTATAACAGTATATGATTCACAGAGAAGCTGTAATGCATTGGTGGTTGATGACTACCTTGTATAAGTTCCATGTGGTCTGTCACACACCCTTGTTGCTCCATCAGAACTTATTTAAGAAATATAATGTCATACAACAAGAGTTATGTGAATGAGTCATGCCACTATGTGACTACACACTCCCTCACAATTCATAAGACCTCTTGCTGTATTCCAGGACAAGGTAGATACATACTGTATGCAAAGAAACATTTTGAAATTTAATTCATATTTCATTAAGTCTATTTTTTAAAAATGTACCTACATAGCATCAGCAGTGTTAAAGCAACATTATGTGGTGTTGTATCTTAAAATATCAGCTTCAAAATCATATTGATGCTCCTTTGACCTCTAATAGGGAGAACAGCACCTTTATTGTTGTCCCACTTTGTAACTTTGGGGAACCGTACAAGATAACTTTCCAGATAACTGCGTAACACTGGATAAACAAAGTCATATTTGTGTAAAATCTGTAATATTACTCTACCGTGTCAGTCTGCATGCTTTTTCACTTTCAGGGCAAGCTCTGTATCTCTGCGCTCGTCCAGAAGTGCATGTAAAGTATGTCCTTTTTGAGGGTGCTCAAAGCCTCTCACAGCTTCTCGACTGTAGGGGGAGCCCAGGAGCAAGGAATGGCAATTCTCGTATAATGCTGTTTTCACTCGTTGCTTTAAACATGCATTTCTGGACAAGTTGAGCGATACAGAGCCATCACTGAAAGAAGCATGTGGACTGATGCGGTAGAGTAATATTACAGGATTTGACACTAATATGACTCAGTGTTACGCAGTGTAATGCTATTCTCATAAAAATTGTATTACTCACTTCACCAAAGTCACACAGTGCAGTCAGCAGCATGCCGAGCCCAGAGTAGCAAAGAGAAAGACACTATTCTCTTTGTTCAACATGATTCTGAAGTTGCTATTTTAATATACTATAGAAATAATGTTACATAATGTTGCTTTAATGCTACTGTGGAGCTTATGGCCCCATTCCACAGAACAAAATGCTATTACAAAATGTTGTTATACTTTCTGCATTTAAAAAACACCACTTAAAGTGAAACAATATGACCACTGGTATTTACAAATTAACACTTTTAATACTCCTGATAATTTTTGTACCCCTTTTGTTAATAATTATAACATAATAGTACTAATAAAATATAATATAATAATAACTGCTTATAATTATCACTAATAAAATATCATTTTCAGAGTCCATCCAGCTTCCTGTCATAGGGAAGATTCATTGTGAACTATTTAAAGGACTAGTTAAACATTCAGAGGTTTCAGTGTGTTGTCACAGTTCTATTTAGAACCCTGTACAACCTCCACTGACCAGTTGTCAGTAAAGTGGTGGACTATTCTCAGCACAGCACTGACACCAACATGGCAGTGGCTTGCTAGTGTCTGTTTTTAGCAGTATATTAGCCACAGGGACTGTTGTGTTGCACTGTAGACTTTATTAGAGACTATGACTTTGATTATTTGCTGTTTGCACAATATATTAGATGGAGAATCACTCCATCCAAGTTAAAGTGATGTATTAGAGGCACTGCGCCAGCAAACACTCTATGCACACTAAAGTACCAATACCACATCAGTATTACTGCTGTACTTAAAATGCCATCAAACAATAAAAACACAACATCTGGTCAGTGATGGCCATGTGGTGGTATCTTTCCTGAGCTACACTAGGTGATTTTACACCTACAGTGGCAGGCAAAAGTTTAGGCATCCCTGCTCTGTAAAAAACATTAAGTAGAAACGTTGAGTAGAAGATAAACTGAAGTTAAATATTAGGAAAAAGGAAAGGAGTACCATTTTTCAGGTCGAGTTTTAATTAGCTTGTTAGGGTTATGGTTTGCTCACAATCTTCATAAAGGAGAGATCAAGTGATGCAAATTACAAATCTTTATAAATACTCCCTCCTGCTTTTTCAAAACTTGTTCTAACAATCAGCAGCCATTGGCACCTCTCAGCAGCTGAGAATAATTGAGCTGTACAAAGATTTCAAAACAGTATCAACTAGCCGTTTCCACAGTTCAGAAAGTAATTAGGAAATGGCAGTTAATAGGAACAAGGAGGTCAAGTATAGGTCTGGAAGGCCAGGGAACTTTTAGATACAACTACTTGTGGGATTGCAAAATAAGGCAAACCAACAGTCCATGGAAGCAAACATCACACCATCTGTAAAAAAAAAAAAAAAAAAAGCTGAAGATGAAAAGGGGATATCTTCTACAGCACTGATCCTAAACACAGCTCTGAAATCCACAGTGGACCACCTCAAGAAGCACAAGCTGCAGATACCTAAACAGACGTGCCCAGACATTTGCATGCCACTGTCTACAGCAGTTGTTTCTGCAACAATTGCCAATATGTGTTTAGGTACATGGTAGGTATCCCTAAGAACACGCTGTGTACAGTTTCATCACATTCTGGGGCTGAACCTACTGCATGCCTGACCTATTTGCAATGAGAGCAGACCTATACCTTCCTTTATCTCTCTGGTTACAAAGGACGACCTTAATAGCCCAAGTTTCACAAGGCACCATGTTTTACAACTACTTCAAAACTGAAGATGTGCCATTACTCGTTTAATGTGACTTTTAAAGGACAGCAGCATAGCAACGAATCAAACAATTGCCTGCAGTCATGCTGGACCATAAAGATAAGCATAAAGGTAAGCAAGTTCCTACCTGGCTACAGGGTGCATGGTGAAGCGACCATCACTATGTGAAACATAAACAGACCTAGACAGAGCAACTTTCATTTGGTCTATTGCATGTGTCTTATCAGACTTATGTAAACTACCAGGTGTGAAGGCCCATTTAACCCCATTCAACTGATTATCATTAGAGTGGCATTTGTTTTATTGCATGAGATAAAACAATGTATATGATGTTTTATCTGCTTGTCCTCAATGTTTATTAAGAGTCTCCGAATCTTGATAAAGTGTTACAGCACAGCAGTGTGCCACATGATTATATGTAATACCACTGACATGTATTCAATTTCAAAAAAGCCTTTCTTTAAAGGAATTAAATGTGGAACAGATTTTTAATGTAAAATGCTATTGCCATGTATCCAATACATCCAAGCTCCATTCAAGGCAATCATCGTTTTCTTATCTGTAAATGTTATAACCCAAGGACAATTTTTCTAATGAAAATATTAGAGATTCTCATTAACCTTGGCCAGAACCTAAATAACTGAATTCTCAGCTCATCCGTTGTACGGCTGTTTATTCACGTTTGTGCCAACAGCACTGGTTAGTAGCAAAAAGTAGGTCTACGAATGCCAAAACTGTAATATCCACAACCCAAACAACATTAAACTACAGGAATTTAATTCTAATACCAAACAGTAAGGATGGATTTTTTCTTAAATCAAGTACTAATCTGTCTCTCACAAACACCTACTGAGTCCTGAAAATTCTTAAATGTACTTTCTGCAATATGAAAGATCTTCATATACACAACATGTCCAGATGGACACAACATATCCAGGTGGACACCCCTTGTAACGAATGCATTCAGCAATTTTGTGTTGCCTCCACTGCCAGCACAGGTGTGCAACTACACATACACACACTCAGCTTGACTAGTCCCTGTAGAGAGGTACTACCGATAGAATAAGGCTCTTTAAAAAAGATAAAAAGACAAAGACAAACCAAAAATAAATAATACATTAATCTTGCTTAAAATGTTTCTTTAACATCATGCCTTTCAAAGAAAATGACCATTGCATTATATTTTAAGTTGAACCTTAACATATCTTTAAGCACCCTATCGGTGAAAGATTACATGGATCTCATGTAGTCATTCCACATGTCCTGTACATGGATGTCAATTAACAAAATCATGCAAAAACCTTTTTAATAATATAGATTATTCATGCATAATTCATATTTATTCATATATGAATTGCATTTCCATATATACAAACATTGCTTAAATGTTAATGCATTGGATGATTTACTTTACCTATATAGATGCTATATGCAATATATCATCTTTGAAATGTTAATATTTTAGTCAGGTTTCAAAACTATTTCTGCTAAATGTAGATTTTAAATTTCAGCAAATATGTGAATAAGAATAGTTACTACATGTCTTATTAACATTTAAAGAGTAGAGATATAATAAGAAGCAACACAAAACTAAATCAGTAAATAAACAATTGTTTCAGTGGATTTCAAAAGAATCATTATAATGCTACAGAAAGTTTGTACACACTGCGTTTCATTTGAATAGATTCTTTCAGAATCAAACGTTTTACATTTTTTTATACACTTAATTTCCAAAAAAAAAAACAATGGGTGAGCAGGTGTCCCAACACTTTTGTCCAACATATGACTATTCAATAACATATCATTAACATATTTAAAAAAAAACTGTAGTATATTCATTAGCTATGCGGATGCTCATATACCTGAAGGAATGGTATGGAGTTAAGGAATAATATGGTGAGGTCACATGGGCTAGACTCGGGAAAGAAGAGCGAGATCTATTTCCAGGCCTAACTTGGTAAAACTGCACATGTTGTTCAAATATAGGAGATTGTTTAAATTGGACATACACTCCAATGTAAGTAACAGAGATGTTGAGTCGATTCAGCGTCTCCATGTGTACTATGTATGTTAAGCAACAGTGGGGGCTGATTTTCACCCCATATTGGTTAGACATTGACATCCTACATATGGGAACAGTGCAACAACATATGACATGTAGTAGGGTATAAAATGTGAGGTTTTCCTTTGTCTAGGTAGAGAGAGAATTGGCAGACTCTCTCCACACTGTACTTTTGATTGGAATAAAATGTTTTTATGATTGCACCTGAAAGACGGTGGTCACAAGTCTCCTTTCAAGAGAACACCTCAAAACATAAAAAAATGACCTAAAATATTCTCTCGAGGAACCCCAGAAGTAATAAACCTAGGCAAAGGCTGTGCAGCACCCACGCCCACCTGCCTTGAATCCCCTCTTTCAATTAGGAAATTTAAAGGTACCGTTTTGTTTTACTTGGCAGAAACAATGAAACATCATCAGTTAAACATCATTTGTTTTAATCCAAAAGACACTGTGTGTCTCATTGTCAATTTTTTGTACATTCATGAGGTTTAAAAACTTTTTTTCTAGCTTTAGCTATTCACCCAAACAGCTCATCTGACCTGGACCACCACTGTCATTAATCATGCTGTTTAGCTAGACACCCAGAACCTCATAAGCTCTTCGGTTTGCATTCCTTTGCGTGTAGTTACTGATTAGTAACCCTTAGGGTGCAATAAAAGTCACAGAGCATAAGGGGTCACAGTTGTGTAAACCAATTAAACACTGGAGATAAATATGTGGCATTGACTGACACTGCTAACTTGTCAGCTAGTGTGTCCCAATTCAGGGGCTGCATCTTTCAGAGGTTTTATTTAATAGGTGATTGGGTCGCAGTAGCACGACTAGGTTGTCCCATTTCAAAGGCTCCTTCGTATGCAGCCATTTTCCATGGTAACAAAGATTCCAATGAGTAGATCCTTCACCAGCCTACATATCCTGAGACTCATTGCTTGCCGGTGACGATGTCCATAAACATACTTTTGCTGAAATTGGTTGTTATTTTTTATTATTATTTCATGAATATATATGCATATACAATTACAATTAAGGACATCCAAACTAAAAAATCAACTAGAAAATTAGGCCTTTTGTTTAAGACAAAATCAGGATGCAATGGTGCAAAGGGCAGGAAACAGCAGTGCTGTGACGCAACCAGGAGATCTAATTTCTTTTTGGCCTGTACAGCCTTTGAAGGCTGTCTTTGTAGGCTGCATCCTTCGAAGGATGCAGCCCCTGAATTGGGACACAACTAGCAAGTAAGAATGACTAGACATAAAAAAGAGGAAGCTTTTAAATAGCATATACATTCCTTCACAGGTGTGGTGCCCTTGTCATCATGGGTGGTTTCTATGTCTTTTGAAAATCTTACAACATCACGTTAAGGAACTATTGTGTAGAGTGTGACAGGTACAGAGTGTGAGAGCGTCACCACAGTATGTGCATTGTAGTTACCATCAACAGACAAAGGCACTGACCATGATGACTGAGCCATGCCTCAATCTGTTTCCACAGGCTTTTGAAGGCTTTAATGAGCAGAACCTGGCCTGAGTGTAACCTGAACTGGGCCCATTTTGCTGTGTAAGGACCTATCTGTGTAAACAGTGAAAACTAAAGGAGCTATTACACTCCCCCTCTCCTCAAGAAGTACGTCTTTTGGAGAGCGTGGTAAGTACTTCCATTGTCTCTATGTACACAGGTGGGTCCTTACATGGCTGAGTGGATGCAGTGCAGGTTACACTCAGGCCAGGTCCAGCGAATACTAGTTTTGTGAACTGAGTTTGATGTGAGCACACTGCCCAGAGCAGTGGGCAGCCAGCGCTGCAGCACACAGGGAGCAGAGAGGGTTTAGAGCCTTGCTTAGGGGCCCAACAGTGGCAGCTAAGAAAACCAACCCACAACCCTGTTATTAATAACTCAGTGCTCTTCCCACAGAGCCACCACTGCCCAGCTTGAAGGAAAGGTCATCACTGTCAAAGCAGGTTCTTGAGGGAGGCATGAAGAGAGAAGTTAGAACGCAATGGTTGTGCTCGCGTTTGGGCTATCTGAGTTACGTGGACTTGATCCTTTGACCTCCACCATGTCTGGGTTCATATGCAACTATTGGTTCATAGAGCATAGAGGCAGGATTTGGGGCCTGCTATGAGCTCTGTCATCAATTTACTTCTATCACTTTATCACGAGCAATTTGGTTTCACATCAGTGGAAAACTTTAGTGACATCTACACCGATGACGCACACCTGCACCCTAAGTAAATTGTGTTGAATGTCTTATCACTGTGCGAAACCATTGATCAGACGATTATATGACCTTTATGCCACTAGATATTTTTTATTCCACTGAGTCTGCTCATCAAAGGAACTTCAGTAAAGTGGTCTGAGGATCATAAAGTCTCCTATAGCCTTAGTAGGGCATGGGGAGAGAAAACTAGGAGATAAAGATGAATTGATAACGGAATATGGTGTTAAATTACCTGTGAATTTGACACATTGTAAATATCTCTCTTTTTTTTTTTTTTTATTTCCTGCATGGTTGCAGACATCGAAGCCATTTCAATTTTGTTAATATGTAACCATGCAACATTTCAAACCTGTGCTAAAATATTGAAGTCTTCAAAAAACTTAAATCGCATCTTAAATATCAATTAGAAGTGCTTATAAAATGACTAAAACATAGCTACAATATGAACTAAATATTAATGCAACACTAATATTTCACTTTAAATTGATTGCTTACATCTAAATACATGACCACAACATGTTCATCTAATATTATCCATGGATGTAGCTCTATATGTCTATAGAAATGAACGCTGGACAAGATAACCTTTATAATGCTTTAGTATGCTTTTATACATGGAATCTCTTGCAAAAACATTAAACTAGCACTTTGTCCTCCCAGCCATTGACTAAAAATGAAGTAGTAAAAAAGAAAATGGCAAAGACTGGCAAATCTTCATGAAGTTTCCTGAATGAATCCTATCTACCATTTCCTGTCAAAACAAGATGCAGTGTGCCTCCCTGGGATTCAGGTCCTCAGCTGACTGTATCTGAATGCTCAGGGTCTGCTGCAGGTGTGACTGTAAGAGAGTCTTCACTGGATTTCTTTTCAGAATTTTTCTTTCCCTCTCTTACCTGAAGCTGGACACAAAAACAGGAAACAGAAGAATGATTACCTCTTAAGAAGGTGTATCAACTTTCTGTAGCATTATAATGATTACTTTGAAATCCAGTGTTTCTATTTACTGTTTGCTTCTTATCATAGCTGTACTCTTTATATGTTCATAAGACATACAGTTGCTAGTGTACATGCAGGTAAGGATTATTCACAAATTAGCTGAAACTAATTAATATTTTATAAAGCCTACATTTAGCAGAACATTTAGAAAATGACTAAAAGGTTAAATTTCAAAAATGAAATATTGCATATTGCCAGATCAGCATCTTCAAAGTACGTCCTCCAATGCATTTACAAGCAGTGGTTTTATATATGTATACTAGAATGTATATAGAATTACTATAAATAAATGAGTTGCATTAAATAATTAATGCATCTTTAAATATATATATATATATATATATATATATATATATATATATATATATATATATTATTTTTGTGTGATTTGTTTTTAGGGTGCTAAGGACAGTATGGCAGCTATTGGACAACCTGAAAAGTTAAGGTGCAGCACTGGTTTCAAAGTGCAGCTGGAAATTAACCAGCACTAAATGGGATCAGACCGTAATTCTTTCCACTATTATCTGAAATTAAGATCTTGGAGTAAACTCCAGAGTTGATGCTATAATCAACAAAATAATCTTCAAAATAAATGAAGAAAAAGAGAAGGAAGAAATATAATTATAATTATTAGCTTTATACGCAGGAGAGTGATGTGTTCAATTTAACAACATTTGTATCACAGAATGCATCAGTGCGCCATACTGATAGTTCCATTCAGCTGACCGTCACGACGCCGTCTACTGTTCAGAGGAAATGTTCCCTTAATGAAAGAATGCAGCCAACATTCGTTTTCATGTTCTGTACTGGTGTACACCAGGTCATAGCTTCCCTTCAAAACGGCATCACATCATGTCTTAAATGATTTAAGCTGTCATTCATGTCAGGGCTGAGACAAAGGCTTCACTCTCTCTGCACTTGTGGTATTCACACATCATGTGGGTACTCTTATCTGGGTACCCACATCAAACAGCCCCAGGATTGGAAGTACATTCTTCTAACAGAAGTATGGACATTTTAACTACCTCAGTCTTCAGTCATGAGTAATCATTGATGATGCAACTGAGAGTTTTATCTGATTATGATGTCATCCGTCTCCTGAATATTCATTAGTGGGTGAACGATAATCTAAGTTTAAACAAACCCAGGTATAGCTGACACGGTCATGTGTGCGCTGTAGGGATGCAGTGTCTAATAGACTTAGTCGACTAGAATTGTCATTGACAAATGAGCTGACAAATAATCAAATAGTCAATTAGTTGGTGATGTCATCACAAGTTTCTCAAAATTCGACAAAAGTGACTAAGAAACAAATAAACAGGTTGTGTCAAAATTAAAGTCACTAATACAAATGAGTAAACAGACCATGTACTTAATACCCAAGACAAAATCGCTAAAAATACTGTCTCACATTTGTGGATTAAGTGGATTTACTTGTGTTATATTTGGTTGTTGCTAAGATACTGTAGTATTATTGCAGGGAAGTTCATTAATGCAGTGAATTTCTGAAAAAGGGATTCAACTTTAATTCATTTTTAGTTAGCAAATGCATAAACAATCTCAAGTTAAATTTAAAGGCTGAAAGCTACATAAGAGTTATTTGGTAACTGTGCGATTCATAATCCGAATAATCAAAATAGCCCTTAGTTGCAGCCCAAGTACACTCTTAAAAAAAAGGTTATTTAAGGGTTCTTAGGTAAAAGCAGTGGCAGTATATACAGTGGCATGGAGATTGATCTACAAAATACATGAAGTTAATAAAGATAAAACATTTTAAGGAAGATTAGTGTGATTTTTTTTTATGCAAATTCTATTCAGCTGACTTGTAATAACCTTCTGTTGATATGTTTCTGATGAAATTACCACCATGGAATTCTTGCATTCTTGCAAAAGTTACCACCATGGAAGAATGCAAAAGAGAGCCAAACTTTGATTTGATCTTTTGACTGTAGTATACAGCAAGTCTTAGTTTCCCTTTAGAACTGCGATGTCATGGATGAATGTAAAAGAAACTATTGTTCATATCAGGGCTGTCAGGTTTACAGTTATCTTTAGAAAAGTGATGCACCCAGTGATGCATATTCCAAACCTTAATAAACACTTCAACTACTCAAATCCACTCCAAACAGTTCACATTAAAGAACTGCGTCATCTTTGTCCCTATTGGAAATCAGTTCATCTTTTACTTGATAAGGTATTCACAGTAACAGATATTTTGCCCTGGGTCCCCGAAATGCTTGCCTCTGTAGAATCTTGACAATTCCAACACTCACTTGAACGTTTTAAAGGTTGTTTTTCTGGTAAAATGTTCTTCTCTTGTAAATCTTCTCTTGTAATCTCTTGTAAATCGTTCTACATAGAAAATATTGAAAGAAAAGTTTGTACACCATATGGACAAAAGTATTGGGACACCTGCTCATTCATAGTTTCTTCCAAAATCAAGGGTATTAAAACTTTATCTTGATGTCTCTACTGAAGGCTTTCCACAAGATCTTCAAGCATTGCTGCGAGAGCAACAAGAGTGTTAAACAGATCAGGATGCTGGATGGTCACCACACCACCTCATCCCCACCCCCACCCCCCAAAACCCATCCCAAAAGTATTGAATGGAGCCCTGCTGCACCATCATTGCAGAGAACACCGTTCCACCGTATGTTTTTATCTGCTCCAAAGAGTCCTATTCTATTAAAAACAAGCTGCATATGTGTGTCTGTGCATTTGCACACCTGTGTCAGCAATGGAATGCAACCTGATGTAGCTGAATGCATTCATTAGAAGGGGTGTCCACAGACATTTGGAGAAGTAGTGTAAATAGCACTAAAAAGACTTCCACTATTGTCTGGGGTTAAGGAACTCGTAGGTGAGCGATTAACGTGAGCAGAAGTATTTTTCTTTGTATTCATGCACAGGAACTGCAGCAGGAATACATTTTTGATAATAATGCAAACATTTGTGCTGACTTAGTTTGATCAGCTTAAGCTAAAGAGCTTAAAATAATCTGTTGGTTTGTAGGTGAAATATAAGAAGCCGTGATTGAACGGCGTGTGTTTCCTGCTGTAAGGTTCAGTGAGCGTTCACTTTGTTAGCCAATAGGTCATGAATACATTTGGAGCCATTACAAATTTGTGAGCATGATTACACAAGAACAGATTTTTTTTTCTTCTTCATGTGACGTGTGCGACACATGACCGTTTTAGTGACGTCTGAGTGTGTGTACTGGTCAATCATTGTCATGTGTAGGTCAAGCAGTCAATATAACTTCTCTTAATTTCTCTTTTTGCTCACTGCAGAAAGAGCAGCAGGTGTAACACTGAGGCTACAATGACCCGACTAACTCTCTTGGCAGGTAGATGCTACAGAGCTGGATTTGGCTTTTATATTGTATATATAGTTATTAATAATATTTTATTTTTATATTGACATTTATATGCTTAAACATTTTCTTTGTATTTGTTACATTTTAGTCCTTTGCCTGTTACTGAGTCATTTTGGTGAGCTTTCTATTGAATCAATATATTCATAAATACATGATTTATGTATTTTTTACACGTATCTAATCATATTTGTTTTATTGTTTAAGGTTCTGCTTCCGAGCTTATATGCTACTTCACAAACTGGTCCCAGTACAGACCTGGTACTGGAAAGTACATGCCTGATAACGTTGATCCCCAACTGTGTACACATCTGATCTATGCCTTCTCCATCATTAACTACGCTAACGAGCTGGTCACCTATGAGTGGAATGATGAGACTCTCTACAAATCCTTTAACAATTTGAAGCAAAGGTGTGTGTTCTGTTGTCTTCAGCAGATGAATAATTAATATTGTACTTTATCAAGCTGGCTTGCTAATCATAGATTTCACTATTGGGTTGAACAGGAACCCCAGTCTGAAAACACTTCTGGCTGTTGGAGGGTGGAACTTCGGTACAACTCAGTAAGCACCTTTAATGATCATGTTAGTGGATCTCTGTTGAGGTGTGAAACACAGACATTTTAACATGGGGGAAAAGAAAAATACACACTTGTCTTGTCCAGGTTCACTACCATGGTGTCCACCCCAGCAAACAGAAAGACGTTCATCCAGTCCTCCATCAAGTTCCTGAGAACCCACGGCTTTGATGGGCTGGATCTGGACTGGGAGTATCCCGGATCCCGTGGAAGCCCTCCAGAGGACAAGCAGAGATTCACTCTGCTCTGTAAGGTCAGTCCTCCAGATTTTTATTGTCTTAGGTTTCTACAGAGGTGAGAGGAGTCTAAGTTAAATACTGAGTAACTTACAGAACTACGAAGGAACATCTTACCGCATCCGGTCTCTCTCAACACAGGAAGCTTGACAGACTCTGTTTTTTTTTTTACAGACTTTTGCTTAAATGCCGTCTTAAGCTGGGCCCTGTTCACTATCCCCTACATGCGAAAATCCAGATCACTGTACAGAGCACTGTTAAAGGAAACAGAATTCGGCATGGTAGTGAAGGTTTTCGGACTGCAGCAGAGTGCATTGTTATGGTGGGATTGTAATAGTGCACTGAAAATGCGGCCCCATGTTTACGGACACCACTACAAAATAGCGGATCCCCAAAGTAGTGCACTATATAGTGAATAGGGCCCAGATGCCTGGAACACACAGGTCCTGAACTTAACTGTATAAGTGTAATGGGGTTTTGATGAACTGTCCCTGTGTTAACACCCTGTAGGAGCTTTTGGAGGCCTATGAAGCTGAAGGCAAGGCTACTGGACGTCCCAGACTGATGCTCACAGCTGCAGTGGCTGCTGGGAAGGAAACCATAGACGCTGGCTATGAAATTGCTGAAATCTCCAAGTAAGCTATGGCTCATTGCAGATGAATTCCATATGTGTGTATATTTAGGAGAAATACTGAAGGCCTACAGGTTTAGATTTACTTGTCATATGAATAATGTTTGTTATGTCTATACATTAATAGCTCAATAATGCAGAATTTTAATATTGCAGTCTAGAAAGTATATTTAAAATATTATATATATATATATATATTAGTGTCTAACTAAAGTCTAACTAAAGGATCATGAAGTCGAACAGGACTGACATAGAATCATTGCATAACTGACATGCCACCAATTTATCCATATAGTATTTAAAACACTGATTCTAAACCTTTGGATTTGATTGATACAGGTATCTAGACTTCATCAGCGTGATGACCTATGACTTCCATGGGGCCTGGGAGACGTTCACTGGCCACAACAGTCCTCTGTATCGAGGTTCCCATGACCAAGGAGATCTTATCTACTTCAACACTGTAAAAATGCAACTTCTACTGCTTCAGTCGTACTTTAAATTAAGAGCATCTTCTATTTGTGAGAGATGGTGGGATGTAGAATGTACAAGAACACTTCATGCTGATTTTGCAGGATTACGCAATGACGTATTGGAAGGATCAGGGGACCCCTGTGGAGAAACTGAGGATGGGTTTTGCCACGTATGGTAGGACATTCCGTCTGACGACTGCAGCCAGTGGGGTTGGAGCTCCAGCCAGTGGTGCTGCTTCTGCCGGGGCTTACACCAGAGAGGCAGGATTCTGGTCCTACTATGAGGTCTGCTCATACACAGCTCACTGGGATATACAAACACATAGCACTTCATGCACAACTTAGTGGGTAGTTCTGCTCCAGAGCTACAAAGCTAATGTAGCTAACAAGTAAGCGAGCTTATAGGTTATTAAGTACACTCACATCACAGCTACATCATAAAACCCATCACATCACATTTGAGTTAAATGATAATTGTGTAGGCCTACGGGTGTATTTTTGTGCTGAACTATCACTTTAACAGCATAGTAATAAAAGGTCACTTTCATCAGATCTGCAGCTTCATTCAGGGAACCAACATTCAATGGATTAAGGATCAGAAAGTACCTTATGCCTCCAAAGAAAATGAGTGGGTGGGTTTTGACACCCAGGAGAGCTATGAAATAAAGGTAAGCACAAAAAAGCTTTGTCCTTAACCTGATTCTTCACCATTTCTAGGCACATCTTACAGGTTTTTCCCCATTTCAGGTGCGTTACCTGCAAGATAATAAGTTTGGAGGGGCTTTCGTCTGGGCCCTGGATCTGGATGACTTTGCAGGACAGTTCTGTGGGAAGGGAAACTACACTCTTATCAGCCACCTTAAAAAACTTCTGAATACAGGTACACCTACAGCTTTATTATAGTGTAAAGTAATGACGCAAGGTTATTTTAGCCTTTAATGACACTGTTTATGCAGAGCTGCATGATATGGACGCAATTTCTTCCATTGCTACATATAACAATTATGATATGATAATAATATTAAATATTTAAGGCTGAAAAAAGGCGATACATTAAAAAGCACTGCCACAAATATGACATGATTTAGGATTAGTTTTGATTATTTTGTCCAAAATGTTTCATTGGACCTCTTCAATGCGTCAATTTACCAAAACACGAACAGAAACTTCTCTGTAATCTGAGATTAGTCTGAGATTTTAGCACAATGATATAAAAATTGTATATATTTAAAGCACTGTTGTAGTCTGTAGTTGTAGTCTGACTTTGTAGTTGTAGATATGGGGTACAGGAGTGGGTGAGACCAACAATGTGAGACGTTACAATGGAGAACACCTGGGAGATAAATGACAAGGTGGGGCAAAAGGGGGAAACTAGGGAGGAGGCAGCAAGGACTAAATACAAACAGAGCCATGTGCTCATGTGCCTCCATCCAGCCTCCTTTCTTCTCAAAATTTAATATTTACATTTTAGGCATTAGGCTGACCTTGTAATCCAAAGCGGTTTACGTATGAATCATGCTACACAGATAGGCCGTTGTTGTTAGCTAGCTAGGAGCTTTGCCCAGGTACTCATACTGGTGTAGTGGGGTGTACTTGCTCAGCTAGGGAATCTGGCACAGGAAGGCTGGCAGTGTTGTTACCCACTATGCTAGCTACACCAACCTCAAAGTACTCAAAGTTACTAAAACAAGTAGTCTTTTTAAAAACTGACTGCACTGCATACTTACAATAATAAAAAGATAATGAATGCCTTGTCTGTGCTTTTTATTGACAGACCTGCCTACTCTACCCACTCTTCCGGCACCCACTACTTGTTTGCCTTGCCCGACTTCACCCACAAGTGCTAATCCTCAAACAACTGCTGGACCTCAAACTACTGCTGGGCCTCAATCGACTGCTGGGCCTCAAACGACTGCTGGGCCTCAAACGACTGCAGCTCCAACGGCTCCCCCCACTTCACTTCCAGGCACCGAGTTCTGTGCAGGCAAGCCTGATGGTATCTACTCTAATCCCAATGACCAGGCGTCCTTCATCCAGTGTGTTAACGGCAGTAAATACACACAGCTCTGCCCTGCAAATACTGTCTTCTGTGACAGCTGCAAGTGCTGCACCTGGCGCAACTGAACACGGACACTGGCCTGACGCACACACAAGCACTTTCTACTGAGCAGACAGAGCATGTATTTGCATACATGACTATAGAAATGAGTTGCAATATGTTTGTGATTAATTTAACAAAGAACAAACTGGCTTTATGTTACTTAGCACACAAGGCAGAGCATGGATAAACTACTGGCTTGGCACTAGTGCAAAAACTCTATCTTCAAAAACAACTGCACCTATACTACTACTTAATGGTCACGAGCATCACTTAGCATCCCTTCACTGTAAATACATATAGATGTGCCATTTACTATAACTTATGAACTGCTAACTGGACTTTGTAAATGTATTGCAGGGGGCTCTCAAACAGGGACCTTTTCTTGTGTTTGCTAGAACCGTATATATTAAATTCATTTTAAGCTCTACTGTTGCTGTTCTCGCATTATTGTATTTGAAACAACTTTTTTGAAACAGCTTTTGAGAATCACAGATGTATTGTAACACAGATTTTAAAGCGCACAGCTTACCTTGCTATTAAGGACAAACAGCATACATGGACTAACTAAGCACCATGTATAAAGTTGCAATAACCAATAAATGACTGACCTCTTCCCCCCCTCTGTGTGTAAACTTACATGTCCAGCATGTCCAGTCATGTAAAAAGGTTAGGACACTCCATTAAAACCTTTTTGTCTTTTGTAGTATATTTAAAAACGCTGATATTTGATCTTCATTTAAACAATATTAAATTATTGAGGTTATATAACTAAAGCAATAAAAATGAAAAAATGTCTTTGAGAAATCATTTGTAAAATTTTATTAATAGAAATGCAGTTTTCTTGTAAGGAAAAAGTTAGAACACCCTATGTAGGACAGCCCTAATAGCTGGTAATTTCTAAAATCTACCAGTCTCGGACATCAACGCTGAGAAAGTCTTTCAGGTGTGATGTTTCAGCTTTGGTTGTTAGACAGATGGTCTCATATTTTTCTCAAGCTCCCTCCGATACAATGACGATTTCCTATGTTGGGGAGCTCTTCAGGCCCTACTGCCACCTCCATGCTTCAGAGCTGGCATATGGGTTCTTGTGCTCAAACGCTGTGTGCGGTTCACACCAAACATGTCCTCTGTTACTGTGCCCAAATAATTTAACTTTAGATTATTTTATCCAAAGCACACTGGTGTCCTCAGGTGTCCTGCTTTTGGTCTAAGTGTTCTCTGGAAAACTTTAGTCTTGCTCTGAAGATTTTATTGACAGCAGGGTTTTCTACCTTGCACACCTCCCATGAAAATCAAAACGTGTGGTCTCATTTGAAAGGTAGATGCTGTACTTGGGCTCTGAGTGGGTTTGTACATACTTTGTTACTGGGAGCCAGTTGGGCTTTTCAAATGGGCCCAACTGTTACCTCCCACCTTAACTCACGAGTCCCATCTAGTGTACAACCCTGATGGGGGCTCATGTTTAACCCCTCTGGTCTCATTACCGACTCTGGCGGGCAACCTGGAATCCAAAGACAAAGCTTTCAGGTTCCCAGCTGAGCTACCCATACAGACCCCACATGGACGTTAGCTGGGGAAGTTTGTCAATGTAAAGAACAACTGCCAGATAAGAAAAGTGTAAAAAAACAATTAAAGCTTTACTGGACATTTTATAGAACAGCCAATTTTAGTATAATGCAAATCTTTATATATATATATATATATATATATATATATATATATATATATATATATAGTACATGGTGTTTCCTGAAAGTGCATAGTACAACTTTTAACAGTTAAAAATGACAAAAATTAGGTAAATTAAGCTGTGGAAAAGAACACAGGTCAATACACTACAGAAAAGGGAATCATTTTTATTGTCAGTTGTCAGTTCAGATCAAGCAGCATCAAATACATGAAAACTTTTCTCTACAGAAGATTCCTGGCATCTTATATTCAGCAACACAGCTTCTGTGTTCATAAGTCCACGTCACTCATCTCTCTCAAGTATAATTTCATTTCCCACCTCTAAAACAATCACATCATCACAGGAAGAAAAAAATTCAGGTATTAATAAATTAATTACAATCATTAAATGAGCATCAATAAAAACCCATTCATTCAAAAGAGCTTTTCACACGGCAAGCAACAATCACACAACCTCCTCTATTTTGAATTAAAAGGAAGGCGGAATGGCAAAGTGACGTAGGCAGTGCAACTACTGAACCTGAACGGCAATAATTGGGTGTCTTTTTAACAGTTAGTGTAAATCTGCAGTTCCCTTGAACTGATACTATATTCGTTCCTCATTGTTCTTGGTAAACAATCGCCTGTAGGAAGTTTCATAAACCTAACATCCCCTTGTACACTCCAGAGTGTGTGGCTAATAGGTCACTGGTTTTTAAAGTTACAGACATGGCCAAAAGCATTGGTATCCTCGCATTTTATGGACAATTAAGCACCATTCATTCTGAACATTGCAACTGAAAATGCTCTTGTGTCGTCTATGCTTGTTTGTAGTGGAACAAAACAAAAAAAAGCTATGAAAAAGGATAGACTTTATTTGCTTATTCTATAAAGATATCGCTTGACCTGGAAAATATTACTGATACCATTTAGAAGTCATTAGAAATAACTTGATTGTACTGATACTTCAAGCAATACAAATGTATCATAAGGGCTGTGTCCCAATTGCACACTATATACTAAGACTACGATATACAAGTACTGCATGCAAATCTTAATAGTGTGAGTTTGACAGGTTAGTTAACATGCTAACCCATATTTTATTAACAGGAAGTGATGACGCATTGCTATGCCAACATACAAACATAAAAACATACAGACATACATACATACTGTCATCACCACTGCACCTGTATCATTATCCACCTGTTTTTCCCCAATTTGTCCCAGCGTGACTAGCTCCTCCCACTCTGGTTCACACTGCATTGTAAATTAATGTTGAGACATCATAGATATTTGAGTGTATTCCACTTTGACACTTATCTATACTACATGATGAAAAACTAGTTAGTATTAATTGTTTGCATGCAATTGGGACGCACCCATGGTCACCCATTCAGCCAGTTTAATTTCAATAGAGTAAGGTAATAGCCAAGCATGGTCAACGTAAAGACTACAAGTCCACCTCCAAAGAGCTCGATACTGCCAATATTATTAAGTTTAAAGCCCATTGAACTGTAGCCAACATCCCTGTACAATTCCAGATCACAACACTGGTCACTGTCTCAATGAAAACTAACTGGTTGAGAGGTGTGAAATGGTATAGGACCATTCTATTGATAAAATTATAAAGGTTATTGTGGAAAAGTCTCAATATCTTTAGCCAAGTCTGTATTGTCTTTGTTTACACATACTGGTCAGAATCATAAAGTGCACTGGCAGATTTAGGAGGATTTAGAGTTAAGAGAAAATGGCATTGCGGAAAGACATTCATAAAGGACCAGTGGTTTAACATGGTGTTTGTAAAGTCTAGCACAACTGCGCTTTCCCCATATTTGCAGGTGCCGTAACTGATTCATAAACCACAACGTCACTTTGTGTAATAGTGTTAGAATTTCACCCTGATGTGGTTCCGCCTAATACAAACTTTAGCTTATTGATGGTGAAATTATAAACCTATAAACACGAAGAATTCAGCTGAATACAACTGTCTGCTGTGAGAACAGACAAACTTAATCACTTAACAATAGTTCTTTGTAAAGAGCTCCTAGGGATTCATCAGTCACTATCTGTGTTAGTGGTTAGCGTTGTAAAGTGCAGCTGTACATCATTACATAGACTTCTCTGAAGGTGGTTCACCCAACGTTTTATACAGATTTACACACCTGTCCAGGAGGAACGTCACCAATTCCACATCTACCTTCATCCCCTTTCCGTCTTATATTTCTCTTCAACCCAAACAAACTAAGAAGTGCCTAATATGCATGTGCTGATGCCATTGTCAAAATAAGCATTTTTAAAAATATGTTTCACATATTTTACTGTTTTAATCTTCCTTTATCATTTAAACTAGAGCTGAGTGCTGGTCATAAAAATGCATGAGCTCAATAACATGTTGGTTTTGATTGGTAATGTCTAATAAAGACTGAATCGATTAACAGGCAGTGCCACTGACCACAGGCACAGTGGCTTTATGGATATGACTTAAAGCAACATTATGCAGCATTTCTACATTAAAATACCAGCTTCAAAACCACTGTAATGCTCCACTGACTTGGAATAAGAAGAGCAGCGCCACTATCGTTGCTACTTCTGGCTCAGCGTGTTGATAACTGCACCTTCTTGAGGGTTGATTCAAAGTGTGAATCAGACTACCTAACTATACAGGGAGCCCAGGAGCAAGAAATACCAATTCTGGCATAATGCTACTATAAATATCATGATGTTGCACATTTTGCGTGCCATGGTGGCGTCACTGCCATGCTTTAAAGAATTGGGCCTTGAGATTATCTTTGTCATTTTTACATTGAAAATAAATTATAGATACTATTCTCATTATTTTATCATTCCTGAGTAAAATACAGTCCAGTGCAACAGCAGAAAATAAAAAAATATAGAATTTCTACAATTTCCTTCGCAATCAATAAACTTACTTCGATTCTGTTCTATCTGTTCTATCAATTATAATACCTAACAGCTCGCAGGCTCACAGCTCATGCTGGCCGGTGTGGGGCGTAGGTAAGTTTCTGACGTCACAGTTCTGGATGAGCCGAAAGTAAAAAAGCACAAGCTCCTCGTAATTCTTACAAGAAATCCTCTCATTGATGCCATGGAACCTAAACAGAGGCATAAAAAAAGGAAAGCAGGTGAGTACCTGGCATTCCTTCCTGACCCCCCCCCCCCCCCCCCCCCCCCCAGCTCCAGTGCCTTACCTCTGAGAGTCACCTGGTTTGAACCAGGATGGGGCAAAGCGATAAATGTCCTTGGTAAGGGCAGTGTAATGGCGGCTATCTGTGTTGCCGATGCAAATCCCTGTGAGGTGCACACAAGCAATATTAGCAGAAACAGGGAGAAAGTAGGAATCACGCAGTAGGATGGGCTTCTTCAGCAACAAATGAAGCATGTAAGTAGCTCTTTAACCACTTGAGCATTTAAGAGTGGATTAGGCAGAACAACAAAGGCTGCTCATTTATGTGGAATTTATATACAGTCTGTGTGCTTTAATGGTAACATCTGGTGGGCTGACACGAATATGACTCTCCATTTTTGGTGTTTATGACATTTTGACAGGATGTTAATCTGGCAGTTGTTGTTTGCATTAGAAGACAAATTTCTTCAAGGAAACTTAAAGTTGCAGGCCTCTTTGGTGAGGCGCTTACCTGGAGCCACTGTGATCTGGGGAAACATGTCCAGAATTGTCTTCTTAATGATCTGGAACCCAAATGACTGCTCATCGTAGGAACTGATGGGTAGGGGGTCAAACCCACCCACCAGTTCGATTTTCACACGGCTATCCGATACAGTGGATTCAATCAGCTCCAGCACCTTCAGAGAGAAGTTGACAATGTCTAGCCTAGAAACCTGAGAACCCCTGGCTTACAGGTTAACAAGGTACAAACTGCAAGCGTAGATCATCACACACTTGTCTTACACCACGCTGTGTTGTCATATAAGCTCCATATAAGCTATTGTCCATGGTAGGACCACCTTGATAAGAAAATGCTGATTACATTGGTTACCAGAAATTAAGTGAAAAAAATAAAATCTCTGAACATTTGTTTATGGATAACTGTCATACAGTTTTACAAAGCACATATGCAAGTCTACTGAGTTTACTTAATTAACAGCAGGAGCGATTGATTGGATTTAGGCTTGCAGTTTGCACTGAATGCTAGTCGGTGGGCTGTAAACATCCACTGCTTGTTAGTTACGCTAGCCAAGTTAGAAAAAATACAGAGAAACTCAAGCAAAGGTACGGATAGTGCTTTAAAGTCTGCGTCAATTAAAAAAAAAGGTACAATAGAGCTAAAATAAGCTTGAATAAAAGTCAAAGAGTATCCAGATTTTTAATTATATACTCAAACATGTATCTCTATATTTTGCTGTTTTTCATGTTTTGACATAAAGTGAATTTGGCCGAGACGAGACAAGACGACCATATTCACCACTAGTGTTGGACACAGATAGAATTAGTCCTCCGCCTTAAACCCATCCATGCAGTACACACACACAAACACACTAGTAAGCAAACTGCAGTGGGTTAAGGGTGTTGCTCAAGGGCCAAACAGTGGCAGCTTGCCCTGGGTATCGAACCCACAACCCCGTCATCAATATCCCAAGGCTCTAATGGCTGAGGCACCACTGTCCCTGTTCTCTACACTGTGTCAACATTTCCTGATCCCCTTTTGGAGATCAGGCTTTCGTATGACAACAAAACCACTTTCATCAAATAGATTCTTCAGTTTGGTGCTGTGTGGTGTGGTAACTACTGGGCATCACCAGTCCGCTACATTCTGAGTAATGAAGTAGAGTGACTTGACTTGATTTGACTTGACTACTGTCCACAGGGCAGGTTTGATTCCCCACCCAAGTAAGCCCACCACACCATATCCTTAAACACTACACTACAAAGTCCTTAGACAAGACTCCTAACCCTACATTTGCCTGACTCTGTTACACGATTAAACTGTCAGTTGCTTTGCGAGATTAAAGCACCTGCCAAATACTGTAAATGTAATTTATGTGTAGGAGGAATACTGTGAAAATGTGACTGTTAGCTGACATTGCTTTAACATGAACTAAACTGAGACATATCAGTTTCTTGCACTGACAGATGTAAAAAAAAAAAAAAAAAAAAAAAAAAAAGACAGACTGTTCTGCACTCATCTCTTTTCAGAAAAGTTTTTCCCCCCACTGCAATATTACATCACCTTTGTATGACTTGGAATTCATGTATATCATATTGTACCATGATTACTTTGCTTGAGGCAGAGGAGAGAAAGCCTTTTGAGAATTTAAACCTGACTCTTCAAAAGAACCCATTTTCACATTCTGTACAGCGTCATAAAACGAGTACATATTGTGGCATCTATGCCCGAAATCTTCAAAGCCTCCATTCTGAAAGATCTGCTCTTACACAGTACAAAACAGTAATATATTCCCTTTGAACTGGACTGCTTAAAGTCCACATCTCCATGACAACGTGACCTCTCACCTCTTGCAGTGTTTGAGCTGAGTGGATGCGCAGATTCACGAAAGCCTCGGCATGGGATGGGAGTACATTGACCTGCAGGGGTTGGAAACGAAACAAGGTGCCTCCATTAAATGGAAATATTTGTGTGTGTGTGCGTGCATACGTGCATGAGCATGTCTGATAAAAATAATGTAATTCTACCTTCACACCGGAGTTAAACATGGTGATTGCTGTAGTAGTTCGCACGAAAGCATTAGTGTCAGGTTTTCTCTCCATTATCCTAGAAACATACACATCTGATCAGCTCCAAATAATGCTACACAGGTTAAGAAGCCCTTAAGGTTTTAATAGTTAGTGAATTTAATAAAACAGGTGGTTCTGGCTGTAGAACCCAGGGCCTAGTTTTTATGCTTAGCCACTAAATTTTAAGCTTGGTTTAATCAAACCCTATATTTTCTGCTTTGTTATGATGGATCACATTCACCAGGCTACAAAGCTACATCACCATGGCTAATTACACTATATAAAGAGTATCGTTGTTACCCAGCCTCATAAACGAGTTGCATTTATTAGGTTTTGTGATGCTAAACTATGACTAAGTTAAAAATGCTTCTTGACTGAGATTGGGCCGATCTAGGCATGTACTGTATTGGGTTTCTTTTAAAAAAAAAATCCTAATCCAGTTCCTAGTCTTTATTTTAACCACAGTGTCCAGAGCGCCATCTAGTGTCCTCAAGGCATCATTAACAGACAGTAATGCCCAGCTGGCAGCAGTACAGACGTTTTCAGAAGGTAAATAAAAGAATAGAGTCTACAGTGTGGAGCTATTTTACAGTGGACCATGAAAACAAACAAATATTTCAAACTTTAAAAAACTATCACTGAAATGCTCTGTTTTACCAGCAGCCATAGTCTACTGGTAATAACTACAACAATCAGCCATAACATTAGTACCACCTGCCTTATATTGAGGAAGCTCTTACCTTGTGCCACTTTAAAAGATCTAACCATTTGAGGCACTGACTCCACAAGACTGGCTAATGTCTTGTGGAGATCTTGACAGGTACAGCTGTAGCTGAACCTATTTAATGTTTTTCACTCCATCTATTAATGGTGCTAATGTTATGGTTGATATACAGCTTGACAAAGAAACTGCTGATTGCGTTTTATACTGAGAACAAATTTGTCTCCATTTCCATCTCTATTTTTTACTTTTTGACAATGTGAATCTGGCAGTGATCCTTAATACTGTGTCAAAATAATGATGACTGCACCAAAAAAAATGCTACAAAATTACTTACATTTTTAAAAAATGACTATTGAATAAAATCTTTTTACTCTGATTCCAACTGAAAGTCAAGAAGCTATTTTTCCTTCTCCTGTAAAGTTACCTTTTTGGACATACAAGGGTTCTGCATGACAGAAACCTATTTTATTAAAATATTTATTGAACATCAGTGAACTACATAATACTATATATTTTTTGCCATTTTACAAATGCAATAAGCCACTCAAGGCCATGCATTACAATGATTTTACTCCCCTTACCTATGGTAAAAATCACTGTTATGCACTTCCTCTTGGGGCCTATTGTGTTATTCACACATGAACTACCTGCTCATCAAGGGCGTGAAAAGCCACAAATTGGACATGATGAATCTGAGAGGCAGGGCAAACTGCAACACACAAATCACAGGGGGTAAAGCTTAGCATAAACCTCACACATTTAAAAACCAAAGAAATCGTACAATAACAGAAACTTGCTTTATAACACCTTGAGCTTGACTCTGATTTACCTTATGTGCCAGGTGTTCAAAAGTGCCTCGTTCAGGGCCGTAGCCAAACAGTCTGGGCATTGGGTTTTCCTCCAACCTGCAGAAGATAAAGTTAAATGTACTGTAAATAACAATAACAACAACACAAATTTTCAATACTTAGTGCAAAAAACGTTTAGACCTGAAACACATTTAGAAGGGAAGCTATTTAGACAGTTAAAGAAGTACATGTTTATGCAAAACACTCAACGGTGCTACAAATGGTTCTTTGAGTGATACCATAAAAGAACCGCATTTGATCCCATAAAGAACCTTGTTTGGAACAGAGATGCATGAGTGTGAGGAACTTTTAACCATCTAATAAGTCACTTAATTTATAGGTTCACTCTTTATAGAACCAAAATGGTCCTTGGCAGCACTCAAAGAGCCTTTTGAAGCACCTTCAAATACATTTTAAGAGTGTATTAGCAGGTTTATAGCACTTTTAGACTTTTTTTGACAGAGGGATGAATATGTGGTAATACATCCAAAGTAATGTTGCAACAATAACGGTATGATAACAGTCTCAGAAAACTACTTGTTTTTATGCTACATACTACTTGATAATTCTTCTTCTTTTCCTAATAATCATCATCATCACCATTAACAGACAGTTTATGACCCTTAAAGAAATGAAAACTGATTTTTCTGACTGAACTTTACTAGTGTATATAAAAACTCCTTGTGTATATAAAAAAAAACTTTTAATAACTACAAATAAATAAAACAGCTGCACACGAGGTGGATCTTTTTTGACCATTTGATATCTAGCTAATGATAAAAACAGTAAGAATTTGATGGGATTCTCTGTTTGGTTGCATTTTTTTTTAAATACGGGTATTAAACACATGTACACATGTAACCATCAATTTCATACAATGGTATACTTAAAACTAGTATACCACTGCAAGCCTAATTAAATGTGTAGTGGTGTTGATGCTGTTTTCACAGGTTCCTCCCTGATGAAGCATCTGTGATACCAGAAAAGCTGAGGAAAAGAGAAAGCACCTGGATTCGCTTTCGTATAGTGCTGCTCCAGTGGTCAAAAGATGGACTTGACACAGATGTGATAGAAATTAAGGTGAAAAACATTGGACTGCTCCTTTAAGTATAGAAATGTGATTCAGAGAGGTAAAATAATAATAGGATAAATAATCCTATATACAGTACAAGAGGCTTCTTGCTTCACCTTGTAACTGCAGCAGCTAGGATGCCAATACTGTTCTCCCTTGAGGGCATAGAGGAATGCCCTGGCTTCGTACTGACACTCAGCTTCACTGTAGCTGCCCCCTTCTCGCTGATGCCTATCCTACAACATTACACATGCATTACACACACACAAATAAGATACATGTCATAAGGTAAAGTTGTAGAATGTAAACCCAAATGCATGGATTTATATATCAAATCAATTTAAAAGGTCTCACAGTGCAGCCGGTCCATCCAGACCACTTATAACTCCGTCCAGCACGGCCAGGCCTTCATCTAGGACGTAGTGCAGCTTCACTCCGCGACTCTTCAGCACTCTGACTATATTCACCGCCCCATTGTAGCCATTGACCTTTAAATGGTGCATTTCATCAGTGTTCATCATATTTACATGTATCTACCTGGTTTATAGTCACAGTCAGGCATACAGTTGCTGTCCATACATGCTAAATTTATACTTATCCAGGACTGTATGTTGACTGAGGCACAATTAAGAGCAGCCAGAACAAATTACAATACAGTGCCAATAGAAAATGATTATACCCTCTAAAAATCCGGAAAGGCACAGGTTAGGAGAAACATCCAAAAACTTTTCAGAGACTTTAACTATGCCTCTGATGACTGCTACTAAGAAACTGAAAGAGCCAGGAGGATTGACCAAGGGAGCTACCAAGAGATCAAACTGATCACACTGAAGATTTTCTAAGTTTGTTTTGTTGGAGACTGGTCAGGCTATATACAGACCACCTCACATGCTTTACACAAAGCTGCTCTGTACTGCAGGGTGGCAAGAAAGAAGCCTGCTCAAAAAAAAGTGCAACATTGTGAAAACAAAACACCACTGAAAACAAACCTTACTTACTGTACGACGAGACAGAGGCAGCTTTATAGTGTGGAGGTGTTTCTCCTCAGCAGGGACTAGGCAGGTCAGGATTTAATACATGAATGGATGCTGCCAAGTACACCCAAATTCTTGGGGAAAACATGCAGCTTAAAGTTGGGCAGGAAGTTTCTTCTTTAACTGCTTCTTTTTTATTCTCAGCCTGTGTCCTATGAGACTACCCCTCCTCACACTAATAGAACACTGCTCTGAGTGATGTCACTGCAGAGGCGTTGCCTTCTGGCTCTCTTGGCTCAGTGTTTCAAATCGTACCGGTTTTATCCACACCGATCTTGTATGTTTTCACTGCAGCTTTGCGTCCAGATTGTGTCGACCTACAGTACAACAATGTCCTAAACGCCCCCTACAGCACAACAATGTCCCAAACGCCCCCTACAGCACAACAATGTCCCAAACGCCCCCTACAGTACAACAATGTCCCAAACACCCCCTACAGCACAACAATGTCCCAAACGCCCCCTACAGCACAACAATGTCCCAAACGACCCCTACAGTACAACAATGTCCCAAACGACCCCTACAGTACAACAATGTCCCAAACACCCCCTACAGCACAACAATGTCCCAAACGCCCCCTACAGCACAACAATGTCCCAAACACCCCCTACAGCCCAACAATATCCCAAACGCCCCCTACAGCAACAACGTCTCAAACGCCCCACACAGCTCAACAATGACTCCAAAGCCCCCTACAGTACAACAATGATCCTACACACAACACCTAAATAAATCCGGCTTACTGATAGGAAGATACATTTTATTGAGCAGCCAAGTCAGAGCCCTGACCTAAATGCGACAGGAAACCTTTTTTAATGGACTTGAAGAGAGCAGTCTATTGCCACCAAAACTCGACTGCTTGACTCTACAAAGTACTAAATAAATTATAGCTCACTCCCATTTTTTTAATTCAGAAATGTTGGGTTTTCCCCCTCATTTCTTAAAAACGGTAAGGCAAGATGAATTAAATGTATTAAATAGCTGGAAAAAAAGATACATTTTGATGGGATTAGATTTTTTTATTTTAGGCTATACGACATAAAATGCTATAATGCTTTCCTATAGGCACTGTATATCAATTTGAAAGGCTATGAAACACACAGCCAATTTAATTAGAAGGATTAAATTAATGTGCAAAAATGAATTACCGCACATTAAATGGCACAAATTGTAGAACTGGACCTCGGGGGAAGAAAATGAAATATGATCAAAATGTAGAAGATAGGCCATTAAAAGTGTGAGAGTGCCTGACCTCTTCGTCGTGACCCAAGCCAATGTAGAACCCTCGCCGTGGAACATATCCTCGCTCCAACAAGTACTCCAGCGCCTGAAGGATCCCCTTGAAGGACAGACGTAATCATATTCAGTAGCAGTTTCTTAGGAACAAATGTAATATTGTTTTAACCAACAAAAAGAAAGCTCTGCCTTGCATACCATGACAGACTGCTTATTGTCGATGGTCCCTCGTCCATAAATAAATCCATTCATCTCTTTGGCCGAAAAGGGAGGGGCCTCCCACCCGTCCGCCTCATTCGCTGGCACCACGTCAATGTGCGCCAGCAGCATGTAGGGTAGCAGCTCCGGCTCTGTCCCCAGTACGGTGAACAGGTGGCTGTAGTTAGCCACCACCTCATGCTTAACCAGGCTGGACGAGAAGACTGTTGGAAAGACTGACAGAGACAAGCTGCAGATGAGGAGGAATCCCAAACAACTACATACTGAGTTAAAGCAAAAGTATAGAAAGAAATTGTTAGTGGTTAAAGAGGGATTCTCACCTTTTCTGAGAAGTTGGCCAAACTCATGAAGAGCACTTGTGTTCAGGTGCGTTTCCGAGAATGATACAGTTGGGATCCGAATGGCCTCTAATGAATCCAACAGAAATGCTTTTATTAATTGGACTTATTAATTTAATAGCTGATTTTCATTATGGCAGGTACTTAACTCAGAAATTTTTACAAGCTTACTAGACTTATTTCTGACCAATGGGTTCAGGTTGCTTCGAACAGGGGAGGATCAAGGCCCTCCCAACTATATCCATGTAAATTCTGCCTACTTAAGAAATGTCACTGGCACGTGGTCAGTCAGCACTGTGTTAGCGTTTGACTCTTCAATATTTATGTTAGCATCACTGCTAACTCTGCTAACTATAGTTATTATTTTGCTAATGGTTCCCCATCCACTAGATCACATGAATCCAAATATCAATGACTAATTACCATTCAGAATGCAACAGCTGTTACTGTGCAAATACTGAGTGATTTATGTAAATGATCTCTGTTCTTACTGGCTGGCCTGTACTGTCCCTTGCATACTGTTAGCTTTTTCACTCTGTTCTTCACTCTGTGGTCAGGACCCCACAGGACCACCAGCGAGCAGGTAGTATTTGGGTGGTGGGTCATTTTCAGCACTGCAGTGACACTGTTGTAGTGGTGGTAGTGTATTAGTGTATATTCCGCTGGGACGAGTGGATCCAACACAGCAGTGCTGCTGTAAACACTGTGTCCACTCACTGTCCATTCTATTAAACACTACCTAGTTGGTCCCCCTTATAAATGTAAAAAAGAAGCAGAAGCTCATCCTCTAGTCACACTGCCTTCATCAGTGGTTACAGGATGCTGCCCAGAGCACTGCTGTGTCTGATCCACTGGTACATTTACATTTACATTTACGGCATTTAGCAGATGCTCTTATCCAGAGCGACTTACAAAGTGCTTTGCTATTTACCCAAGAAAAGCCTTAGCTAGTTAGAACAGACTAATACAAAAGATACCTCCAAGCTTAGACATTACTAAACACAATACAATAAGGCGACCATAGAACTATTCGTCCAAGTACTCTCTGAAGAGGTGGGTCTTCAGTCTGCGTTTGAAGACAGCGAGCGACTCGGCCGTTCGGACACCCAGGGGCAGCTCGTTCCACCACTTTGGTGCCAGGACAGAAAAAAGCCTGGACGCTTGTCTTCCGCGGATTTTGAGGGATGGTGGGTCGAGCCGAGCCGTACTTGAAGCTCGAAGGGCTCTTGGTGCGGATCGGCTTTTGACCACTGCCATCAGATACGGAGGGGCTGGTCCGTTCTTGGCTTTGTAGGCCAGCGTCAGGGTTTTAAATCTGATGCGGGCAGCTACAGGAAGCCAGTGGAGAGAACGCAGCAGTGGAGAGACATGGCTAAATGTTGGGACATTGAAGACGACCCGTGCCGCTGCATTCTGGATGAGTTGCAGGGGCCTGATGGCGCGCAGAGGGAGACCAGCCAGAAGAGAGTTGCAGTAGTCAAGTCTTGAAGTGACGAGAGACTGAACAAGCATCTGGGTGGCCTCTCTAGAGAGGAAGGGTCGAATTCTCCGGATGTTGTACAGAAGAAATCTGCAGGACCGAGTTACGTTTGCAACATGACTTGAGAACGATAACTGATCATCCATCACTACACCAAGGCTTCGGGCTTCAGTAGAGGGAGTGACCAGTGAGTTCTCGAAGGTGATGGCAAGATCGTTTCTTGGTCCAGCTTGGTTAGTGTGTGTTGGTACCCAGCCAACACACACTAACACACCACCACCATCAGGACCATCACGTCAGTGTCACTGCAGTGTTGAGAATGACCCACCACTCAATTACTACCTGCTCTGTGGTGGTCCTGTGGTGTCCTGACCATTGAAGAACAGGGTAGCAAAGAATGCAGAGAAACAGATGGACTACAGTCTGGAATTACAGAACTACAAAGTGCTGCCATATGGGAAATGGAGTGTAAAAAAAAAGGAAGTGTATAATGTTTTTAACATCAGAAAAACAGGAAATCCAAACTAGGTGGTTTGGCTCCATAGCTGGACTACATTTACCAGGGATGGAGGATTTTGAAAGCTCTTATAGAAAGATAATAAATAATATATATATATATATATATATATATAAAAGAACAAGGAGCTCCCTGGTATGCATAGCTTACGAGTTTGCACGATCACTGTACAATAATAATGTTTCCAGTCCAAGTTAGGTACACTAAGAAGTGCAAAAGTCATAGTAAGATAATGGCGTGATTTGCAGGTCAAGGGTTGCCAGGTTCGCAGTTTTCGCGCCAAATTAGTCTAGTTGGAAAAAGCCGCAGGGGTAAGGGTTGAAAATTTGATACCTTGATTACAGACAGTAGAAAAATAATCTTTGTAAGTTTAATGTACATTAATCATGTTGTTGCACAGCTGTTCATCTAAGAGCCAATATTCACACACAGTTGGGCCCAGTTGAGAAGCGTGCAGTCGAACACATCGAGATCTACCGAGAACCGAAACATTTACTTTTACAACAACCGAAATATTTAAGTAATTTAAAGCTTAATGTTTTTGTTTGTATTTTTTTTTTATGAAATCACTGAATTAAAAAAACATTTTTTGTAAGCTTTTTTTCTGACATTATCAGATCTTTATCTCCGATCTTTCCATTCAGCGTCCAGTGGGGGAGTTTTAGGAGAACTTTTACCCGGAGGGTTTTTTCTCTAAAACCTGGCAACCCTCACACAGAAATCTGTACCACAAGATAGTGGCATGAATTATACTGCGTATCTCACGTGTCTGCAACCACCAGTCATGTAATTGTGCATTTAAATGCTGGAAATATTGCACTTTATTTTTGACATAAATTCAGATGAATTTATCAACAATATCCCGACTTAGATCAAACCAAAATGATAATTTACTTGATTTATAATCAACGTTAAACTGAGAGCGAGACCGTGACCGCCTGTCCTAAGCCGTCTCACTCGTGGACTAAGCAGGTCATCTCCACACGTTTGAGTTTACAGACATTTACGGACACTTTCTTTACCTTTGAAACGTGCCAGCAGCAGCTCTCGCTGTTGTTCATTTATATCGGGTGATACGGTGTTTGTTTTTTCCCATTCTGCAAGCTGGAGTCCTGCATTCACCCCTAACGTGAAAGTCCGGACTGTGGCCACGAGGAATACAATCAGCAGTATCAGTAACAGACTCAAAAACACCACTTTCAATAACCTGACCGATCTCCACGGGGTGTTATGACCAGTCATTTTTGCAGGAAGCGAATGAGTGAATCAGGTGCAGTTGTGGGGGTCTGGTACAGGGGCAGAATTGACACACGATCGCCCCCTACTGTTTTGGAATAAGTGCAATCGGTCCACTGGTGATCGTATAGACTGAGGTCATTACACGGCAGGCTTCAAACACGATCACTGCATTATATATCAAATTATGGGCTTTTTAACAATTGTATAAGACTTTGAGGTAACCATTTCCACAAGAAAAATGCATCCCCACGCATTATTTTACTGACACCAGTTCTGCAGGCCTCTAGTCCTTTATTAATGGTCAGTTTCTGTCCACAAAAAGACAGTCACGATAGCTGGGCAGACTATTTTTAAATGGGTTTAATATTCCCAGACTATTTTCCACATGGTCTAGTCATTTTAGAATTTAATATTTCTAATTGCAAGACATTTTCAGACCCATTTTAACACATCAAGACTTTAAATTCACCATTCACCCAAAAGGAATCCAGTTTTAAAAAGGGGGCTGATACTACATTTGATACCACATTTATCCATTTATTTATTTAAAGTCACCACAACACATCAAAAAACAATGTATAATCGCTCCTTCGGATAAGACATGGGTCCCCTTTGCTGTCAAATCAAGAGTTCATCGGTTCATTAGGGCAGAGTGGATGAAATGAACAAGCTATAAGATGGTGTAAGCAAATATCTTAAAAGAATTAACCATACTCATTTTGCACAACCTCCCATTTCTGCTCTCATTGAGCACAATAAAAAAAAATTGCAATCATTAATAAGGCATTTTGTTCAAAATTAGTCAAACACACCGAAGTATCACTGCTTCACTCTAAGCAACAGTCTCGCCTGTGGGTACGTCTTGAGAACTGGGGATTAGAGCGAGCTCCTCAGGAATCGGCGCCTCATTGAGACTGTCCAACATCACACTGAATGGGTTCTCCAGTCCGTCTTCTATGGATACGTATATAAAATAGAGGAGAACAGCCACTAGGAGAAAGACTATGATCTGCACCCACAGAGGCACCAGATGCTGCTGGATCTCCCGTCTCTCCAGCGTGGCAGGACTCAATGGAGTTTCTGGGTATTTGAACTGCACAGGACGGCCTGCGGCCCCTTTTATAGACCGTCTTTTAGTAGCACTAGAGGGTAATAGATTTGCAGTTAAAACACAGTTACCCGATAAAAAAAAAAAAAATAATAAAAAAAAATAAAAGAAAAGAAATAGTTTGGACCAGAGTTTCTCAAACCTGGTCCTAGAGGCACCCTGCCCTGCACATTTTAGTGGACTCCCTGCTTTAACACACCACCTGCAACTCGGAAAGGCCTTGTTAAAGAGTTAACCTAAAGAATTAACAGGGAAGCAGGGAAAGCACCAAAATATGCAGGACAACTCCAGGACCAGGGTTGAGAAGCACTGGTTTGGACTCACGTGATTCCAGTTGGACTAGTTGCAGTGTCTGGAAACAGCTCCTTCAGAATATCAGGCGCTGGTTCCTGCGTGGAATAAACACGATTGAAATGAGAGAGGTAAAGTGGCTGATGAAAGAAAATGAGGGGAGACAAAAATAGTGGAAATAGATGTGTGGCTGAAAGAGGACAGCAAACATCCTGAAAAAGGTGACCAAGTTAGGTGACAAAAGAAAAAGGGCCCGTGAAGTAAAGAAGAAACATGTTTGGTAGGAAAAAAACATTAGGCTGGCCGCAGCGGATCATTTGGAAAGAACCGCAATAAAAGAGGAAAAAGGGGAGACAAGTGAGGAGAAAAGGATTGCTCTGAGGTTGACAAAGTAAAAAAAAAAAAAGCCCATTAAGCTCTTGAGCGTGCAACATCCACCAGAACACCAGAGCGTGAAGTGAAAAGAGATACAGCAGGAGAAAGGCCAGAGTTACGGGAGATTGTCTTTGATGGGGCAAACACTCTGGGGTCAGATAGAGAGATGTATTGGTCATGGTGCTCTTGTTGAGGCCTTGAAGATCCTGCTAAATAGACAACACTGACATTGTAAAAACAAGTTCTCTCACTTCCTCCCAAACAGTCTGTAACTCATACCCAAACACTATAATCTCAGATGATATCCATATGTTGTTTAATATGAATTACTGACCCAGTGCACCCTGCCGGCCACTGGCGTCTGACTATATCTCCTCCCAGTCTCTGCAGGCTTTGACTGAGGACTCAGCCTGTTCTCAATCTGCAGGCCAGACACGACAAACTCATTAGAATTCCCTCTCATGCGCAATCAATGAGCCGAAGCAATGACTCGGTTGGTTTACTAATTAGCATTAGGCCTGAGCAATGTCTACAAAAATCACAGTTTTCTTGTTGAAGCTGTGCTTCCTTGATGTCTTCTATTTCTTACAATTTTAGCATAAAACTGTTAATCATGTCCCAACAGTATCTCCTCTCTTGGAGCTTTATCAGCGCGCTAACTGTCAATCATTGCTGCTGTCCAATTAAATCCTCCCATCACCCAGGTCTAATTAGTAGCATAATTTAGAAAAGGTGCATCCAAAGCAAATATCTGTATGAATAGTTTATCTTAAGCACTGAAGCTTACATGCAGAAATTCCACACAAAGCCAGGTAGGACCGGACTTTTTTTTTTTTTCGTCTGATGTCCACCAGCATCAGAATCATGTTAATGCTCCACTGACGAGTAATGGGTAGAATAGTGTTTATCGTTGCCATTCCGGGTTCGGCACGCTGAACGCGGGCAGGACAATGCTCAAGGACTGACAAATGCTGCTTAACTAGAGTCATATTCATGGACAATCTTTTAATATTAATTTCCCATAGCAGTTCATGTGCTTCTTTCACATTCAGTAACTGTTCTGTATCTTTCAGCTTCACCAGAACTGCATGTAAGCATTTCCTTTATTAGAAGCTCAAAGCATGCATTACACCTCCCTACTGTAAGGGGAACCCAGGAGCAAGAAAAACTCTTATTGCAGAATTTTGCTTTTTCTACATAAAAGGTATAACACCACTATTTATACATACCTATTTATTTAATGACCAATTGTGCTACATTCAATAAAGCTATAATCATGTCACATACATACCATCTCCCAAAAATGCACTTCACCTATTATTTCTCTCACACACAGACACACACAGACACACTTTCCTCCTCGACCAGCTGGGTGATGCTGAAAGACTGGGAGCCATTTCGGCTGTTTTCCAAGGACCTTTGTAGGTTCTTTTCCTGTAATTCACAGAGGTCCAAATCAGCCAAAAAGACTAGCAAATGCTTTTGCTCTACACAACCAGAACACAACATTATCAACATATAGAAAGGCAATGCACATCTAGTACACTAAACTGATATTAATTTCCCACAAGGAACTGTTATTTCCATTTATAGCCCAACTGAACATCTGTGCAATAAATATGGTGCTCCCATGCAGTTCAAATGTGATCACACAATACACACACACACCCACACACACCCACACACACACCCACCCACACACACCCACACACACCCACACACACCCACACACACCCACACACACCCACACACACCCACACACACCCACACACACCCACACACACCCACACACACCCACACACACACCCCAAGGAAATGGATTCCTCCCCCTCACTAAACCAACTATAACAACAAATTAGGTCTTAATACAGTACCTGTCTCAGAGTGGGGATAAAGCACTGAGGATAAAATAATTCTTTGCTCTGGTTGTATATTCCCACCTGTGATTGCACAAAAGGGAGCAGAAACCTTCAAAAAGAAGTCCAAATAAAAAGCTCCAGCCACAAGGTGGTGACAAAGTCTGTACTGGAACAATAAAAGCTCAACAAGCTTCATTTTAAGCTATCTGAAATCATACATTGCCATGGGAGTGACTGATCCATTTATGAATTTGTACACATTGTACTAATTTTATGGTGGATTGTAGTAGTAGTATACCGATGGAGTCATTTTCTTCATGTCTTTGATGTGCAAGGTAGTATTATGCAAAAACAAAACATAAATCTAAAGAACTGCTGGTCTCTTTTGCCTTAGCTAAGGTCAGATATGACTTAACCATTGTAACAAAAAATATTGGGCAAGGGGATCCATTACCAAATAGAATAGCTGAATCCATTGCTAACCACGATAAATAAAATTTGTGCATGTCATGATCACCATGAAACACCTAGACAATGCTCTTGAGTTCTGGAGTCTTCTGTAGGACTCGGACCATACAATGTCTTGTGAAAGCACAATACTGCAACTGTGAAGCATAGTGGTAGTAGTGTGATGGTTTGGGGATGATTTGCTGCAGCAAGACCTAGAAGCCTTGCTACCAAAGAGGAAACTACAAATTCTGCTCCATATCAGAATTGTTCAAGAAATGGTCAGGTCAACCGTTCGTGAGCCAAAGTTTGAGAACAGTTGGGTTAGGTCAAATTCAATGATCCAAAGCACACAAGTATGTTTTATAAACATTTTTATATTTTTATATACATAAAAATGTGGCATGTACAAACTTTAACACACTATGTTTGTGGACACCCCTTCTAATGAATGCATATAGCTATTTCAAGTTGCACCCAATGCTGAGACACGTTGTGCAAACGTACACACAGCTCATCTAGTATCTGTAAAGAAATACTGAATAAGACTTTTGGCATCATGACGAGAAGTACCAATACTTCTGTCCATATATTGTATGCTTGCTCACACAACTGTGTGGCATTTAACAAATATGAAACTGTAGTAACTAAGTAACTTAAACAAAAACAAACAAAAAAAAAAACATTCCAACAGGACTGTCCAAACTTCTGCACATGCAGACACAAACAAAATGGGCGCTAGCAGATCTAAACTGGTAGGTGCTGATGAAAAGGACAAGGGGGAGAGATGGGGAGAAAATTAACCTAGGGAGTAACTGCAGTGTACTTCAGCAATAAATGCCAAGTTTGCAAAAAATGGGTTTCTTGGAAAACAAAGTTCCAGAAAGCCTTGATCACCAAATCACAAACTGTGCATGTGGTGTGTTTTTTAGGAAACAGCCAAGCCAGAATTTGTCTATGTATTTTAGACAGAGTGAATTAAAAAGGCCCAAACGTTACAAACAGCACAGCAGTTACGAAATCAAAGTCAATCAAAGCTCATTAGATGTAGGTTTAGCATCTGTCCTTCCAACCAACCCATAAAACTGACAGGTACTCTTCACACTCCCAACAATCTCACATAGATCCACTCCTGCATTTATTTCGGTCTTCATTTTTCTTCCAGCACTATCAATGCTGCGTTTGCCATAAAGCAGTGTATGCCAAGCTTGAGAAGCAACTGTGACACTTCCATTTCTCACATGCAAACAGGGGCTGCTTTTAACTTGACTGACAGGGAGTCCAATTAGTTCACTGCCGCTTTAAATTTTTTGTAGTGTCTGCAGCGACACTCCACCATTCTAGTTACAAACAGAACTCAGTTCATGAGACGAGTGTGCTAATGGATCAGTGGAATGTTTGTTGTTGTGTGCAACAACATGCTCATCAAGGTTAATTGCATTTAGAATTCATGATCACTTGACCGCTGAATTTAATCACATCCTTCAAAACAATGCAGCTCAAGCTAAGCGCCAGCTATATATAGGGCCGGTTTCCAAGACCGTACTTATACTTAGTCTTGGACTACGAAGCATTCCAAATAGTGATTCTCTACTGAAAGTACAATTTAGTCTAGCACTAGGCTAATCCCTTTGTGGGAAACCAGCCTATGGTGTGCCTGGCCCATAGTTTGAATGCTGCTTCAATATCAGTCTACTTTGTTTAAAACTAAAACCCTTCCGGTTTTTAATGTCTAATTAAATATTTGATCGTAGTTGTAGACTGTGTTACAAAAGCACTTTGTCTTGTTCTAAAAGGTTTTGTCTCATGTTTGTAGTCTTGAAATACAGAAGTAGTTCTGTATTATTAACGACAGATCCTCAAAAAGGGTTTGGACGTCTCTGACCTAAAACACTTCACAATTCTTCAAACTACTGAAAGCATGACATCCATATTTATTTTTTTAAGTATCTATTATTCTATGTGACTAAACAAAGTGAAATAATTAGAAGTCATAATCGCGGTTACAGGTCCATGAATAATTCCGAAAATCAACAGTCTTTCCCGTTTGCCCTGATCTAGCAAGCCATAAAACATTCAAAGGACAATGGCTCAAGATTGGTCAGAGTTGTGGAGAAATACAAGGGCAGTGTATACACACCGTATTAGCTGTCGCACTAGTTTCAGTATGATATGCTGACTCCGGGCCGAGCTGTTCTGATCCTGCACAAAAGCACAAGAAAGTCAAATAAACAGAGTTTTTTTCCTCCCAGAATGCAGAGTTGTTCCATCCAGTCCCTCAAGGACAACTACACATTTTTGCTGCTCTAGCTTCCATCACACCTGTGTCAGGTAATGACTAGCGGCAGAACCCTTAGGAACTGAGATACACTGAATTGGTTGGAAGCCCTTGAAGACTGGATTGAAAACCTCTTCCATCTAGGGTTATCAATATGACAGGCTGAAGGTAAAATACAGAGTTAAAGGTAAATGCAGAAGAAAAGTGGTGAAAAATGTATTTATAGCCTCTACCAGACGACTCCTCCTCTTCCTCTCCTTCTTCTTCCTCACTGTCAGAGTACTTTGCAGCATGCCTTGTTCCGTTGACTCTGAACTGTGAGGGATGCGTCATCAGCCTCTGCAGCTTTCTCTCATACAAAGCTCTAGTGCTGGCTGCGTACACAAACAATTTACAGTAAAGTTCTGCCTAAAATCACTGAACTTTTACCTGGCATTGTCTAGAAATAAACATCACTGACTCAAAACTGATTTAGTTTCAGGTGATTTTATAAGGCCCAACACCACTCATAGCCAGTGTTCAAGTTAATGTGAATTTAAATGTGTTTAAATTGTGGTTAAACTGCTTTCTTTGGAGGGACTGAAACTACACTGTGTTTACTGGGGAGTCGCAGTGAGAAGCTGTGTTCAGAATTTAAAATAATCAATTTAAAAGCTCATGTTTGTTTGTTTAACCAAGGGTAGTAAATTCATTTTGAGAAAATCAGATTCTGAAAACAGCTTGTCACACTGATCCAGACTGACCAGATGGTCTGTCTACCATTCAAAATATGGCATCTCAAAAGGAAAAGGGAAAATAATAAATAAATCAAATTATGCACTCACAGAAAACTACGGAGGTTACAAAGAATTCAGAGATGACCATGTAACTCATCCAATTAATACCAACAGAGGTTAGGGTAGCATGAATTCATTGTTTTTCATTTATATATGAAAATAAAATAATGTTTACATGCTGCAGTTGTTTCAGGCTTATTGATGCCTTCATATATTGTTTTGTGGGGCCGAGCAATACTTATAGTACTCCTAGCCTTCATAAAATATATAGATTTTTTTTTTTACTGCAGTGCTTTCCAACTGAAAGCATACTGACCTACAATGGGCCCAGCTTTGATTCCATACTTTAGCAGTTGTTTTTTTAACTGATCATCAGTCAATGAGCCCAGGTCCACCATGTCTGCCTCCTCTTCTTGCTCTCCCTCCTCCTGCCCAGTGAAAAACACACACATGCATGCACCCAATTAAACGCTTAAAGTGCTTAAACATACCAGATTTGAAGACCACTGCAAACTAACTCACTGTGTCCGAAACTGAATTGTATTTTCTAGTTGTAAAAGTGAGGAAAACCCCTTTTCCTTTGAAGTACAGTCGCTCCTAACCAAGAACTTAATGCTTTTAGAAACACACATTTCTCAAATATGGAAAAATATAGAAATAAGAATATCATTAAAAAGATCAATAACTAAAAAGTTACAGAAAATAATATTTTTACACCCAAATCTTCAAAAGCGAAGACTGTTTCAAATGTTAGGAGTTTGTTATGCTATTTAGTCTATTTAATATATAACAACCGCTGGTTTTTAGAGGCCTGTACAGCACTGTAGTTCACAAAGTGTAAATCTGACACCTGAATGTGGGTTTCTGGAGTGTGACCCAGATTCCCCAGTCATGGGGGGGGGCTGGGGTCCCCTGCCTGACACACACACACACACACACACACACACACACACACACACACACAGTTATCTTCTGTACTGGTATCGCGCTGGTGCAGCCGAGGTGGTGCATGCATATGTGCAAAAGACAGCTGCAGCAACGCTCAGGTCCTCTGGAGTCAGGTTTCAGAATCATGAAGAATAACAAAACCACTATTTTTGGCTTCCTGGCCACTGGTGACAAATGCACTTAGCATTTTTTTTTGTTCCTTTTTGTGCATTTTGTCTAACCTGCAGGGCTACATTAGTATCAGTATGAAAGATAAGAATAAAATAAATAGGCAAGGATTTCAACCAATTTCCACCGCCTTCACAGAAACTGTAACTTCACCTGTAACTTCAATGAAACAGCAACAACTAGCTACTAATAGTCACCCATCTGGCCAGTATACCAGCGAGAGAGAGTGGATGAGAGTTAACCTCCACTCAGCAGAATGCTGTATTCAGTCTGAAGGTAGCCATCATGTACTCACTGTGTCATTCAGAGCCTGGTCCTCATCATCACTAGAGAAATCAGCGTTGCTTTTATTCCAAACATGTTTCAGATAAAGGTCCAGGTAAATTTCCTTCTTACTCTCTTCTGGAGGCAACTCCACATTATGCGATATTAGCGCGGACCTCAGTCGCTGTTTGGAAAACTGAGTAGGATCCTCCACAAAGGCTGGCATGTCAACTTTTACAGGAATAAAAAGGTAAACACATACACTACACTACTTCTGAGGAAACCAACAGCAAGTAGACTCTCTGCTCTCTCAAACTCCTGCTTCCCAACACTTCAAGTTAGCTAAACCCTGACACAGAAACCTCTCAAATTGCATCGCAAGCCACGTTATGGTATGGGCAACAGGTGGCCACGGACCAGCCAGACTGCAAGCACAACCAAGCTACACCATGTGCCCAGTGTGTCTCCCCAGAAGCAGCATGAACCAAATAGAGGTTCCAGTGTAGTGCTGGTTCACCATCAGCCCTGCAGTTTAGACCAAGACTGGTCCATGTTTGACATGTCCAAAAGTTTATAGACATATGCGTGTCTTTGCTCCAACCTCTACTCTTCTGGGAAGGTTTTGCACTAGCTATTGGAAAACTGCTGTGAGGATTTGATTGAATAGTGTAGCCACATTGGTAGCACACTAGCTAGCTACTTAGCAATCTTTTCCTTAGCCACAACTACTACTAGCTAGCTAACATTATTGAAAGTGTTTTAAAAGTTGCTTTAATTGACATCTTGGATCCCTATTGTATCTTATCCTGAAGTATTTTGAATATTTTTACACTGCAGATATGGGTCTCGCTGAAGTTTAGCCGGGTAGTGACGCCGCCGTTTCAGCTAACGCGAGCTAGCTAGCTAGCTAACTCTCAATCTGTGGCTCAATTCTCAGTTCAATATTTTATCATTATCTCAGTTCAAATTAATCATTAATAAAATTATAACAGTGCCTTAAGATATTTTCTATATATCAGCAACGCGTCTCTGGATGGTTTGCCAGCCTTTTAAGAAATGATGAGACTATCGTTAGCCGACGCTGCTGTCGGGCACTAGCACTAGCGGGAGCCGTTGCGCGCTCGTGGAGCCAACCGTAGCGACTGGGGCCGGTAACGTAGCGCCAGTATGTTGGAAAACACAGCTGTCACACAAACCAAGTCGTATGAGCTCTTTAATGCACTATGAAGTCTTGTTCACAATGGACTCACCACAGGTTCCTGTTACCGTCCTTCTCCCACTCAGCAGAAGAACTTTCGCTCTCGCGCCATTTCTTTCAATTTTGTAACGTAGGGAAGCGCCTTCGTGTGGGCGGGGCCAACAAGCCTGGACCGAGCTCGACACACACGTCTGTGTAATTTAGCTAATATCTTCAATTATATGATTAGTCAATTAATAAACGTTAAAAATGCAAAAAGAAAAAATGTTGGTAAGAAAAATATTATATTATTTATAGGAATGCACAGATACCCCTTTTTTCTTTACGATACTGATACCAGATTTTTAAGTATCTGCTGATAAAGGGTACTGATACCACCTCTGACTTAAATACTGGATAGAGGGCTATAAATCCTGATATTTATAGTATTCCACTTTTTATAGACTCTACTTCTATAAAAAAAATAATAATCAAAATTGCCACAATGCAGAAACATGTGAAGGAAGGGAAGCATAATCTGGCTGAGCTTCACCAAACAGCTTTAAAATCAGTGTTTAAAATGCACATTTCTGAGCAGTGGGGAAAAATACCAGTTTAGAAAAAATTAATTATATTCAGGTACACGTCGCTATGTGAAAAGGTACCAAAGTTCATTGCTTGGCCTTTAAACAATATGCTTAAACTCAACTAGAGTTTCTTATGTGCGTTCTGACACTCCATGATTTACTGTTACAGATTAAAATGAGAAAATCTTTTTTTAATCTTTGGGGTGGCTGCAATGCAACAGATTGGTCCACTGTCACATAAAGATTAATTGTCATACAGTGTCAGAAAGTCTATTTTAGACAACTTTACAACTCGACATGGTTTGAGGCAAGTGTGTGATCATTTATGCAAGCAGTGTGCATGAGTGCTAATTAGTGGAGCATATGTGTCCGCTCTTGTTTGCTTCCTTACAACTCCTCACTCCTGCCTCACAACTCCAGTTAAACCTAAATGAGCAACTGTTAACCCCAAACCTACAGGCGAGTGAAAAATGTAAGGGGAAAGCAACATATTGGAGCATTGTCATACTCATCAAAGCTTGATCCATATCTTTTGTGGATTGGGGATGGATAGTGATATGGGAATCATATCCATATTATCTGATTTACATGAAAAAAATGGCTTTAGACATTATGTTTATTTATTTGTTTATTTAGGTTTTTCATTCACTTTTTCATATGTCTATATATTGTCTGTTTCTGCACAGAATTCAGCACAAAAAGCGATGTCCAATTGTACATGTCTTTGCTTTCTTCATCTTTATGT
Organism: Salminus brasiliensis; assembly: GCF_030463535.1. NCBI lineage: Eukaryota > Metazoa > Chordata > Actinopteri > Characiformes > Bryconidae > Salminus > Salminus brasiliensis. The sequence goes on from NC_132891.1 coordinate 17,256,826, forward strand.
CTGCTTCTTACTTGTCAGGGCCGTGGTGGGTCCAGGGCCTACCAAAAATGATTGGCCACAAAGCTGGAATATCTGCTGGGCAGGGCGCCAGTCCACCGCAGGGTTCCACACGGACCCAGGCACTCCTACACACTCACACCTAGGGGCAATTCAGCATAGCCGATTCACCTGCCTTGGGTTTTTTTGGAAGGTGGGAGGAAACAGGAGTATCCAGAGGAAACCCAACGGGGATATGGGGAGAACACACCCAACTCCTCAAAGACAGACAGTGACCAGAGTGAGGACTGACCTTACAACCTCAGGAAACACAATTGAGGCACCACTATATATAATTATGTACTGTAAATTAATTGTTATTAATAAAAGAACTCAAAATATCAAAGCCATATCATGCACTGGAAGTTTGAGTTTTCTCAACAGCTGCGTCACTACGGTCAGTTTGTTTATCCAACTTTAACCAGATTTGTCGGTTCATCCAAACGAACAATAAAATATCAAATTGATGCACAGTCTAAACAGGAATACCAGTTATGATAAGATGATGGGGAGTGGTGTGGTATAGTTCTCCTAAACCTCAAAGATGGAACCAGTGACTGGTAGTGTTTCCACAAAGCAGTGTTGTTCTTTTATGTATTAATAATATGAAAAGTGTATGTGATTGTAATTTAGGTAACCCCGTTACCTAAGCAGCTCAGGTAAAGCTAAAAGATGGTACATAGAATAGTATATTATAAGTACCTGGACTTAAGTATAATAAGTGTATGTTCAGGTCTTTTGAATATTCAGGTGCCCATGAATGGAATAGTATACTTTTTGAGGTAAGTGTATGCCCCCTTTGAATAAACAGATGTAGTTGCTAGATAAAATAACTCAGTGATGTACTAACTTATTATCTTTTTGAATGTGAGCACAGTGCACTGTATGAAAGCCCATTCCCACCACTTAAAATAATAAGATCCAGCACCTAATTATTTTTATTATTAATTGAGTTGTTGTCATTATTTTATTATACTACAACATTGGTTTGCGATACTAATTCATTGTTGTGAGATATAATGTCATTTTGAGATGCAAATTCATTATTTTAAGATGCTAAATCATTATTTTAATATATATATATATTAAGATAATAATCGATTATTAATAGTGTTGGCAACGAATTTCATGTTCGATTCGCTGTGTTGCTCGATTTATGCGTTACTCGCCTCGTCATATCCGCTTACGTCACATGCGGCGCTTCGTCTGCGCTGGAGAGCGAGTTGAAGGAAGCGAGCCGGAGCGGAGGGGTGATCTTCAAAACACGTTTAACTTCAAGAAGTAAATACATTCCAAAAAATGAAACATGACCGACGCAGATCCTTAAAAGAGTGGAGCACAGTCACTACAGTATCCTGAGTTTGTTCCGTTTTGAAGTGAGGAAACGTAACGGCGCAGCACGGCACGCGCTGTTTTTGCTCGTTAGCTAACTGGACAATGACAGTGATAGAGTATATGTGTGTGATTTATGAATATATTTGATTACACTTAATTTAATGATTTAATAATTTATTATATTATTGTTGAATTATTATGCGCACTTATTTGCTCTGTTATTCAATATTCTATTTTTAAATAAAGACGTGAAAATGTATTTTAATCCGATTAATCAATTAATAAAAAAAAAATCAACAGATTCATAAATTATTAAAATAATCATTAGTTGCAGCCCTAATTTTGAGATACCAAACCATTATTTTTTAGTTACTAAGCTATTATGTTGAGATAGTAAGTCATTTGTATGAGACACTATGTCATAATTTTGATCTACTAAGTAAATATTTTGAGATACCAAGTCATTATATTGTCTTTATGTTTTAAGATGATTTCTAAATTATCTCATTATTTTGAGATAATTTCTCATTTTTGTAAAGATATTTTCTTGATATTTTGAGATGATTTGTGCTTTTGGAATAAAAACATTCAGCGGTAATGGACTTTTATAGTATTAGGTGCTACCTGTGTTAAAGCAGTATTAACAGCAGCACATATTTGCTAGTTAGATTTGGCTCCAATTGAATAAATACAAATATAGATTAGGGTTGGGCGATTTTTTGCAATATGCGATGTTTAGCACAATACATGTAAATCACAGACTAAAAACATCAGTAGCAACAGATTCGTATAAACTATTATTCACTCCTGTACTTTATTATATGCTCTCTCCAACTAAATACAGTGATTTCTGCTGCTCTTCATCTAATTAAACCAGTCTAATCACACTGTCAGTAATGAAACCTGCAGCTGATCAGTGTTTATTAAGCACTAACAGTATCCTCAATATACTTAGAAAAGCATACTGTCATCACGGTAACAAAATAGATCACGATACGATAAAATATTGTCATATTGCCCAGCTCTAGTTTAGATGCAACGTCTACTGCAGTAAGAATGACTGGACCGGTAATAGCAATGCACTAGACATGCCAGGGCTTTTAAGTTAAAACAACAGAATCATATCGAGCATTGCATGATTTATGAAAGAACCCAAAAACATCAGAAGATATTCCTTCGACCATCTTGATGTGAACAGAGCTCTGTGCCTGAAAGCTGTTTGACTGAATCTGTTGAGCTTAATTTGCCTTGTGTCCAGAACTGACCGAAGCTTCCACTCCAACAGTGCAAATAAGTCTCAGAGACAAGAGAAGGCATTGCTTGTTTGCTCTCATTTTTCACACACTCCAGGCTGTGAATTCCACGCGGACAGAATTGTGTTTTGGTTATTCATCAGGCTTATATCTTCCTGATGCATTACTGGTGCCCGGCTCTGTGTAAAAGGATTATCCTGTACTACAAGACACTTTAATAGGCTCCTGCAGTCCAGAAGGATCTGCCAGCGGGAAACGTGCCCAGCATCACAACTGCGCTCCTGCTCCCTCATGTCACCGGCGAGTGCAGAGCGCAGATGCCCCCCAAATTCCTCAGCTGCTGCGCATCCTTGGCGGACGACCCCCGCCCCCCACCTCCCACCCCACCCAAATCATTCTGATCCGCATTCTCCCAATGTAGCGTTTCACCTTTTGCCCAGATTAGAGTGCCACATCGTCACTCATCAGCATGCAGGGCCCGTTTGCATGCTTTTCTCGGTTTCATTTTTTTTTCACCCCTTTTTTTGTTTCTTGAATGGCCGTGTCCATTCTCCAAGGAAACCGTGACACAAAGAGAGGGTAAACGTGCTTCCTTCTTCGCACTGGTTCATCAGAATTCAGATGCCAGGCTGACCGCAAAACATACAGTTCAGATAGCTGGTGTAAACATCAGGATGGAAATCAATTTGAGTCTGCTGAACTGTGGCCCTCAGTCGTGTCTTCTGTCTTCAAGCCTGTGAACGATCCAAACAAGCTGGACCTCCAGCGAAAGAAAGCAGGCAGATACTCGGGTGGGTTTCTGACCCAGTAAGGCAAATAATTGTGAGATTGAAATCTATGAATAATTCATGCATCTGATTTTTTTTTTTTTTTTTTTGGGGGGGGGGTGTCCCTCGACGATTTGCCACTCTGTACCTAATGGCTTTGAACCCTACATGACATTATAGAGGAGTCACATAGGAATAGAAAGCCATAAAACACAGGAGCGATTTCTGCAGCATTTCATTAAATGCTAACAATAAAACAAAACGGCAATAAGTTGCCCCGTATTGAGCCTCTTATTGTGTTGCTTTATCACTGCCAAAAATATATAAACCACTTGAGCCAAGTTGCAGGCAGCACAGAAGATTAAAAAACTCACATCAACATGAATAATTAAACAAAAGAAGCTGGGTATTATTCAGCTTTTTTTCCCCTGGCCTGGGAGGATTAAAGTGTTTGTATCTCATTATTCTTTTTAAAATAACTCCTCAGAGATGGTTCACTGGGTTCTCTCTCTCTCTCTCTCTCTCTCTCTCTCTCTCTCTCTCTCTCTCTCTCTCTCTATCACAACAAGCCACCTCCGAGCTCCTCTTACTGCTTCAGTAGTGAGATCTGACTGAGAGTCACTGGCTCCCAGAGGCCATTCAAACCAGCCTTTGATGAAACGTGGTAACCATGCCAAAGAATGAAAGGTACAGTGCTAATCAAAAGGGGTTTTGTAGTTGCCATGGCCTGGTGAATGCTGCGGGGATTACGCAAACCCTCATTTTCAATTTGACGCCAGAACTCTTCTTGACTTTCCGCTTCCGACAAAAGGGCTCGGAGAATTACCTCACTGATCAAGGCTGCTGCCTGGGGAGCTCAGTAGATTTAGATAATTAACACAATCTTTGTGTAAACAGTTAAAAGCGAACTCGCGGTTAAGAAGTCTGCGCATAAATTGGGCAGAAGGCTGCAGCTTTTGTCTTGCATCTGTGCTTCTTACACTGATTTGTTTACACAACCCAAATGTGAGTTCAGACTGTGCTTGGCATCTGAAAGCAACAAAAGCGAATACATTTTACTGAGTAGTCTTTACAGTCTTTAAAACTGGGTCAGGGCCTCTTTGCACATTTACTGTTCTATTATTTAGCAGATATTAATGATGTTCCTCTCTGGTGTTTGCTGTTATCAACATAAATAAGAGTGGGGTATTTTTTTTTTCTTCTTCTTCTTCTCAGCTCATTCTCAGTTCTGTAGCCTGGGAACTCCATCCGTTAAACATAACGCAGCGGGCGGTGGACACCGATATGAAGTCAGGAAGATGTTGGATAGATGTTGAATTTTAGTTGGACATGAAAGTCGATGATGTCAAAACCCAATTTTGTACAGATGTTGAACTTTGGTTGGCAATCAAAGTCCATCCATATCAGTCAGGAACCAACATTATGTTGACATCCAGCTGCAACTTTAGATAGATGTTGAAGTTTTGTTGAAAATTGGGTTGACATCAAAACCCAACTTTGTATAGATGTTGAACTTTGGTTGGCAATCAGAGTTCATCCATATCAGTCAGGAACCAACATTATGTTGACATCAAGCTCCAACGTTGAATAGATGTTGGAGGTTTGTTAAAAATCGCATTGATCTCAAAATCCAGCGTTGTACAGATGTTGAATTTAGGTTGGAGATCAATAGTCCATCCATATTTGTCAAGAACTAACATTAGGTTGACCTCAAGCTTCAATGTTAGACAGACGTTACATTTTGGCTGCTTGGCCATGACTTAAAACCAACAGCATGTTAGCATCCAACAACATTAGAATTTCTACCTAGAATTTCACTACCTCACATCTAAATGTTGGTATTGTGATGTTTGGTAGAAGTTGGAGTTTGGTTCCTTCACATCACAACTTAACACCAACAAAATATCAACGTTTGCATTAGACATTGTCCTGACATAAATTCTTTGGTCACCCAACCTCATAACCTACATTCAACCTAAATAAGACATAATAACAACTTATATAAACATTGGTGCACAGCTGGGAAAGCCATTGAACACACAATGATGACAGATTCAGTATGCTAATCAGCAGATAATTCCTCAGAAAACAATTAACGGCATGGGACAGATGTTTAGATTGGATGCACGTTTCAGGCCAGTATTTGAGCAGAATGGCTTGATGTTGTTGGCCTACTGCGATTCATTTGTTACCCCTATACAAACAAGTATCACATTTCTTTGGAATTGTATTTCAGGTAGATGTAATCCCAGTTTCTACATTCTGCACATAAACGTAATGTGTGTATTAGCATCAGTATTAGCACATACAGTGTTTGCACAAAAAAAGGATATCAGATATTGGGCCAGAATTCCCATATCTGTTTAAAAAACAAGAAACAGAACAAAAAAGACCTGCGAAGCTCCATTACTAGTTCTTCTGCAATTGGAAGAACATCAGCCGGATTGTGAATCTGTTGCTATGTATCTGTTAAGCGAACGAAGCTCCAGAATCCCACTGTAATGTTCACAGTTTATCCTCTGTACCCCACATGCATTCAGGCATCGACTAAGGCTGTCAGGTTTTTCTCTTCAGGGAAATGAAAATAGATCGACTGCTACAGCCAATTCATCTTCATGCAGTGTGTGTGTGTGTGTGTTTGTGTGTGTGTGTGTGTGTGTGTGTGTGTGTGTGTGTGTGTGTGTGTGTAGGGAGCTCACAAGGACGTGTCTGCTCGTGTCATCAGACCCCAATGCCCGTCTGAGGTAATTAATATTTGATTAAGCTTACTATTAATCTTTTTCTCAGTTGGAAAAGATCAAGTGCACTTTGTGTTCCATAACCACATTACATTCAGAATGGTTTCACATATCGTGGCATTATGAGGTGAAGGGCTTCCTCTGGAGTGCTCTTTAGAATTCCTGACACCCTTGATGAGGAGGAAAAGGTCTATGGAAAGAATGCCAATAGTTGTTTATCAGCTTGATTTTGCATAGAAAAGCCTTTTAAAGTAAAAGTTCAAAGATGGAGCAAATCTATATGAAGTGTCTAAGGATAATGATGAGAAATGTTTATGAACAAAATCTAATTGACATGCACTACATATACCCTACTGCACAGCACCCTTCATTTAGTAGCACCCTTCACAGATAGCACCCTTCATTCATTTAGCTATGCTAACTAATAAAAATAGATTTATTTTTAAACACTAGCAGATTTTTCCCTGTCCTGTGTCTAAACTCATCATATAAGAGGGGGCACATGTGAATTCTTCTTAAGAGGTCACCCACAGTTGCCCATAAACAGTTTACTGTCACCCATCAGAATCAGAATATCAATTCTTTCCAAATTGACTTCATTGATATCTGGTTTCATGCCTCTCGTGAACAAGCTAAGAGTGACAGAGGCAAAGACAAACCCCCTGACAGCAAGACGAAGAATCCATCCTTCTTTGGTCAGCATCAGATAGCAAACCATTAATGCAAACAAAAGCAGCAAGACAGAGTGTTAGGCAGAAGCATCCAGATTCAGCAGAGCAGTAGGAAGAAGGATGAAGTTTTAGAGAACACTTTGGGTTGGTGAGCTTGGTAAATCGTGTAACGGCTACGTGAGAAAATAGCTGCTCAGCTCTTCTGTTAGAGCAATAATTAAGATGGTTCAAACAACTAGAGCTTTCTCTATGAGGGAGACCCCAAGTGAGTTTACTCCCCTAATAGACTTTTAAAGGATCACAGTGGCAGGATTGGTTGCTCCCCGAGGATCATCAAATCTCCAATTTGGAAAGCTTGCTAGAAAACTCTGATGTCAAACCATAAACATTATCATCTGTTCACTAAAGATTAGAAGAGCTTTGATAAGAATGTGGTTTTATGATCAAATGAGACACCAGAGATGAGTTTGGAAAAAATATGGAAGGTTACGGCAGTAAGGAGTCAATCCACAGAGAACTATGATGATTGGATACATGGGCATTGAACCTGCCTCTGCCAGGAGCCTAAAAATAGATTGTCATTGGTTCTTCCTGCTGAACAGTGATCCAAATGCTATCTCTAAATACACACAAAAATTGCTTTCTGGCCCCGGAATCACGCTTTTCCAGTGGCCACCCCAGGCCCTTGCCCTAAACCCACATTGCCCTAAACCCACTTGGAGGGCCGAGGACCTGGAAAGATATTCTGCAGATAAATGGCAAATATGATTTCTCAAAAAGGTTACTTATCTTCTTACATTTTCAATACAAGATTGAGCCAAAATAACAGAGGCTTGCTAAGGGTGTCAGTAATTCTGGCGGTGCTATACAAACTTCTCCAGTCAGTGAATACAATACTAAAAATGTAGCAATTCCGTGCCTCACCAGAAAGCACCAGAATAGTCCTCTTCGCAAAGACTAGTCCCAAGAATCTCTGTAAATGATTTAGATGATATTCAGTAGTAGGGAATATTTTGTAAATGTTTTCTAGTTAACTATTTTCCTCAAGTAGTTTTGGTAAGGTTAACTATTTCATCTTCAGCTGTAACTATCTATAGCTAAAATTATTATTTTTCTTTGACAGTTGGCCCGTTCCTGTTACAATGCAAATTATTTGCATGGTTAATATTCGCATGGCTCTAGTTAATAATCTAGCTTGTATTATATATTCTTGTATGTAGTTCTTTATATAACAAATTGTAATCAGGCAATACTATCACATGGAATCAAATCCAGAAGTAAAATAGTCGTTAAGCAGCAGTTAAGTTTCCCCTCTCCCTTTTTTAGTATTCTTGCTCTCCTGCACTCAGTGCCAGACTGGTTGTTTTTGTTGTCTTGCCCTTATAGACTAAAAATGTTCCATGGATTCCATGCTTGTATACACAGCACTTAAATGAGCTCAACAATGCCCGGTTGAATCAGCTCAGCTGACATCACATCTATGGTTCAGACAGTCAGTCAGAGGTATGTCATGGTGAACCACTGGGAATTTTGTAAAAAGGCCTTCATTCTTCAGTGTGATCTGAACAGTGAATTTCACTAGATTTAAGGTACCTAGCACTTGTCATTTACTTGGCAAGCGTTAGCATTTAAGATTTTGTAGATGCAGTATGTGAAAAGTATATCTAAAACCTTTGATAATGTCAGCAAAAATATTCATGTGTTTCATTTTGTTTTTTGAAGTGGAAATATGCAAATTATTATGGTCATGGACAAAATTGAAAACATTGCTTTGACTATATTATTCAGACAAACAAGACTATACAAGCCTATGTAGCAGGGCTGAGAATTCAGCCTGTGACCATGACTTTCTGTCCATTAGCATCTGTAAGGACCATACATATTTGGACAGTGACATATTTGTTTATGATTTTGCCTCTACACACTGCATAGTCCCTCCATTTCCACAGGCATAGAAGCAATTAGACAAACATACTTCTGCAGATAATGATTATTTTAATACCTGTATGCAAACCATTTGCTGTCAATGACTGTTTAAAGTCTGGAACACATGGAAATGAACAATTCCATTCAAATTTCATAGGCAGCCATACATGTTCATGCCATAACAGTGCCTCCATCATGTTTGACAGATAATGTGATATGCTTTGGTATAGTGAACACTTGCTTTCCTATCCTTTTTTAAACTCTAGTTAATCATGGTTTTTGTCCAAATACTTCTGGATGTTTACTTTTTGTTTTTCATACTGCCTGCCTACTGGCTTCTAGCTAGATAACATATTTATGTGGTCTTTAACAGATAATAAAGGTGTACAGAATCAGTGCAGAATTAGCTAGATAATCTGTGAGTACTCATTTCTAAATAAAGCTAAGCTAGTAAAGCTAGGCTAGTAATGTGGTTCATTTATATGGATGTAGTTATTAGTGAAAGAACAGTAGTTACTCTTTAGTTCATCAATTTGCTTTAAAATAGGCCTGTTAGGTTTTAAGTGTTAATATGAAGGGATCTGCTAATGGCTTCGACACACTTACAAGACTTGTCAGGTCGCTGTACTGTTCAAACCTTACAACTCAATCTCTTGTATGTGTAAGTCTTTGTGGTTTGCACACTACATGACCGCTCCAGGACAAATCGTTTTGCCATGAAAACATACGTGAGATGTGACAGAGGATGCGTGAGAGAGGTCTTTCTCATTAAAATATGTGAAAAAACATCTAAACACATGTAGTGTGAACTTGGCATAAAGGGTTTCAGAGTTTACAACCAGGATATTGCCCTGAAATTAACCATTGCATAGTATAGTATAGTATAAGCTACCATCTCAGCTGAGTTCATTAATGAAGGGGTATCACTTAAACAGCCATTACAATTTGGGACATTGTGTAAATTCTGTAGTAGGTTAGCAGGGGAATAGTATGTACTACTACTGTGAATGTGCACAGCATGTACTACTGGAATTAAACCTGGCCGGTGGAAGATGAACATGCAAAAACTCAAAACACTCAAGCTATGTACGACTTGTTCACACACTTATTTTCTAATTATGATTTAATGAAGGCTGCACAATTAGCACAGCGTTTGGTGTGGATGCGTAATTACTTAAGTGGAACTTCAAAAGCCAGAGTCAGGATCTGCTGGCCCTAAATGAAGAACAGATGTCAGGGTATGCTCTTGCTTCATTATACATGAAGACTTCCTGCTCAGTTTCCCATTCAAAATGCTCGCCATACAAATTAGCAGTAAAAGCTGTGGAGGGTTGGGCAGTCTTCATAAGCAACAATGTTTGAACCCACCTGTCTGACCTCCATAACCAGTCAGAAATGGCCTGTTTATTATTCCTGGGCTGAATGGCAGTGGTTTTAGGCTTTGACTGCTGGAGCAGAGCACTTAGACAGACAGTAGATTTACAGACAGTAGTTTAGCCTACTGCCTACGATGCTACAAAACACTGCAGACAGTAAAGCAGCTCTTCAGACACCCAATTCAAACTGGCAGGATTATCCTCCCTCCAAACCACTGTGACTGGGGGCTCGCACAGGCATTGTTAGGAATATTACTTTGGTCATTTACGGATGCTTAAACTGATCAGGAGTATAGTAACCATGCAAAAATGAAAGCAAGAGTGAGACTGTGTGTTTGTGTTGAAATCTGTTTAAGCAATTTGGTCCACAGGGACAGCTCGAAAGGTTTGACTTGAGCACAGCCTCAGTGACGGGTCATTTGAATGTTGGCCTTGACGATTCCATAGGAATGTCCTGTCATTGTTTACATACTCTCACCGAGCACTTTATTATGTATACATGTACACCCACTCATTCATACAATGATCTAATCTGCCAATCATGTGTCAGCCGTGGCATACATAAAATCCAGCAGCTCCAGGTTACGTTCACATCAACCATCAGAATGAGAATGAATTGTGATCTCTGTGATTTTAAGTGTGGCAGGATTGTTGGTGCCAGATGGACTGGTTTGAGCATTTCCAGAACTGCTGATCTTCTAAGATTTTCAGTCTATAGACTGTACTCAGAAAGGTGCTCTAAATGACAAATCATCCAGTGAGAAGCGGTTCTAATGAAGCTTGAAGCTGATTTCTGCTGAGGCATACAGAAGATGGGGTCAGAATTTGACACCAACAGCATGAATCCATGGATGCGACCTGCCTTGAGTCTAAGCTGGTGGAGGTGGTGTAATGATGAGAATTTTTTTCCTGGCAAACTTTGGGCCTGTAAATACCAATCAATCATCCTTTGAATGCTGCGGTCTGTTTGAGCATTGTTGCTGACCAAATGCATCCCTTCATAACCACAATTTGCCCATGTTCTAACGGCTAATCCAGCATGATGATTAAACCGGTTTCATGAACATGACAATGACTTCACTGTTCTTCTGTGGCCTTCCCAGTCACCTGATCTTAATCCAGTAGAGCATCTTTGGGATGTTGTAGAACAGGAGATTCTTTCAGAGCATGAAATGCTTGTGAAAAATCTGCAATTGTGTGATGCAATAATGTTAACATGGATGAGAATCTCTAAGGAATGTTTCCAACATGAAGAATTGAGAGCAAATTTTGAGAACAAAAGGAGTATAAATTAGTAGTGTTTCGATGAGTTTACATCCACTTCTATAGAGAATTCTGTTGCTCGCAGTTCATTCTGAGTCTTTTGATTTGTAAAACACTGCTAAACACAGTCAAAGTAAGAGCAGCATTGACACAAGTTTGGTGGCTGACTTCTATATGAACACCTAACACAGTATTCCAGCTAGCAGAGAACATTGCAGGAACATTTAGCAATGTTTTTAATGCTTTTGGTCTCCTTACTGACTTGTGTTTAGTAGTGTCTGAGCTTAGAGGTATCTTTGAATTTTTAGTCTATTCAAACTAGCTGAGGTTTTTCTTGGGTAAATAGCAAATCGCTCTGGATAAGAGCATCTGCTAAGTGCCTTAAATGTAAATGTAAATGTAAATGTTTTAAAAGGTTCCAACCTGTAACGTTACAAAAATGTTAACTAAAAACATTCCCAAACATTATAGAAACATCTGAAGTAACTTTACTCACACAAAAAATACAATAAATAAAATACAGTACAATAAAAAAAAACATTGATAAAACTGATACCTAATCACACAGATAAATAATATTTAAAAATTGTGGTTCATAAATTGGAGCATTTTTTAAACATAAAAAAATCTGAATTTACACTGATAATAAAAAGTTAAAAGGATGAACTTGCATTACTTTTTGAAATATGCCACCCAAATATGCCAACCAAAGCCCAATTTAAATTGTGAGAGTAAACAAATATAAACTTCAAAATAAAGTTAAATTAAAACATTGTAGGAACGTCCAGAAAACTTGACAGATTGAACGTTCTAAGACCCAAAACTGTGACGTTCTACTAATCAGAAATGTCTAGCTGAGTTTATTTTCGTTCCACCTGAGGCTCACCGCTCATTTACATCGTGTATTGGTTATTTGTTTATTTAGTTTCATTTTTTAATTATTCCAATGTTAGTGTTTTTTAAAATATAAAGGACCTCCACAGAATTCCCTACCCTAAACAGCAAGAAGCAGCATGCTACCATTGGATTGTTTCTACAGCACAGACAAGACCTATCTAGGAACCTTTAAATGTCATGTTTCATATTTTATGCAGCAGCATTCAGCATGTATTCATGAAGTCAGTGCGTATTATACAAGCTCAATAAAACGCATCAAAACCCCAACACATATCCCCGTTGAGCCTCATACAAGTTGCCCCTCTGGTGTCCAGTCATATTTGCAAGGGGCCAGTGTAGCTGCAGGTTGTCAGTCCAATTCCAATTCAACCTGATTTCACTTGTTTAAGCAGATGCTGTAGGTCTTCAAACAACTGATCAGGTGTACTGGTGCTTTGTTGGAATGCAGCCGCACCAGCCCTTTGCAGACCCCTGGCATATGCAATAGAGGTATGTACTGCTAAAACATAGGAAACACTTACCTGCATTTCCATGTATGAGCTGGTATGTGATAGAGGTTGGAGTTGAAGTCCTATTATAACCTGTTGGGATGGTGGAGGGTGGTGGTGAGAAGCAGGCATTGATTGGAACAAATCTAGTCAGATACGACTATTGAGAACATTTCAAACATGTATTTTATTTTATTTTTTACACACTTACACAACACACTTGCCCACCATTCTCCTGGAAAAAAAGGTCAGACTGTTATTGTCCTTACCTGGTACTCTTCTGGGCTCAAAATACGTCTGAATTTCTTCCATTTTCAAGAGAGATTTTCAATTTCTTCCTTTCTTCTGAAGCTAACCGGCAAACAGCAATTTGATCAATAGAGAACACCACTTGATGTTCATTGTCAAAGTCTGTCCAATAGATTGGAGTTCTTTTTCGTCTGTTCGGATGAGGGCTGTTGCTTTGATCGTCTAGACGTGGCTATGTTGTTTGTGCTCCTTTGAAACCCAATCAGGTTGGGTCTCATTACTTTTGTAGTGATGAACAAATTTGCAATTTTATAAGCTGCATAAAAAGTCGGGAAAAGTCGAGAAATCTATGAAGTTCAACTGTTTCGGACTCGGGCCTCTCTTTTGAGCTTGGAACGTCTCCCCATTTTGGAATTCTAGAAGTTGGCAAGTGCAGCAAGGCTTAGTTAAAAAAAAGAGAGGAGTTTAAACCTTCCTAAGAGTGGAAGAAAGGAAGGGAAAGAATGAGAATGGGCCCCAGCCTCTTTCGTACTTTCTTCAATGAGTCCTTGTTCTTTACCTTGGCCGTGTGCCCCTTCTTCTTTAGAAGGAAAGAATACAGAAGGAAGGAGGGGGTCCTTTTGTATATGCCCCCTGCCCCCCCCCCCCCCCTTCTTCTCAAGACTGGAACTCCAACTGATATTGGAGCTTTGGAGCTGCACCACCATCACATGCTCCATATTTATAGTCCATTGTACAAGTGTCATTCATCCATAGTCCAACAGTCATTTTCTTAAGTCTTGAAAGGGGTGACGTCATGTGACCCCCAAAGAAGATGCTCTAGATCTAGATCTTCTTCTGTCTTGTCTTGTTTTCCTTATGGTTGCTCTTTCAAATGGAGCTCTTTTATTATCCTTGGAATGAAACCGCCATGTACTATTTTTTTTTTTATCATTCTCGTAGGAAATTGTGTCATCGGAAACTGGCTTCAAATTTTAGGTAGTATCACAGAAGAAGGATACAGTTCATTTGGAAACCATGTACACACTTCCAAGGTCAGAGAATGATTCTCCTTTCCAAATGTCCCAAAATTCGGATTCTCCTGCGGTGCAAAACTTCCATCCAGTTCAAGCTAACTCTGACTTGAACAGAGGAACCCACTTTATGTTCATTGTTGAAGTCACTTTCTCTTTTCTGAAGTGCCCCCCCTCCACCACCCCCCCCCCCACACACACACCACTATACCAACCGCTGTGTTGCCACTGGATGGCAGGTGCTTTTCCATCCTCGGAAGCACATTCCGTTTCTCTCCTGCGTACTTCTCTCTTCTCTCAGCTCCTCTCCCTGTCCCTCTCTTCATTTCTTCAGGCCTTTCACCTCGCCACAGAAATCCAGTCGGGCCCTCCAGGAGACCCAGCAGCAGTGTTGGAGCAGCAGAAAAGAAAAAAGAGAGCTGGTGAAGAATCAGGATTGGAGACGATTCCACATTATGCTATAGTGAGAACTCTCCGCCCGTTGACAAGGAGTAAGCAGGAGGGAGAACCGGAATGAAAGGAGGAGCATAAAGGAATGTAAAGACAGGGATTATTTTGCTGCCTCCATTCTCCTCTGCATCTCTCCACTGCTCTGTGCTTTATCCTCACAGCTCTCACTGCAACCGTACACACACACACACACACATACACACACACACACAGCCTCCTCCCCCCCTCCTCTGTCAAATAGACACAGCAGCTTAGTTCATTACTATTCACCGGCTCTCCCCGAGACACGCATCGCTACTCTACAGAGAGAGAGAGGGTGGTCAAGACAGAGAGAGAGAGAGAGAGAGAGAGAGAGAGAAACGAGAGAGAGAGGATAGGTGAACACACTGAGACATTTAGCACTGATCCAATAGTCTCATATTTTCCAGAATGTTGAAAAATAACTATTATTATTACATATACTGTGAACATTGAATTTTTACATGATTATTATATATATACACACTTATCATTGCTGACACGCAAAAAAACATGTATGTCCCTTTTGGCCATTTTTCAGTTTTTGACATAAGGTGAATCTGGCAGTTGTTCTTTACATTGTATCAGCATCCATTAAGAATGGTTCAATAGGAATGCTAAGAAGCTCTTTAAAGAAGGTCTCTTGCCTCTTCTGTAAAGTCGCCAGGTTTAACGAGTTACAAGGTTTTGATCCGACAGCGATATCATTTGTTTTCCTAGTCCCTCCCGCAAATACCAACAACATGAACACATACAAGAGGTCCATGATGCAACATGATGCAACATCCTATTGTGGTGTGGTGAGTATTGTGCTGTACTGTGGTCCACCACCAAGGGGCTTGGCTTGCAGTTGGATTTGAATCTCTATGCCCTGCTCTACTTATTAAAAGTTCCCCTTCCACTGAAAACTGTCACAACCCATTGGTTAAAGCCAAGGAATAGGGAGGGAGGAGGGGGGGGACTAAGCCTCTAGTGCTGCTTTCCTCTCCCACTGTTGGCTGCAGGATGATCAGTTTTGCATGGCTGAACAGTTGGCAGCAGGGTGAGAGCGCTGGGGTCACCCGCGTAAGTCCACCTTCGGACTGCTAACAGCAAGCCATGCTGTCCAGAAGCCGCCACTGGAGGACCTCCCTGGTGCATCCTCCTCCAGGATTCGTCATCTCATAGGAGCTGTGAGAGCAGCATGTTGGAGGCATACCTCTAATGTGTGGCGTTATTCATTGTTATGCTCTACCTACCAAAATAATAATAATAATAAATATTATTAATAATAATTGTTCTTATGATGATGATGATAATAATAAAGTGAATAAGTTGTTTTTGGAATAGAAAAGTAGCTGAATGATCAAATGAACCAGTGCAGTGAGGGTCACTAGGACTCAATCCTGGAGTGGGCATTTGGATATGTAGGGTGGGCTGTACTGTACATTCAACATGAAAAGGATTCCCTAACAACTAAGTAGGACCTGAAAATTTTATTAGTAGCCTGAACAATCTGATTGCAGCAAAATCACTAAATGGACAAAAGTATTGGGACACCTGTTCATTTATTGTTTTCCCTGACTTCAAGGGTATTAAAAAGATGTATAAATTATTTTTCTCTGTGTGTGTGTGTATGTTAGCTCTTGCTCTCTCCCTCTCTCTCTTTCTAAATTTTACTCTCTCTCCCTCAGTCTGGTCTGGTCCAGTCTGGCCGGGCTCTATTTAAAGCAGGGGCTCCTCTGGGGGCTGGAGACTCCAAGGGTGAGACGGTGTCGTAATTAAAGGCCGTCATCAGTGGGGTAAACCCATCCCTACAGTCTCTACACACTCTACCGGGTTTCTTCTCATTTGAAACAGTCAAGCCATTACAGTAACAAACACAATACAACTAATTTTATTTTACATGTAAGAGATCAACTATATGTCCAAACATCCTGACCTGGCTAACGCTCTTTTTGCCGAATGCATTCAAATTCTTACAGCAATGCTGTGGTGCAAAATCCAACAATGCAGGATAAACTCTTAACTCTTTTAATACAATAATAAACAATGAATGAGCATGTGACCAAATACTCTTGGCCTATGTAGAGAAATCAATACCAAACATGTGTTGTCACTTAAAGTTGGAGCAAAAAAAAAACAACAACAAACAAACATTGTGGCCTTAAAAAAGTGTGAAGTGCAGATTCAAGCCTGTTGATGCAGGATGTAAGCCAAATGTAATAAAGGATGTAATTGTTTGATTTCATAATTACTAAGCGCTAATCCATAGCAATCAGTGTGCTGTTTGCTATAACCATAAGCACACCAATGGATCCTGTCAGTGGACATTATCAGGTTCATGATCAGATCTAACGAGGCTCTCTGTCTTTTCTGTTTGTTTTCTCATTATCTTCACACGTCTTCGTAAACTGATTTGTTTACTTGAGGCTGATGAAGCCTTGTCTTTCATGAGGCGCTGAAAGGCAAAGAAACCTCACCGCCGCAGATAAGGGCGCAGTCATCTTATCTACCCTCAGCCAGCAGTCCGCATCTGACCACCATCTGGAATGTTCCAGAACCATCAGAGCATCCCGCCTGAATCTGGACGTTCAAGCGGCGGCCAGCGCGTCAGGCAAGGCTGATCAACACGCAGGCCTGCTCTTCTGTTAAAGGCCAGCACGCAGGCTTGCTCTTGTGGTAAAGGGCAGCTGTCACTGCCTCACATCTCCATGGGCTGTTTCTCAGTCATTTCAAACTGCCCAGAAAACCTGGCAGCAGATGGAAGGACCCCTTCCTTCGCTCCCAACATCAAACACAAATGCATTTCAGCAAGCAACAGAAACTCAGATCTGCCGCTTTCGGGCAGGTCCTAGGCTTGTTTGTTGGAAAGGGAGAAATAGGAACGGTTGGAACCTTTGTTGTTGTTTTTTGTTTATTTATGTTTGTTTGTTTTGCTCAGGAAAAAAAATTAATGGATACGTTGACTTAACGTATGTTAATGTGTGCATTTAACAATTTCCAAAGCTCTGCTTAAAGAAGAAGTTGGGTTTGGTTTGGCTAATCAGTACTTCATTACGTTAAATCAGGTGAGCTGCTGCATTGCATTGCCCCACTTTGAATCCTAGGCTTATTATTCTGTTATTAATCCAAATGCAGAAACTACTTTGAAGTGTTTGGTACCCATTTAGCATTTTTGTGGCGGCCCACAGGGTTCTATTTTAGCACCTATGACACTGATGTTTATTATGACAGTAATAGTAATAGTCTGTTCACATCTTCAGTCCAGTGACATCTCTCTGCTGTGTTGGTTACTGCTCACCATCTGCACTGCCCTTCTAATGATGGCTTCCACATTTATCCCATCCATGCAGTGAACACACACATACACACCAGTGAAACACACACAGTGGACAGTGAGCATACATGCCCGGAGCGGTGGGCAGCAGTGAGGTTAAAAGGCCTTGCTTAAGGGCCCAACATCAGCAGCTTGCCAAACCTGGGTATCAAACCCACTACCCTGTCATCAATAGCCTGGAGCTCTAACCACTGAGCCACACACTGTCTTGTGTGGTAGTGTGCGGACTGGATGCAGCATTTTTGCTCATTGTAAGAGGAGGAACGTGAGGAGAAATTGGAGACCACATTGGACTCTAACAATTACCCCTATCTCTAACAATAATAATCCCTCATCATTATCTTTTTTATTCTTACCATCACTACTATGATTATATCAGGACACCTGATATAATATATGTACAGGTTGAACAGATATGTTTCCATAGCCTACATTGAAACATTGCTAAAATAAATTGGTCGGTGACTTCTCTCCTAAGATGCCTTTGCCTTGTTCGGACCCTTTCCTGCTCTGTCTCTGTGTTTTCCTTTGTCTGCTTGTCTTGTTTGTCTTGTTCGTTTTGTGTTTGTGTTCTTGTCTCCTCCCTTGTCGCCACCTTAGTGTTCCCACCTGTGCCTCCTTTGTAGCCCTGCCCTGTTGTAAACTCTTGTCATGTGTACCTTGGCAGTTTCTGTGTATATACAGTCCCTTTTTTTCTCTTTCCTTTTTTTTTAAGTGTTCCTGGTCAGGTTTGTGCATGTGCATGTTTCATGGCAGTTCATGGTGTGGCAACTTGGCCTGTTTGTTTACTTCGTTCTCCAGTTTTGTTCTCCAGTTTGTATTTTTTCTGGTTTTACTTTGTTTTGTTTTATGTTAAATGAATTACTTGCTTTAATTTATGCCTCCATCACCAAGCTCCACAACTTTGACAGTGCCTTGTAAAGCACTTATTTTACTTGTGTCAGTCAGTTTGGTTCACAGTTCAGGTCCACTAGCGGACCTTGTTTCTAGCATCAAATTTTGACAGGCACCTTTGCTCGCTCCCTGGATTTATCCGCGACTCTCGCTCCAGCTAGGTGACCCTCTTCGTCTTCGCGTCTTCACGTTTGGTCGTAGCTGTTTAGGGTTCAGCAGCTGGTTCCCCAGCTCTCTCTCACCAGCTCACCTAGCTCAGCTCCCAGAGCCACCCCCCAGTCTCAGGTGTGCTTTTGTGTTCGCCCGTTTTGGTTGTCAAGTTTACTTTGTTGTACTATTTAGTCCCTTTAGTTGCTGCATTGTTTGCTTCGTTTACCCTATGTGTTGTACCCCTTTTTTGTTAATAAAAGTACTTGCATTGGATTCATCTCTGCGAGTGTTTGTCCCTCTATGTCTGGCCTAACCAGCCATTACAGCTTGAAATGCCTTAACATTATAAATACAATAATAAGCAAACCATGAGCTTACTAAACTGTCTGTATAAATAAAACTATAAATAAATTCAAATATATATAATTATTACTGCTTCAATACACTGTGATTTTATGTTTAAAGGTGTTAGCTTAACCGTTTCCAAATTTCAGCCTAGTATCTTATAGTAGCCAGCTAAAACTTACTGTGGCTGTTCAGTCCTTCTGTTAAATTGTATTTTATTGAGTTAAAGCAGCAGTATGTGAGAATTGAGTTGTTCTGGTGGTTGGTGTGGCGCAACAGATAACACCACTACCTGCCAGTGAGCTGCCACACCACGTGGGAGACTGGGGTTCGATTCCTGGTCTGGGTGACTATGCTGTGCTACATCAATAAGAGTCCTTGGGCAAGACTCCTAACACTACACTGGCCCACCTGTGTAATATACGAACGGCAGAGTCGCTCGCTGTCTTCAAACACAGACTGAAGACCCTCCTCTTCAGAGAGTACTTGGGGGAATAGTAGAGCTGAGGTTATTCTTGAGTAAATAGCGAAGCACTTTTGGAGAAGAGCGTCTGCTAAATGCCTTAAATGTAAATGCAAATGTTGTGAGCATTGTCCTGCCTGCTTTACCAGAGTTACGTAGTGCAGTTAGCAGCGAGTTGAGCCTGAAGTTGCATTGATAGAGATGCAGTTACAGGTCGGCGCGGGCATTACAGTGATTTTGAAGCTGTTATTTTTTAATGGTAAAAATGCTACATAGTGTTGCTTTAAATCAAGTGTGTTGGCAGTGAAAAATGGACAAATTCATACAATAGCTGGACTGAATTAAGGGGGAGGAGAGGAACAAAACTTGTGGCCCTCTAAACATCTCACAAGACTACTGAATTGTTGAAAACAACAGATTCATGCTACCTTTTACTTGTAAATAGAAGCTTTCTTCGCTTGCACCCGACTTGAGTATGAAAATTGTTGAATCTTTGCTTCAGTTCTTTGCTTCTAAGCTGACTGCGAGTAAACGATCCTTCACAGTGAAGAGCCAGCAAATCAATGGAACCTCAGACCATGACGCTTGCTGCAATACTCCAGTGGTTTTCCACCTGTTCTTTCTCTGCTGCATCTGTGGCATGTGGTTGATTATTACAGTCGGGCATTCAGCCGCTTTACTCTTCATAAAATAGAATTTATTCAAAACCTATAAGTCCAACATCTAAAATATACGCTATGCACCTATAATAGAAGCCCGTGGGCAGGGGCTGATGCAGCGTGTGAAAATTAATGTTGATGTAGATGCAGTAGATAGAGATTAGGTTGGAAACCTGGAGTTTTCCTTTAACTTATCTTTTATATCTAAAGGGAGAGCTGCATTAATGTCCCACTGACTGCAGTAGAGCTCAGATGGCCGGCGCAGCAGCGGGGGGTTGGGGGGGTGGTGGGGGTCGGTGCAGACAGCGGAGTCCAGAATACTCGCAGCTTGCACACGGCCCACTGAAGCCCATTCTCACGCCTGTCAGGACCTGATTTATCTTGTTTAGAGGGGTGAGATTGGCTTTTGGATAAAGCAGAGGATATAGTCCTGCGTTTGCCTTGAGGCGGTGAGATAGATAGGCTGCCTTGGCGTGTCACGCTGCAAAAGATTGATTTGTGGTCGGTTGTGGTCTGGGAGATCTAGGATTCTGGAAACAACCTGACACTGAGCTTTTATTCTCTTTATAAACCTTCAGAAGGCTGTCTTTGATCAGCTGGGGATTGAGGCTAGAATTAAGCAAATGTAGGCTACCTTGCTATGGAAAAGAGAACTGAGAGATTGTTTAAAAGGTTCTGTTGGGATGAGTGACATAACTGGAGTGATGTCTAAATTATGTATTACAGTGGGACATTTGATGTGCTTTCAGTCTCACAGTGTAGTTTGCAGTGTTGAATTTACTGAATGGTGTAAATTATGCAACACATAATTACAGCATTCACACAGTGATTGCTGTAAGAATTTGATAAGATTAATTAATAGCTGCTTCCAGGCACTTTTTTCTAGTTTAAGTCATTTTATGTAGTGACATTTGTGTTATTATAATGGCAAATCATTTAAAATCCCAAGTATTTTTTAGTGAAATAAAAAAATGACAATATTTGCCAACTGAATAATAAACATGAACTAAAAAAACATAGTTAATCCAAAGAAAAAGCATATGAATATCATACAGAAGGCATTCTAATGTTTCCTTTTTGTGGTATGATCTCAACCAGTAAATGTAGAGATATGGTTGTTAATCTGAGTGAAGCATTTGGAAATAAAAAGGCTCATGTGTTTTATGTTTAACCAAAATAACTGTTCCTTTTCACACAACATAGAGAAGTGCTCCACCACTGCCATGGGTTTACTAAAATGCTGTAGGATTCTGACATCTAGTGTTGAACATGAAGAACACTCACCTACCTCTGCATTTACACAAAAGCCAAACAGCTTTTATGACCAGATGTGACCAGTCCGAAATTTAGATTTTTATAGCCCTCACTGATGGCGGCATGGTGGTGGTGCAGGTAGTGTGTGTGATGTACAGCTCCAGAGGCCTGGGGTTACGGGAGTTTGAGCCTCGCTCGGGAGGAAGTGTGGTGTGCTCTCTTTTTGTACTCTCCCAAATGGTAGGTGAATAGGCCATGCTTAATTGTTCCTGGGCATGAGTGAATGAGTATGTGTGTGTGTGTGTGTGTGTGAGGTACCCTGCAATGGATGGCACCCAGTGGAGGGGTATTTCTGCCCTGATAAGGAAGAAGCTCTAGAAATGTCTTGTTTTTCTGCACAATAAATATATAAATTAATTATACATTTTTCAGGGCCCCTGTCATTCACATGCCTCCTCCATACAGCCCCCCCGAGTGTCAATGTTATAATTAGCGCTGTAAACGGCACACAATTAAGCTTTTAAGATTAACCTCTTTAACACAAACTAATAGTTTTACCAAGTTTGGCCCAAACCTTCTTCCACTCTTCCACTCTTTTTACAGAGCCTAGTGACGTATAAGTATTTTATTTAGGGATGTGAACACAGTGTCGCTACTGTTGAGTTAAAAAAAAGGTAGATTACATTATCCCTTATCTCTCGTTCTCTCTTTTAGCTCTTATCTTAATCCAGCCCAATGACTGATCAACCATTTATCTCTTAAAAAGTTGCTGAAGCATTTTCTCCATCAAAGCTTCTGTGCCCGAGCTTTGTCATGTTCGAGGCTAAAGCTCTCAAAACTACACTGAAATATTATAAGACCAAAAAAAATGGATTCCTCTAGCCTGTTTATTAGGCACTAGGCATGTTTGTTAGATTGACAATACTAGTTAAACCACACGGCACATTGCATAAAAGTATCATGGCAAGTGAAGTGTTTAATCTGGTCCAAATATACAGCTAGCAGTTTAGATACTGGAATAAAATGTTCTAAGATTTCTATTGGTTTTAAGTCATTTTATGCAGTGAAGGTTGTGTTATTACAATGGCAGATGATTGTGATTGTCATTTTAAGCATTAATTGTAAAATAATTTTGCCTATTGAATAAGACACTTTCACTAGAACGACAAGTCGAGTCTAGAAATAGGTCAAATAATCTAACAGTCTTCATACGACAGTCTAAAATGATTAGATAGCATTATGGCTTTTAAGATGATCTAACGTTCCAAGATGTTTTTACAGTGCATGTATTTATAACATAAGCTCCTAATAAACTACTTGCAACCAAGGGGCAAAAAAACCTGCTTCTTCCCACTCAACCCCCTGCCGAGTAACTCGTAACTTTAAAATACATCTCACTGCAGTCCCACATCTTTTATTATTTATCCAGCAAATGAAAGACTACAGAAGCACAAAGTGAAGTAACTTGCAGTTCCAACAGCTTTGATGTGCACATGGTACAACTCTAATCGAAACAATGAATTATTCATAATGAAGCTTCAGCGATAAACTACACAGCTGCTAGAACTTAGCTTATATGCAGTTCTTGGTGCAGTACAGTTACGCAGCACAGGAAACAAGCTCCACTACCTAGAGTGTCTGGCGTCAGTAATGGATTACTGGGGTTAACACTGTTTTACCACCATCTGTTTAGAATACATTTAAGGTTTACACCTAATGACCTTCCTGTTGCTTCAATGCTATGTGGAATCTTCTATTCTAGGTACAGTCAGTTATCAGTACTGCATATGGAGCACAGGCCTGTCCGATATCAACATTTCAGGGCCAATACTGATTTTAGAGAAAATGACGGTTACTGATATAACATTGCATAAATATATATATATATATAAACATATTTATGTTTATATTACTGTTTCGGATTTCAATTCTACACTTCAATAATTTAACTTTAAAGCTTTTCTGACAAACATGTTGCCACATATTGAACAAATCAAATAAACAGCACAAAGTGAAAAACTTAAATAATATAAATACGGTGAGACTGACAGTTGAGGCTACCCATATTTCCATAATATGGATATATTCCATATATCCATATTCCGTTTCAGGTTTCTGTTTCTATACACACCAACAAGCAAATGTCCTATCATTCTTGCATACTGTCTCTTAGTTTGGACCAGGATCTAATGTAGAAAGGTATCGCATCTCTTCTGTCTTCTTTGGAACTGGTTCTGAAGCTGGTTCTTGTACTGGGGCTGGAACTGGTGTTCGCCCTGGATCTGCTTCAGGTAATGCTTCTGGAACTGGTACCGGTGATGGAGCTGGTTCTGGTTCTGGTACTGTTGATGGAACTGGTTCTGAAGCTGGAACTGTTACTGGTGATGGAACAGGCTGTGAAGCTGATCCTCGAACTGGTCCAGGAGCTAATGTTGGATTTGAGACTGAAAATGGTACTGGAACTGGAGCTGGGTCCTCAACCATAGCTGTCTTTTTAGATGCTCCTGTAAGGAAGGAAACAGATATGTGTTGACATCATAATGGTTCTGTGATCACTTCGTAATGGTCGCTGTTCAGAAATGTGGTGTTTTTACCTCTGAGGTAGTTTCTGTGGAAACGATGACAAAGCACCAGGCCAAAGAAGAGGACGAAACCGATGCAGCCGGTGATCATACCACACATGAGGAAACTATAGCTGCCTGCAGTCTGAATTATCTGTAGCCAATGCATTCACAGAATTAGTCTCAATAAGCTCATAAGCTCACACGACTCCTGAGAAACCCCAACAAATCCCATTATTCTTACCGATCCGACCAGCACCTGCAGGACCATTTCCCCCATTCCAGCAGAGGTTACCAGAACTGTGGTGGCACAACCTGACAAGAACAGAGTATGTGCGTTAGAGTCTTTACATTAATGTTAAAGTATGAAGTATGGGTTGCTATGGCTTTGTATTATGGATATGTAAATGTTAGATCTAAAGCAATGCTGCTAACTGCACTGAAGCAGGGAGCACAATGGTCATGAGAACTCCCGAGTCATATTTATGTGAAATCCTGTGATATCACTCTACTACCTCAGTCCACATGCTTCTTTCACGGTTCTGTATCTCTCAGCTCATCCAAAAATACATGTGTAAGGTGTGAATTACACCTCCCAAATGCAGGGAGAGCCCTGGAAATGTGAAATACCAATAGAGGGTGTGCGCATGGCATCACCAGGGGCGGGAGTCACTGCAGCCACGTTCACTTAGTGGCAGTGTTGGCGTTCAGTGTGAATGCCCCTAACATAAAAATGGGAAAGAGCTGTTGTGCGATTGACTGTACAAACAGATTCAGCAAGAATTCTGAGATATGCTGAGACTGCTGAAAGCTCAAGAAAAGAGAAGCAAATGGATTGCTGCAATTCTAGAATCCAGCCACTGAGTTTGGTGAAGTAAAGCTCTGAAAACAGGCAGCATGCTAAGTTTGATTAAAACCCAAATAAACCAGTCTCTGAAATCGATGTTCACCGACCATTGGTTCTTTGGCCTTTAACTTGAGCAGACAATATTGTTTCATTTCCGGTTTGGCAGTTTTCCTGCCGTGTTGCAGAATGTTTTGCCACTCAATCCGGCTAAAGGGGGCATGTTCCAGTGGAAGCTTGACATCAATGCATACTCTCTAGTCTAACATAATGCTGCTTTAAGCGTTAGTTTAGTGTTAGTGGTTTAGGAATATCCCAAGAATGCAAAATTGTGTGTGTGTTTCTTTACCCTGGTAGTCCAGAATGTCCTCCGTGTACGCAAGCATGCATGGGAAGATGCTGCTGAGAAACAGACCCAGTAAACATGTTCCAATGAAAAGAAACAAGCTACTGGTGTAGAGAATCAGCAGCAAGAGTACAGTGACGATCACACCAGCCTGAGAACACACATACAGATATAGAGAGAGTGTGTCATATTACCATGCCTTATGGAGTAACAGAAAGTACAGTATAAAAAAAATACAGGAACAGTCACTACCAGGCTGAACATGAGCAGGTACACAGGTCTGAAGCGATATGCCAACGGGATAGACAAGAGCCTTCCTCCAGTGATGGCAGCCCAAAAGACACAGGGCAAGTATCCAGCTGTTTTGTGATGCAGCGACATTGGAGCCGACACAGCATATGTGTAGGCAAAACCAGCATAGGCCCCCTACAACCGAGAGTCACAAATTATTCAATGTACAGTATATATCTCATATATCTTGTTTTTAAAGGCCTGTATGGTTTATTATTGTCCATTTTTATTGTTGGGCTCAAATCACCTGATCAACTGTCAAAAAATCCCTGGATTACTCATATACTATTTAGTTACTAATGTAACTAAATATCCCAGCAAACTCACCACAATGCCATCAGTCATGAAGAGGATGATTCCACCCAGAATATGGACTCCAAAGAATGAGGCAGGAAGTTCACGAAGGTTAGCATTGATACAGCAGCTGAAGATGTTTCCATGGCCTGGACAGAACATGGATGACTTAAGACTGATGGGACACAATTGGTCCAAACCAAAATTTCAAGGCCTCCAAAGGAATGATCTTAACCTGTACCTCCAGCATCCTGTTCTGGGGCCTGTGTCGTCTCTGGTGTTTGAGTTTCCATGGCCAACTCATCTTTGTCCAGCAACTGGGAAGAACCAGTCGAGCAAAATGGGATCAGCTTTTCCTTGTACATCAGCACAAACACTGCGATGGGCACTGGCAGCTAGAAGACAGGAGACAGGAAACTTGCCTTAAACTTCCAACCAAAACAGTGTATTGTACGCTGTCACAGTCTCTGTTTGCTCTATTAAGAAAAAGTGGCTATTTATGACAACGGCAATATCATACTACTAGCAAAACTATGACCACTCTTTTCATCCTCTTTAGATTAACACAGAGGATCACACTAAAAAATGCATTTGCACAAAACTATTTACTGGCAAAATTGTTTTAGCAACCTTTTTTTAGATCAACCATTCAGGAAACTAATACACAAGTCAACCAGCTGGTTGTCTTACCCAGTTAGGGTAAGTCAACCGGGTAATTGTAGGCATACACACATTACAGAACAGTCCCTGTATACAATTAAAACATAATCAAGTTTACTGTGCTAAATAAAACATGAACAAATATGTCTGCTTCTTCATTTACAGCCTCATATGCATGTTAGAATAAAATGTTATGTTTGTAGCCACCTACCTATCTATCTAGCTAGCTGTAGCATTAGCTATTAATTGTACAGTGTTCTTCAGTGAGGCTTTGCCAATTTGCCAATTTTGCCAATCTAAAGGCAAACACATACATTTAAGTCTAGCAAGAAAATGCAATGTGATTTTGTGTATTTTTATGCAGTTCATGCAATGTTAATGTTGTCCAAAGTGCCCAATTCTGTTTTTTATCCTAACTGGGCAACTCAACCGAGCGGTCACACAGGCTTTTTGGTGTAACTTAGGTATACATTTTATTGTCACATTTCTAAAATTCAACGTAAGATATAATTGTTAGGGAGAATTCTTACTTCAAGACTGTGTAGCATGAAATAAATGTGTGATAAGATGTGTTACGCCAATCCACTTTTCTCAGCTTTTAGACAATGATATCCTTTTACAACATTGCCACCCAGTGGATATAGTCAGCATCACACACTCTATTTAATGAATGGAATAAAGTTAATGAGTTGAAGTTGAGTTTTTATTATAGCAATTTGATTACGAAAAAATGTGTAACCTTGTGGTTACAATGCCTGTTTAAGGGAGTTATTTAAATGTTATTTACATATTTCCCCCTATTTGAAATGTTGTGTTAGATTTATTGGGAGAAATGTGAATAAAAAGGGAAGTGTGAATAAGGCAGGTGCCTTTTTTGAAGGAAAAATATAATGACTACCGAATAGAAGAGCTTCAGATTTGCTCTGTAGAAATAAATGGCTCAGGCAGTTACATACTGTATTTGTCTGATGCTTACATTAATAAGAGCCATGATCCAGAAGGCGAAGGACACGCTGGACTGCTCTGTCATCGGCCCTGAGTGTTGAGAGTAGTTGAGAGGTATGGGTCTCCTAAAGCCAGCAGCCAGACTGTGTCTGAAGTGGTGCATCATTACTGCTTCATCCTCTGTGCTGTTGATACCCGGGCAGTGCTCTGATAGGAAGGGGTCTGCGATGAGAGGGCTTACCAGAGCCCCAAAGCCAATGAAGAAGTGCAGTGCCTAAGAAAAGGTGAAGACATAGAGATGTAAACATCATACATCATATAAGTACATACCTTTTTTAACACTATCTTGTACTAATGCTTTATGCTAAACAATTTTGTTAGCTTTGTTTGTTTGTAATCTGAAAATGTTACATAACAGTATATAAAAAGTCCGCTGTTGATAACGGGTGGTGTGCCTGGAGTGTAAAATGTCCAAGATGGCAGCTTTACAGGAGAAGGCAAAAACCTCCATATCATTTTGGAGCATTTCTATTGGCCCAAGTCTGGCACAATGTAAAGAATGTCTGATGTCTGATGTCTGATGTCAAAAAGGAGAGGGGAAGTGTAAATATGTGTATGATCTCACACACCTGCAGGAAGATTGCAGAATCTTTCTGATAAAGCGCCACCAGTTGAATGTTCGCAATGGTGTCGATGATGCCCATTGCCAGCCCTGACACCGCCATGGCTACAGCTAATAACAGCACATTGTAGCAGAGAGGGATGATGGCAAAGATGAGAGAAATAACAAAGGAGGACAGCAGCAGAGCAGCTAAGGCACTGAACAACCTGAGTTGAGAATGGGAGAGAGGGAGAGAGAGAGAGAGAGGGAGAGAGAGAGAGAGAGAGAGAGAGAGAGAGAGGGAGGGAGGGAGGAGATTTTGGAACAAGACAAAAAACACACAAAACTCAGTTAAACCCTCAAAAAGAAGAAATGGAAGGTTCTTGCCAGTTGTCAGGGGTGCTACATGCACAAAGGCCCTGAAACATCAACCATTACAGTCAGTTTTCTAAAGAGAAGTAGAGAATTCGAAGCTTAGAGATCTAAGAGATCTGAGGTAAGAATTCCTCTGAACAAAGCATCAGCAGATATTTTCATTGGAAATAGATGTTCATAGATGCCCCTCAACATATTGTTCAGAAAATTAATCAGCTGGATTGATGCATGGTCAATGCATCCTGAAGGTTTCAAAGGTCTTATGCTCACGTATGTGCTGAAGCAAACCCTTTGGTAATCAAATTAAATTGAATCAAATATATTTGGATGTTGCAAAGCATCTGTGGTAGAACTTTGTTTTTTATTTGAGACAAGAATGTTAAAGCCTGTAATACTCTAAATTATAATATTGTACTCACAGTAGGACATAGATTTTCTGAGGTTTCGCTGAATACATTCGACTAATTCTTTTTTTTCCAGCAGTGTTGAAATTAAAATGAAATATCTCTTTTTTTTAGAAGGTTGAACTTTACTGTAATATAGCATTCAGCAATTCAACGACATAAAGGAAGATATTTTCAAAGGGTTTTAAGAGAACCATAGTTAAATTGCTTCCAACCATTGAAAACTCACGTCTTTTTAAAAGCACCGCCAATGGAGCTGCCGATGAGCAAGCAGAACTGCTGTGAGAAGAACACCCAGGTGATCTCCTGTAGCGTAGAGTTGGTTTGACATTTCAGATCTAGAATGGTAGGCCCCAGGAAGGCTATGCACAGTCCAAAACTAAAGAATACACTCCAATAGGTAAGTGTATGCTGACAGTTCCGTTTGAAAAGCAGCACTAGACGCTCCTCAATAAACATACTGTCCAGAAAATGTCTCTGAGTGAGCTGTATAGATGGAGGTCTGTGATCCGGGTGAGGTTCTAAAGACGTTCTGCTCACACTTGTGCTGACTTGACTCCTTTCTGGCTTTGCTAGAGTCGAGAATGCTAAACCCAGAGATTCTCCATATTTATAGAACCGCTCCCATCCCTCTCCTGTACATGGGAGAAATGCTTTTTGAGTTAATACCTGAAAATAAGGACTCAAGTTCTTCTAGAACTGTCAATGATTTTCACGTGTTGAAATCAGAAGCTATTTTTTGTGGTTCAGTCTTCTTCCTGTCCTGCCTCTCAGTGCGTGAGAAAGAGAGGTGGATTTAGGGAGGGGAAGCTGGTCTGTACTGACCGTCTTGTTGTTAATGTATGTCGGTTGAATACAGTGCATGTAACTGAGTTACATATCTGCCCTATCCAGAAATATGAATATTAATAATTGGCAGTGCTTGTTTTTGCTTAGTTGTTAGACACGTGTTATGAAAGGTTAGCTAAAACGTGAGAAAGAATCCATAGAAAATGATGTACTGTAGTGTAATGCATACAAACTCCAAATACATTATTAAGAATGCTTGTACACCTACTGAGGAATTACTGGTGCAGTTACTTGATCAGCCAGATATGGTGAGCAGATCTTCACATCAACCATCAGAATGAATATAAAAATAATGTGATCTCTGGTTTCTATAACTGCTGATCTCCTGGGATTTTTAGGCCCCACAGTCAGAGTAATGTAATACAGAGAAAACATCCAGTACGCAGAAGTTCTGTGGATGTGTGGATGGAAATGCCTAGGAATGATCACTGATGACTGATGTTTGAGCTAACAAAAGGCTGCGGTTACCCAGATAAAAGCATCTCCGAATGCACAACACATTGGGAACTCGATTATGAAGCTCTGGTAAAGCGGACAGTCATGTCTTTTTGATGCTTACAGGTAAGATGTTAGCCTAAGACCTAACCTGACAGTCTCTCTAACACTCAAAGCATCCAATTCACCGGAGCTTCGCAAACCAAGCCAATTATCTGGGCAAGGATGCCAACATGGAACCCATGAATAAAACTTTCTGGTTCCCAGTTGGGCTAGCAATACAGGCCCCACTGGCCCCACATGGGCATGTTATCTGTGGTTAATGGAAAAAAAGGTTAGTAACAAACCTTACCAAAGAATCCTTTACTGAGTAAGTAGATTACGAAAAGACCTTGCTCTCCATTTCAATTGATCCTGGCAAAAAGACTAGAGAGGAGACAAGGAAATGAGTTACACATTTACAGCTTTACACATCCGCAAAACGTTACTTATATTCCTGGTTAAGAAATCTCATTGGAGCTCTTCCTGGCTTCTAAGAATGGACCTGTGTGTGAACACTAGACCTAGCTGTATTCAGTTCAGCACACCTTCTTCCGTCTGTTCTGTAGACCCAGCGGAATTCCTGATACTACTTCAACTCCTTTTTCCACATTGGAACAGTTGTCTTTTAGCTGGCATTGTCTAGACAGCAGATTAAGGCATATACAGTACATAACACAAGCATCAAACATTTCATATTCTGAAATGCCAAATGTTTCATATGCTGATAAGCCACACTTCACTTCCACAGCCGTTTGCTTCCTGCCTGTCCAGGGGATCAAACCAGCAATCTCCCGCACCTAAGCCTGCTTTGCCAACCATTAGGCCACAACTGCCCTATGTGTATCTATCAAATGTTTGAAATGGGTGCAGTGTGGGCAGGGGGAGGGAGTAAAGATGTTTCAAAGGGCCTGTGAATGACAGGGGCCCTATAAAATGTATTGATCATGTGGGGCCCAGTATATTATTTTTTCATGGAACCCTAAATCTGTGGCAGTGCCCCCGAGAATAGGTGCAACAGATTGGGCTTGTGAAGGAGAATCAGATTCTGGCAGTTTTCTCAACAAGCCTAGAACAAGATGCTAATGCTAATCAAGTCAAATACTGTAAGTCTGTAGCAACGGTCCAGAAAGAGGCACATTCATCTTCACATGGTAGACTGCAGTGTGCACTGGGGGTCACCAAGGCCATACAGGCATACACTCATTTACACATCATTTTAGAGTAACCAGTTCCCCTGATCTTCATGTTTCTGGACTGTAGAAAGAAACTAATATTTCCAATGGTTTTCATTTTGATTAAATCAATATGTTGTGAGGTGAACATCAGCAATATCTCATTGTATCTTTTAACCTTTAACCCCTAAGGTGTATTACTCAGTAACTACAGGGACTTCTGTACAAACTGGTGGGGCTATTCTCTGATAACGGAAGTTAGTGATAACACTTTCGGCCTGCCGGCGGCCCATAGGCTTCTCAGGGGGTTAAATAACTGTAGATATTTAGAATGCAATACTCCATTGGCTGATTGATACACACCAACATGTGAATACTGGCACTTCTTTGTTTCCGCTTCAAGCTCTGGTTATCGCGATCTGTTACAACACAATACTCTTTCTGTGTATGTTGTGGACAAGGCCAGTGCTTCTAGAACACTGAACAACTGTGTTTAATGTTTCATTAAAAGGGGAACATCATTCGTTTGGTTTAATTGGATTTGCTGCAGTTCTGTGTGGAAAGCGTGCAGGAAAGTCATTGCACTCAACACTACATTTTTATAGTGTTTTTAAAAATGTGGATCTTTTGTTTCCAGAACCTCAGAAACCCGTGATGGTGTATAGTGTACTGTGGGTTTGTTTTCTGGTATTGTGATATTACATTATTTTTAATACACATCAGTAATTAAGTTTTAGCTCTATGCTGTAGCATCTTTATACAGCTTTGTCCAGCACAGCTTTAAGTGTTCCCAGTTTGGTTGAAACATTAAGAAGTGCTAAACAGTCATGTCCAGTGTGAGAACAGAGGCAGACCCTCGACACATTTGTTTTTATTATTGACACTCATTAACACTCGGACTTCCTCTCAGAGTAACTTATTGCAAACCAGTGGGCTCGTACTCGGTGCTGTGCACGTTTTGCGCTTTGGTGCACCGTGGCTTTTTCTTGCATACTGGCACTTCTCACATGTTCTCATCATATATCTTATACTCTTTTTTTGCTGCTTGACCATTCATATGTTTGGGAAAATTGTATATTACCAGACACAGACATTCCGGTATGGTGACAGAAGTATTGGGACATCTGTTTAGATCAGGACACATGTTGGATAATCTCCACCCCAACTCATCCCAGAAATAACGGTTGGAGCACCATTAATCCAGAGAACTCTGAGAATGCTGGGGGACTTTATACCCTTCTAGCCCACGCCTGGCACCATGTAGTTTGGTGCTAATAGGTTCATGTTTAATCTGCTCCAGAGAGTCCAGTTTTATTGGCAATACTTCTTTGCAGGGATTTGACAATCTGTGTGTGTGTGTGCATTTGCACATCCGTGTCTGCAATGGGTGCAACTTAAAGTAGCTGCATGCATTCATTAGAAGGGGTGTCTACAAACATTTGGTCATATAGTGTATATTTTTTGGGTCAGCACGGTAATGCAGCAGGCAGTGTGTGTGCTGCACAGCTCCATGGGCCTATCCTTGCTGTGGTCTTGGCCTTTGTCTGTGGGGAGATTGCCGTGTCCCTCCCTCCGCCCAAGAACACATACTTGATAGGTTAATTAGCTAGGCTAAATTGTCACGTGTCGTGCGTGTGTTACTAGGTGTATGTGGACGCTCTGGTGTCCTGTACAGGGGGTATTGCTTTTTTTGCACCCAGTGTCACCCAGAAATGATTTTGGAGGGTTTGGAGAGTTTGGAGAGTGCTGGAGTGGACAGCAATGAGATCTAAGTCCCATGAGCCACTTGAGGGACTTAACGATTCGAACACCCAGAGAAAAATGGCCGACATACTCATTAGTGACCTACGCTGTAAATAGGGAGCCATTCAGGTCAGATCCAAGGACACTAGGTGAGCACTGCAGCCCAAAGCCACAAACAGGACTCTGTTAAATAGAGCCCTTAGAGGTCAGTGGGGCTCAGGTATGTTCTTTTATGTCTCTGTGGGTGTTGGTGATGGGTTTTTGTGCACATAAAGGCATCTTGAGTTGCTCCAAACCTGTGTCTGTGTTGTCTCTGTGTAGCCTCTCTTCTCCATTATAGTGGGAAACACTGAGCAACAGTTCTAGGAGAAACCCAGAAAATCTGTCACCTTTCAAACGAGAGCTCGTGGTATTTGTCCCTGTAGGAAAGCTGTTTCATCTATGGCACATTTCAGGCTGCCTTAGCAGTGTAGATTCCCTGAACAACATAAAGTAAAGTCTTCAGGAATGCAGATTCTCGGTTGCATCTCCCTGTAGAGGAGCTGTCTCCATGACAAAGCGGCAAAGCGGCCTTTGCTTCTGTGCACAGAGACTGGTTTATTTGCAATAACTCAAATAGTTCTTCATACTTGGCTTGGAGGCGACAACCTTTATATAGCTGTTAGTTTACTCAGGTTTATGGAGATGCTATCAAATGTAGTAAAAATGGCTTCCTTTTCTCTGCTATTCTATTTGCTATTGATTGTTGCTGGGGTTTTTAGGGTCAGGGTAGTGGGCCGAGGCTTCTCATTTTGACTACTTGTCCTGGAGCAGCTTCCACCATTATGGGTTAAATAGAGGCCTTAGAGCTCAGTGGGGCTTAGATAAGTTCATGTGGGTGTTGGTGATGGGTTTTTGTGCAAATAAAGGCATCTTCAGTTGCTGTGTTGTCTCTGTGTTGCCTCTCTGCTCCATCTCTATGCTCCATCCACTGAGCAACAGTTTTAAGAGAAAGTTGGACCACTTGTCCTGGTGCAGCAGCCACCATGAAAGATTTGGAGACCATGCAGAAGACCACCAACAAGGATAAGCCCAGCCCATGTGGGTCCTGTAAGGGTAGGCTAACTGGAAATCAGAGTGATTTATTTTCCACATTGGCCCCATATATGGATGATTACCAGGGTTAGTGATGAGACCAGGAGGGGTTAGACTTGGGCCCTATCTGGGCTGTACACACTGCAGTTAGACAAAGTTTCCAAAGCTATCTATTTCCAAGACCCATTTTTGATCAAGTTCAAATTACAGCTGATAGTTGTCTGTGAGGAAACCAAGTTTAGTAGATGGCTTCAACAGCTCATGTTTTTGGACAAGAAAACACTTTAAGTAGTTTGACAATTGTGCCACCTCTTGGCCAGTGTGATCTTTTTGGCTTTCTGAAACCTTGCACACAATATCAGCAGTGCTAAAAAAAAGGTTCTGTGATCTGTAACAATAGTGGAACCCTTTCTGGTGCTTTCCAGAATGGAAAACCATCTAGCCATGCAAAAAAACTATTTAACCCTCCTAATGGTCCAGTCAAATTTGTTAATTCAGTTAATTTAGTTTGATTATTATGAGCTTCTATTACTTGTCTGCTAATCACACAGAATTCATTTTAATACATTATATAATCATTTGTATATAATTTGTATAAAAAAATATTGTGTTGTTTTATTTAACTTTCAGACACCATACCTTGGTGATATTTTCCTTCAGTTCAATTCAACATTTATTTAAACTCTGAATACATTAAGGGTGACCCTCATTTATAATGTAGCCAGGGCAATACATAAAATATAGATTGAAAATGAAAAGAAGAAATTTGTATAGTATGAGACATAAAACAAAAGATGTATAATAATAATAATAATAATAATAATAATAATAATAATAACATAGTTAAATCTTAGAGTAGAATTTAAGCAAACCATAAAAAAAGGATAAAATGTCAAAGAAAAAAAACAAAAAATACATAAATAAAAAGTGAAAACATAAAATAAGAAGCTATAGTTAAGCAGTAACTATAAATAATAATTAGGACAAATAAAATAAAAAATGGCAAAAGAAAGTTAAACAGAGGGTAAGCAGGCTGGAGGCAGTGAAAGTTCTTTAAGTGGAGACTCTTCAGTCTGACTGTTGAGAAGGTTAATTAAGTTAAATGTTTATAAAAGCTAATGTTGATTAAAGATCTGTCATCAATAGCATTGATTATCTTATTGCAGTGGCATCTCTAACGATGAAGGTGATGAATGGGTAAAAACGCACAAATCTGAGCCACTTTGACAAGAGCCAAGTTGTGATGGCTAGACGACAGGTGGGTCAGAGCATCTCCAAAACGCCAGGCAGGTCTTGTGAGGTGTTCCAAATATACAGTGGTCAGTACCTACCAGAAGTGCTCCAAGGAAGGACAACCGATGAACCTTTAGCAGGGTCATGACATTTATGTGGATGTTACCTTCATGAACCACCCACATAAACACTGTTGCAGACCAAGTTCACTTCCTCATGGCAACAGTATCTCCTAATGCCAGTGGCCTCTTTCAGCAGGGTGATGCTCCATGCCCTGCCACACTGAAAGAAATGTTGAGGAGAGGCAGACTTGGCCTCCAAATTCCCTAGATTTCAGTCTGATCAAGCATCTGTGTGCTACACACACAAAACCTGATCCACAGAGGCCCAACCTCACAACTTACATGACGTAAAGGATCTACTAATGCCAGATAACACAGGGTACCTTCAGAGTTCTGGTGGAATCCATGCCTCGAAGAGTAAGAGCTGTTTTGGTGGCTCTACAGGAATCTACACAGCATCTATACAGGCAAATGGTTATGGCTGTTGGATTGTGCAATGGGCTATATTAACTAAGACAAGACAAGACCACCATATTCACCATTTGTGTTGGACACAGATGGAATTTGGCCTCCAACTGAGCAAACACACACAGTAACAGTGAGCACACAAATGCCCAGAGCGGTGGGCAGCCATTGCTGCGACACCCAGGGAGCAGACAGGGTTAAGGGCCTTGCTCAAGGGTCCTAAAGTGGCAGCTTGCTAAGCCCAGGTATCAACCCCACAACCCAGTCATCAATAACTGCTCTAACTGACCGCCTCAGCCCCCAAAATTGAGCCAAACGTTACAAGCGATTCCTTATAGGGAGGTCTGTTCACTCAGCGGCCAACTTTCCCAGACACATTAGACCAGGCTCCAATGTTTATGAATGTGGAGAGACCAAAATATTCAAAACTGAAGGTCAAATTACAATTTCAAATCTGACAAAAACCTCATGAATAGTTAAAAATATTTGGCCTAATAATGCACAAAAATCATGAATGGCTTGCTCTACAGATCTCCACATCGAGGTAGGGGTTTCTCCATTAGTGCAAGCAATATCATTGATTAGGCTGATTGGCTCTTTTTTGTTAAAGGGTGGGACTTGCTCTTTTAACAGACGCCATGTTGAGCATCGCGAGAAGTCCCTTTTATAATTCAACCAGTGGCAAGGGCAGTTATGAACGCCTGTCTAGATTTATTTTACAGTCGCTAAATGTTTGTGTGTAATAACTATATAATAAGCATTACACTTTATCAGGTACATTTTACGTTCTTTTATAAAAAACAAAAAAAGAAGAAAAAGCAAGGACACAAACCCCTACAATTCTTTAAAGGCAAGATACATTTTATTTTGTTTTCCTTGTAAAACAAATATTCCAAAAAATCTGAATAGCTTAATTAAAACAAAGTTGTTTTTAGATAAATTATGATATAGATTGAAAGGCTACATAATAGGACAAAGATAGGAGCCATGAAAATAGACAAAAGATGCTGAGAAAGCTCTGGATGGTGTGCACTGAATTACTGTCTGTTTGACCACTCAGCCGGCTCAACAGACAGTTTATCTGAAAGGCATCTAGAAGCATCAAAATACATAAAAAATACACATATGAAGCGTCACAAAGTCAATAATAAAGTTTTCACTAGCTGGCTTCTGACATCAGTCTTTCTGAGAAAGGTTAGTCAATGACACTCTTCAAGACACCCACATCAGCTCACACGCTACCTTTTCTGTCATACCGTCTAAACTGAAAGCGCAGCACACGAGTAAGAATATATCATCCCATGACGAGGAGATTTTTCACTGCCATAACAAAATGCAACCATAGGCTATGATTAAGCTGCAGAAATGTAAAAAAAAACAAAAAACGTTAAAATAAAAGAAAAACCATGTCAACACCATCCAAATTGTTAGCGAAGGTTCTTGGTGATCCATGGTTTTCAACTTTTCATATTTTTGCTAGTATAAATTTGGAAAATAGTTCTCAGATTCCAGACATCCAAGTCAAGACAATCATTTTTAAAACCCTGATGTCTTGTTTACTCAACATGCCTGGCCTGTGGTGTGATCCAATTTGGACCTGAACGGTGGGAGCAAAAAGTGAATCTGACTTCTTTTAAAATACAACTTGTTGAATAAACCCTGGACTAACAATTGATGCCAGAGAACATGGGAAAGCTATACCTGATGGCTAAGGAACTTCACATAATAATGTAGCACTGGAACTGGTCAGAAGAAGCGAATCCACTGAGCAGCTCAAGGACACAATAAATCCTAAGCACACATTCACTGAGTCAGAAAAATGAGCCACAAATCTGTACACTGTTCTTAAAGCACAGCTAGATGACTGAGATCAAAGTGTTTAACAATTAGATCTGAACCTTTATTACACAAGGATGAGCCATAATGACCATTTCCTCTCTCAAACACTAAGTACTATATGGCATTAATTCATCATGTCTTATGAAAGCTTGCTTCAGGAGACACCTGGAAACAGCAGCGTTCCCAGGGCAGGACAGCAAATCACTGAGCTAATATTCAAACAGTGAAGATTCAGAATTCTGCATTCAGAATCTGCGGTGTTGTGATGTTCGATCCTCAACAGAATTACTGTAAATATAAATTTCAGCTTTGACCAAAATATAGTCTCGATAGTCGTTTGATCATCCCCTCCTAGTAGAAGAAATCTAAGAAAGAAGATCTAGCAAAAAGATCAACAAATGCTTTGAGGCAAGAGTTGAGGCAATGACCAATATTAATAAAGGTAACCATATGGAAGTTTGAGAAAGCGACGGGGGTACTTGAATTAAATGAAACCGTTTTAGAATAGTGTGGATGATACTTCACAGAAAGTTCTTCTGGAATATTGTATTTACAAGATGAAAGAAATAAACAAACATCCAAAACACCCGGAGCACTGTGGAAAATAAATTCCGCTGTTCCACAATAAGAAAAGACAAAAACAGGTAAAACATTTCCCCCACAATCAGGTAGAAGATGCTCAGTCTTCACCTGATGGAGCATCCTCCTCGGATACATCGTCCTTTTCATCTTTCTCTTTCTCGCTCTCCTTACCCTCCTTCTCCTCGCCGTCGTTGTTGTTGTTGTCCTCAGCTTCTGCACTGCTCTCCTCTGCTTTCTTAGCTGGGGGTGAATCCTTCTTTGCTCTGTCTTGCCCTTTCTCCTCTTCCTCTTGGGGGCTCTCGATGTCCTCGTCCTCTTCCTTAGGCACAATCTTCTTGGACACGACTCGCTTCACCTTCATCTGGCGCTTCCCTCGCTTCTTCCGTGGCCCTCTGCTCACTGACAAGAGACCAACATGTACAATACGTATGACCCGAGCAACCTGCGCACCTGCACGAGCAGTATGCATAATAATAAGCAACTTCTGCCTCTTCAGACGGTACCTGAAGTTCTTATCCTGGGCTTTGGGGACTTCTTGTCTTTGCTTCTCCTGCTGACTTTTGAATTCCTCCGCTTGGGTCGACCGTAATCGCTGTCGTCGTCATCGTCTTCGACCATGAAGTCTTCATCGCTGCCTGAATCTGAGTGGGGAAAAAAAACAACACACAATAGTATTTGAGCAATTAAGCAATTAAAATATCTAAACATTCCATATGTAACCATATGGTAATAACTGCGTACTTTGTCAAACTACAAAAAAATATATATATAAAAAAATCATTAATTAATAGATTTCCTTTTTATTTAGCAGGAAATGCATAATAATGCCGTAAAGCCCTCCCAAACTCAGAATTGTTCAGTATATTATGCAAGACATCATTTCTGAGAGTATCCAAAGCCTGAAAAAAATCTTTACCGCCTGTATAAACATCGCTGTCATCTTCCCCTTCCTCATTATCCCCCTCCTCTTCCTCACTGCCTCCATCTCCAAGAAGAATCTCCCTCTGTTTGGAAGCTGCTTTACTGGCAGCTTGTCGCACCTGCCGGCCCTTCTTCTTCACAACCTTGTCTTCATCACTGTCAACTGAGAATCAGAAAAAAAAAACCTCAATAAAACAAAAGCTGCACACCTGTTTTCTACACACAGACACACGGAAATTACACTGACTGCAACAACAGCCAGAATGGCAGTAATTTTAATGATAAACATCCTAATCCAATTCTAATGTAATTTGTTCCCACAATCATTAGATCTTCAAAAACAGAATTCGCCTGTAAGGTCAACCAGAACAAGAACCATCTTGCTAGCTATGGGTCGATAAGTGACTGTATC
Source organism: Salminus brasiliensis (assembly GCF_030463535.1). NCBI lineage: Eukaryota > Metazoa > Chordata > Actinopteri > Characiformes > Bryconidae > Salminus > Salminus brasiliensis. The sequence goes on from NC_132891.1 coordinate 17,296,540, forward strand.
ATGTGAGTAAATACACAGCACAATTGCTGATCTGAAAATTCTTATTATTTTGTTATTCTTTAATTGCTTCCTCCTTAATTACTTACCTTATACGGTTTATATAATCTTTATATCTAATGCACTGGTTTCCAAACCGCACATTTAGTGTTTTTCCATGCTCCCAATTCATCTGAGCCAGCTAATCAGCTAATTAACAAGGCCTTCCAGAATTGAATGTAATGTGTAAGAGCAGGTTAAACACTAAAATGTGCAGGGCAGGGGGTCCCCCAGGACCAGGGTTGGGAAACACTGATCTAATAGTAAAACAAAATACACTAGAAAATATTGCATTTAATTATGAGCTACATACACAGAATATCCCCAGCTGGTTAAATATACATACATACTTTATAACATAAACTCATGAGATCTGCTCCCATGCAGAGGGTAAATTGGACATGCTTGTCAAAAGAAGGACACGAACATAACAGTTTGGCAATTCTTTGGTTTCCAACCAAACACTGAAACCCTCTGGATGTTAACAGTGTTTGTCAAATGCCCTCTATGTAGAATACAGTTGTCATTATAAGGTATGAAGTAATATCAGAAAACCAGATGGTAATTATAAAACAATTATATGGTATTGGATCATGTTTTTATTGCTTATTGCAATAATTCTGCAGACAATAATCATTTGTCAATATTAAAACTATCTATGCTAACTTCTTGTCTTATCAAACCAGTCCTATGCAATTATCAGGCTACGAAGATGATTCTTTAACATCCAAGCGAGCGTCACGCTGAACAATCTCTCTACCATTGAGGACAATCTTAACATTAAGGTACTTCTGGCCCCTGAGCAGTTCTATACACCTTTTTTTCCAGAGATGGCATGGTAGGGAAAAAGAATCAGGGCGTTTGTGCAAAGCGATGTTGCAAGAAATACCTTCAGCTCTTTTCCTTTTAGCAGTCGTCTGCCGTCCCTTGGTAGTTTTTTTAGTCTCATAGTCACTGTCACCACCGTCGTCATCCTCCTCCTCCTCGCCGTAGTCATTGTCATCATCACTCAAGTCCTCTGGAACACACAGTTAGAACGAAAAGCTTTCTGATAAACGGGGAGTGGTCTTTCATTAAACAGACTGAAAAAAACGAGAACAACGCTACAACGAGAACTTGTTCTTACTCTTGTGGTCTGTGACTCGGGACTCATCACTGCACAGGAGAAACACTGATTACTTGCAAAGAAAGTACTGTACATTTTAGAAATTATATAAAATCACATTCACAAACAAAACGGTAACTAACATCAACATCCATACAGGAAGGACAAGCCTGTACCCCCCACTGAATCTATCATACAGGACAACAGGACTGATGAGGTGTCTACAGGTGTTTTTATGAGTGCAATTAAGTTAAGACACACATATAAAATTTACATGTAATGATGTTTCTCTGATATTTAAGAAAAGCCTACCTGTGTTTTGCTGCCTTCTTGGGTTTGTTGGAATTTCCTTCATATTCCTCATCTACAAGCAAGCATTCAGGTGAATCAGACAAGCTACAACAAAATCTTTACAATTTAGCATTGAACAAAATATGGCTGCGCCTAAATAAAGGGTCTTTCAAAGTAGAGCTGGGCAATATGATGATATTCTATCGTATTGTGATTAATTTTGTTATTGTGATACACAATATGCTTTTCTAAGCATATTGAGGATATTGTTAGTGCTTAATAAACACTGATCAGCTGCACATTTCATTACAAGCAGTGTAGTTAGACTGGTTTACTTAGACGAAGTGCAGCAGATGTTGAATATAGAAATCACTGTACTCTGCATGAGATTCAGTCACTGGATGACTATGCTTTGTGACTGTTTATCTGCAAAGGCCTTAATAGTTCACTCACATTTTCATCTTTTATGGCTTGACTGCACATTTACCATTTTCTTGATTCAGAATTGTTGTTTTGCTTATTATTGTGCTCTCCGGTGTCAACCAGAGGAGTCTTGGTTTCTTCTTCTCGATCCGAGAGTTTTTCCTTGCCACTGTTGCCACTAGCTTGCTCAAAAGAGGCTTGCACCTGGATCTCTGTAAAGCTGCTTTGTGACAACATTTGTTGTGCTATATAAATAAATTTGAATAGTATGACTACTAAATGAGTATCTGAACAGTAGTTTTTAAGAATCTGTCGCTACTGATGTACCTAGTCTTTGATTACATGTATCATGATAAATATTGTGAAAAATGTCTGTAGATGTAGTGATATAGCCTTTTTACCGTATCTCCCAGCCCTATTTCAAAGGCATAAGACACTTCAACAAGACATTTCAGAGCTATGCAGCGGTTCATCAGCGGTTCAAATGTTGGTTTACTGTGTTAACTGAGGGTTTTTATTATTATCTCTGTGTATAAAACTCCTCAGCAGTAAAGCACAACTAATATGTAACTTACCAGCATCATCAGACTCTTGAAACTGTGCATAGTCAACCACTCTCTTATTCCTGTGGGGACAGACAGAGTAACTGCAGTGAATCCGACAGAATCTCGCTGTTATTTTTATTCTTATTGATGCTGTCCAATGAAAAACATTGTGACTTTATTTAAGGCAAAATGATTTTGAATAATACAAATTTATTTAGAGCATTTCTATTGGTCCGTTCGTCCAGAATTATTCAGCAGCTAAACAATGCAAACAATGGCGGAAACTAAAACATTGACAAAAATGGAAACACGTGGTTTTCATTGGACAACAGCGAAATACTAACTGCTAATAAATTACTAAATAATTTCTCAATAATAAAATAAATAATAACAGCTGTTTTTATACAAATAAAAACCTAAATTAATAACTAAATATGATGAATGGTTGCATTAATAATTATAAAGGTTTAAAAAAAAAAAATACAGAAAATCCAAAGCGTTTGCATTCCCTCATTTTCCCTCCTCAGAAGAGCTCCACACATCTACACTACCAGATCCACCAAAAAGGGGGCGGGGAGAGACGGCAGCCCATGCTTTAGAGGATTTGCCAGTACTTGTAACTCTGAGAGCATGAAAATAACGAAATAACGAGAATTAGACACACTGACAAAAAGCGATTTGGGCTTGTTACTTGTTCAATTAAAAAGCCTATTGATTAACAGACCGTGTCACAAGTCAGTGTGGTCATAAATCGATAATAACACAGCTGTAATCGCTGGATAATGAAGAAAGTTTGGGGTAAACACTACGGGCAGATATGGAACTAGCTAGCGCTGACTAGATAGCTATCTAGCTAACTACCTGCGTATACACCGTTTCCAGCCGTACTGTTAGCCGCTTTAGTTATGTGTTACAGCTAGATAGATAGCTACAGCTAGATAAATGAACGTGTTAATAATGCAGCACTACTTTACACCATCGGAGCAGCGGAGAGGAGCCAGCTAGCTAGTCTGCTCTCCATGCAAGCAGTAAGCGTGCAAATGTAGCTATGCCAAACACGTGAACACTAAAAAGTAGGCCCTTAAAGTCTGCGGACTGGTAAACTTGCTAAGTAGTTTGCAGGCCGAATATCCACGTTAGCTCATGGCAGTCGTTTCAGGGCGCTGAACTGCTCCGTTGGAGTGTCTTTTTCGGCAGCTAGCTATCTAGCTAATTAGCTGCAAACTGCAAGCGCCTATAGCTACTGGTGGCCGTTTCGTTCACGCAGGCGGACGGCTCGTCTGCGTATGCAGCGCGTGCTTGCTGTATATATATATATAAACGTGACGTAATTTTTTTTTTTAAATGTGACGTTATAAAAACAAATGCCGAGCCAAGAGGTCAGTGCCCTTAATAAATAAGTTAATCTGATATTAGGTAGCTAGCTAGCTGCGCTTCTCCGTTTCCTGCTAGCCGCTAGCTAGCTAGCTAACGTTCGTGTCGCTAACAGACACAGCGCTGGGTAGAGGCGAGATCTTGTGAGGTTAGCCACCGCCAGCTAGCCCAGGGACATTACTGCACGTTTACAGGCGTGATGCAGAACAGGCGTGTTAGATAGCTAGCGAACCTGGCATGCAGTAGCGCAGGGAACATTAAAAAAAAACAAAAAACAAAATATCAACGCACCTCGAAGGTCTTGCCATTGTGCAGGCGCGAATCCGTAACTTTTACGTGTTTCTATCACCCTGTAATGTTCGCGGAATATTGGCGGCAGCTTTGGTTACACAAGACGGCCACTAGCTGGGTAGCTCCGTACAAGCGTGCGCTTTGCCCTTCGCAGCTCAACCAGGTGTCTGTCTTGCCGGACCGCTCGGTAATGATGAACTGTTATCGTTGCTGGAGGCTAAGCTAACTTGCTTGGCTAACGGCAGCTAGCTGAGTCTGGCAGAGATCTAGCAAAGGTGTGTTTTTCTCGCCGTCCTAAGTGCATTTAAACAGGAGGCGCGCGAACAGAAACTGCTTGGACTGAGTAGAGGCGGAATTGACCTGGCTGTGCCTATCGACGAATGGCAGCTAACTAGCTAGCTAGCTGCTACTGACAGCATAGCGGCTGGCCTGTGGCAGCCAGGAGGGGTTGAGTGTGTTTAAAGTGGGATGGGGCTGAAAGGCTGAAGAACGCAAGATGCCCCCCTAAATCAGGAATAGTAGCTAAAGTTATATTTAGAGACTTTAATAAACTGTTAGATAGCTACCTAACTAAAGCGTATCGTCTAAACTGGGGGAACGGATTTGTTCAATTGAATTGAAGAGACTATTATTTAAATTAAGGGATTTTTTTTTACGTATTATTTTTATTATTTAATTATTATTTGTTAATTAATATTTTGTTTTACCTTGATACATTAGGGGCTTAGTTGAAATGGGCGACCAAGTGGTAGCTAGCTGCCTGGGGATACTGGGATCTGAGGATGATGGGGTCCTCTCACCCTATTTATGTAAACAATAATAGTTTATGCTAGAATATAAAATAATAAAAAAAATAGTTATACATTTTTTTTAAGATTGCTCTCCGATAATTAAGAACAGACATTCTAAGCAAAAAGAAAAAAAAATATTACATTAATATTACATAATATTACGTTGTCTGGCTTGAGAAACAGCTGTAAGCAGTCTGTAGCTTGGTGCTTCCTTTCTGATAGTAATTGCACTCTTTAGAGATGATCGATACAGCTTTCCATTTTCAGTTTTCCATTTAATTAGATGTTATGCCTTTAGAAATGAGTCACAACAGTTGGTTTAAGCCAGTAAGTGGTTTAATATGGATGTATTGAGGCTTTAACTCCAGTTGCAGCACGAGCAGCTTGCGTCAAACACCAGGCCACTTGCACATGACTGGAAATATGTTTTCCCGGCATCGCACTCATAGAACTTGTTGGCATTGGCAGAGTATGGGTACATTCCGTTGGCTTTGCCGACGCAGAATGAGCTGTTCATGCCACTGGTGCCGCTGGAGCCCCCACTAGAGCTTCCTCCACTAGAGCTTCCTCCGCTAGAGCTTCCTCCACTGGCACTGGGGGTAGTGCTGGTCACACCTGCTATTGGGGGCAGTGGGGTTGCAGGAGGCTTGCAGGCTTTAAAGAGGAAGAAAAAATGACAGAGTCAAGTTAACACGGCTGAACTCCAGACAGAAGTGTGAGTAAAAGGCCCTACTTATCACTGCTTTATTTAATGCCATTTGTACCTTGCTGGTCCAGATTAAAGGCACTGTGAAGAACATTGATCAGGGGATATTTGCCCTGATTACAGAAAGTGCCCAAAAAGTCATCCATGTCAATGGTCCACACCATAGCTCCACCGAAGTTATTCTTCATCAGCCACTGTGCCTGTAGACAAATCATTTTTTCATTCACCTTTTAGTATTTATTTTAGCACTTTGGTTTCGGTTTGCTTCTCTGGCAGTCGGTGGAACTGATTAACAGTTGATAAACTGAAAAAATATTTACTTTTGACTTAATTTAGCTATTTATTATATACTACTGTTTACCTTGATTCCAAAGCTCTTCACATTGTCGTATCCAACCCACTGATTCCCACTGTAGGCATATGGCACATCTTGTTGGGTATTCCACACCTCTGTTGCCCCGTTTTTCAGGAAGGTACAAATCTACCATGCACAATAGACAAAAGAATTATAACTGCCGTTTAGCTATAACACAGATAATGCAGTTCAACCGCATGAGTAGATTGGGGTACCTCAAAATAAGCAAGCTCCCCGGCTTCTTGAGTGTATTTTCCTGCTTTTCCAGCTCCAGAGATAGGTGCTCCAATTCCATGGTTTGCAGGGTTTGTAAGGGTGAAGGTGTTTCCATAGGTGGGGAACCCAACCAGCAGTTTCTCAGCAGGGGCACCATTATTCTTCCAGTAGTTCATGGCATAGTCCTGAAGAACACAGCATGATTAGCATCAACTACTTTCAGCCCTGCACTATCTTCAGAAACTGTAATACGAGAGCTTGGCAATGTCTTATCTAATGGCTACAAACTTACCACATTGAAGTAGATGTAGCTTCCGCTGTCAAAAGAATCCCTGTACAGGGGGCTGCATTCCCCTGTGAAAGGGTCCCAGGAGCCATGCATGTCATAGGACATCACATTGATCATATCCAGTGATCTGGTTAGGGTAAGATAAAAAAAAAAAAAAACAGTTGACATCACTTACAACCAACTAAAGTATAGTTTGTAAACTATGGGTCAGTTTCTCAGATCTAGATGAGCTTTAGTCTAGACTATTCAGGCTTAATTCACCTCAGAGAAATCTGTCACATACTTCACATGGATCTTTGAGGTTTGTACAGCTGTTTTCTTCACTGAGTTAAGTGTTTTTGGCAGTGATGAGACTAGGGACTGAGTTTGACTCACTGTCCGAGTTGAGGGATTTGGTAGGCGGTCTCGATGGTGCCAAGGCCTGAGGAGACAGCAGCAGACATCAGGAGTCGAGCTCTGTTGGTCTGCTTGGCCTCTGCCTCGAAAGCGGCCCTCATCTCCTGTTCATCAAGTTGTTACAGACATGAGTACATTTACGACCCACGTTTCAGTTTCTTACTCTCATAACTGCATAACTTACAGATTAGCCTAATTAAGGATAGGAATTAATAGCAGAAAGAGTAATAAACTGATCATTGTAATAAGCTCATAATAACTTGCTAATAAGCCTAATTAGTAAGTAGGAATTAGTAAGCTGACTGTTGTAATTAAGCTGAGATGTGCTAGCTCCTAGCATAGGCTAATGCTTACACAGCTGCAGCTAGATAGATGAGAAGTAAAGAAAACATTGGCTCTGTTTGGCCTGAGACGTATTAGAGCTACATGTTATAGCAGTGTTAACACCTCCGCCCCTCCAAGACACATTCCACAACCAAAACTTCTCCGAATACAAGTGAAACATCAGTAGTAATTGCCGAACAATACAAGTAAATTTGCATTCTCCGTCCCACACAGCAATCGGATTTCAGTCTGACTAACCAGAGATGCATTGGACTACCCAGTGTAAACGCATGTGGTTAAAATCTTATCAGGATACAATCCAGATACTAGTCACATGACGTGACCAGGTGTAAACGGAGTCATAGGACTGATTAATTAGCCTTTATCCATCATGGTGTGCTGTCAGCTGTCATAGTAACTAGGCAGATTTTATATACATATTTATATTTTTCTCTGGTTATGGAAGCTGTAGTGAATAAGGCTAGTTGTCAGCTTCACTATTGAGGTACCTTATGGGGGCCTAATGCTTGAATGTAAACACAATCAGATAGCACACACACACACACACACCTCCAGCAGAACGGAGAACAGTTGCTGATCCTGAGGTGGGCTTCCTCTGTTGGCTGGATACTCCCAGTCAATGTCCAACCCGTCAAACTCATACTTTCTCAAAAACGCAATGACAGAAGTGATGAAGGTCTGACGGTTGGCGGAGGAAGCCACCATGGCAGAGAATCTAGCAGGAGTGAATAAGGGGTGAATGAAGTTAACACAGTGATATTCGGAGTGCTTCTGACTGTGCTAAATTAAATGAAAATGAAATTACGTTCCTACCCTGAGGAACCAAAGTTCCATCCGCCGACTGACAGCAACGTTTTCAGATTGCCATTCCTGCAAAGATGAGAATGAGAGACAGAGCGGGAGAGATTTTAAAAATACAATGTTTGGCTTAAGGCAATAATTTGCATTGGTGTTTCGGTATGGTTTTAACCCAGTGAAGCCCTTGAATAATAGACCTCTAGGTTTATTGTTCACTTATTGCTGTTAAAGGGAACCCTAAGAAATTTACACATATCAGCCTTAACATGGGTTAGCTGTCCAGTACTATTAAAATATATGATATAAAGCAAGCATACTTTGTTTACCGTTATTATTTACCAAGCGATATTTTGTTGTTGTTTTTGTGAACAGATTAAGTAGAATTGTCACTGTTTGGTGGTTTTACATGCGCCCCTTTCTCTCACTCTTAGATAAAAATGTAATTTAGTTCAAATGAGCTTTTTCAGCTGGAGCTACACTCAGGGGAAACACTGTTCTCTATAGCTCCAGTGCCACCATTTAACACAGTAACAATGTAACAATGACGACCTACCATTTGGGATTTTTGCCTGTTTATCATGGTTTTATAATAAAACATATTTAATATAATATTTTTAGAATACTATAAAATATTATACAATATTATATATATTCGATGATGGTAATAGGAAACTCTAAAGCCAGACAGGACTAGAAACTTTATCATTCTCACTCACATTTTCATCTTGTATGGCTTGATGCCACATTTACCATATTTTTTCTTAATTCAGTTTTGATTTATTGTTCTCTTTATTCCCTTTTTTGCTTATTATTATGGAGGAGGATTGGTTCTCCTTTTGAGTCTTGGTTCCTCTCAGGGTTTCTTCCTCTCAACCCGAGGGAGTTTTTCCTTGCCACTGTTGCCACTAGCTTGTTCAAAAGAGGGTTGGACGCAGATCTCTGTAGAGTTGCTTTGTGACAAAATTGATGCTATATAAATAAAATTGAATTGAATTGAATTGAACTACTTACATTAATGAATATTATTTTCAATTATATACCAACACTATCTTAACATAGTTATTAAAGAGAAGAACTGACATGTGACCCCTTAAACAGTAAACCTCTCAAACACCCACCAAATCCCTTTCAAAAGTGTGGGAGGAGCCACAAGCTGGTATGTTAATTTGCAGTCTGGATTAGCTGAACAGACAGTAGAACAAAGTAAAAAAAAAAAAAAAAAAAAAAATATATATATATATATATATATATATATATATATATACAATACAATAATAAAAAATAAGCTTCATATCTAATATATAGATACATTTATATTATTATTCATTAGTATATGTTTGGACAGCAGAATGGAAATAAACACAATGCAATATTGCTTTGTTGTCATATGAGCATTATTTACTGTCTTAGTGCCATGCTAGCAGCTCTTGTGTTCACCACACTTACTTGTCCTTCAGGGCATTGAACTGGCTGTAGAGCTCCACATCATTCCATTCATAGGTAGCAATCTGGTAGCTGCTGGTCATGGTGGCGAAAGCGTAGAGGAGATGGGTACACAGGCATGGATCGATGTCATTGGGCATGTAGATGGTAGGAGGAGGGCGATACTGTGCCCAGTTGGTGAAGTAGCATGATAAGATGTAGGCTGAGCCTGTCCAAAGCAACAGAGTACTTCAGTACTTCAGTGAATCAGTTGCTTGTGGGTTAGCCCCTGAGTAAAATCTTGAACCACACCAATAAATCCTACTTACCAAGCTGCATATGGAGCAGCAGGGCCAGAGCTGGGTTCAGATGAGAGAAAGAAAGAGAGATGAAACCCTGTGATCTCCATTTCCTTAAACAAATGATCCTTTGAAGATTTCAAACACATTATTTAAGGCTTAAAGACAAATATGCACTCCCCTTCATTGAAGCCGGTATTCTTCTCAAAGCTACTCACCTGAAACCAAGACTACCTTGCCCATTATTGCCTATTACCAAGATTTGGGCACATGCTCTGCTCTTATATACATCCTTTAGTTGGCCCTTGACCTCTCAAATCATGTTGCTGGCAGGAGGAAAGTATTTACAGTAGATAGTGCTTCATTACCCAAGATTACCAAATCTCTTAATGTCCACAGTTACATAAGAGCATATTTTCCTGCTTATTTCTGCTGTACTTATGAATGTACTGATCAGCATCCAAGCGTTAACTCTGTTGAATCCTTCACTTAGCTTTCCTTTACTTTCAGTTTGTGTAAAAAGTTATCTTCATAATTTTGCAGTTGTCCATATCAGTAATTCTACAATGGATGGAATTAGACTGATTGTAGGGTTTAGAAAATCACATTAAAAGTGTTTTACTTTGTTATTAATGGTCTAGTAATTACTATCATAATTACAATAACCAGTTAATTAATTTGCTAATGCACAAACTCACTGATACTATAAGTGTGAAAGTGAAAATAAGTGTGTGTGTGTAAACATAGCAAATAGCAACAGATTACTACCAAATATGGTTGTTTTTTTCCCCCCTGCCCATTTCCTCCCCAATTTAGGCTGCTAATTGCCAAACCATGCGCATGCGCTTATTTTATAACTGCCGCCAACGTGCTTGGAGGAAAGCGCCGCATAACTGGCTCCAACGCACAAGCCTGCAGATGCCAGTGACGGGCAGCACCTCAGCAAAGTGTAATGAGGAGAGAGCGCCATCTGCCCACCCTGGAGAGAGCAAGGCCAATTGTGCTCTTCTGGGGCCTCAGCTGCTGATGGCTAGCAGCATGGCCGGGATTTGAACCAGCGATCATCTGCTCATAGTGACAGCTCCTTAGACCACTCTAAAAAAACACTTTTAATGACGAATACAGTCTCAGAATGATTAAACTCTTAATGACAAGTGTCTTCAGTACTTAGTAGAGTAGCTTTTGACTGTTATGACCTGCTGCAGACGGGATTGATAGCCAGACACCAGCTTCTGGCAGAGGAGTCTAATCCCATTCTTCGTGGGCTTGGCATTGATGGGCCGTCAGTTCATTTCTTGGGTTTGTGTGCTGCAGCAGCCTTCTTCAAAACCCACCAAATATTTTCTTATTTAAGGGGTTAGCCGAGTATGACGACCACTTCAGAATCTTCCAGGACTTCTGAAACCAAGCCTTGGTGGAGCCTTTGAGGATAATTGGGATAATTGGCATTATTGCATAATTTTTGGATGCCCATGCTTCAGTTTTGTCACACAGAAAGCATGATGTTTCCTTCTGGGACTTTCTAATACTTGATTGAATACATCTTGCCCTTTTCATTTCATGAAAAAAAAAACTTGCCAACTCTCAGAACTAGAGGTCTTGTTTACTTGGAAAAATTCTTCTTTGTGACTCATTGTTCCCAAAGCTATGATTTCTGACAGTGGGGCTGTCTGAGGGGTTACTGACTCAGTTTGGTGCTCAAATATTTGATGATTTGATATTGATAGGACAGAGTGACTGTACATTTGCTGACAATATGATAAATGTGTTTAGGTTTGACTTGACTTGAGTCTGGGCTTACTACTTCTTACTGAAAAAAGGATGCCATAGCTTTTACCATAAGATATTGATGTAATGTACAGAGGCATTCTTCAAACATCTGGTTCCTACTCCCACCACTGTGAACAATTCTGACTGGGTACATTTTGCTAGAATGTAGCATTTCATATCAAACTCTGAATGACTTTGTTAACATCTCCAATATAGAAAGTATACAAACCTGGTGGAATTCCACTTTTACAATCCCAATGAAATACATTTGTAGACTTGATTTCAAATGAGAAAAGTGAGGCAATTGGTTTTGCAGCTTTTGGAAGGTAAACTCAACCTTCAACATTTAAGTTTAAGAAATGTAAATGTAGTAAATACCTAAATGGAAAATACCTGAAAAGCTGGGTGGAATTATTTATCTGTTATCAGAGGGTTAGAATTAGGGCTCTAGTCCTGCAATAAGTAAATGGCACCATAGTAATGATATTGTAATCTCAGGTCAACAGAGCTGCTAAAAACAGTCAGCCGTGTTTGACTAAGTCTTAACACATTCACTCCTGAGTCCAGAATGCATAACACTTTCCACGCAGCTGTGCAGGTCATTCTTATTTACATTACAAATCATGCTTTTCAGGTTTAAGTTTATTCATCATGCATTTACATACACTGTAAAAAAAAAACCCTAATTATATGGGAAAAAAACTTTAAATTATAAAGTAGCCTTTTAATTGTATACATAAACCTGTACATTGAATTTGTTAATATATTATTATATTTTACAGAACAAATATTATATTATTTATACAGTACTTTCCAGCTTTTTACATATATGTAAAACTACAATAATTATCTGTAATTAAACTAAGGTTTTTGTCTTTATAATTTTATTTGTTTAACATTTACATGTACGCTGTAAAAAATCTGTGGTTGCCAAACTAAATGCATAGTTAAGTTATATAAATATCCTAGTGCTATCCTGTGCTGGGTGTGTGCAGGTGCTTTAATGTTGTTGCACTGTCCCTTTATTGTAGGTGATTGTAATAGTTGGTGTGTAACTGCAGAACTTTTAGTGTTTGTCACTTTATTGAAAGTGTTTTTTTTACGATATATTTACTGTAAGAACACAGTTTCCATAATGTCAGTATAGTATACATGCATGAAATATTGCAGTTCTGGGGGGGCACTTATCATTTTATTTTTAATTGTTTTTAACATATAAACCTAATCACAGATCCCACTTTTTGCTAGAAGAGACGTTTTAAAATGGTTAGTGTCAAAGTCACTAAGAAGAAGGTCACCTCTGCTTGGAACAGCTCTATAAAGTCTGTATAAGCAGTTATTTCAAACACAGATAGTGATAACGTGATGTGATGTGATAGAGTGAGCTGTGATAATGTGGAAAATGTGGGAAAATATGATAGTGAGAGGGCAAAGTTGAATAAATCTACATATAACCTGTCTGCCTAAGCAAAACCTGTCCACTATCAGCAAAAAGGGTTCTGTATACATTACGAGGAGGTTCTTTGACTTGTACTGATAGTGGAGTCTACCCCCAAGCCATCAGACTCCTCAACACAAAAAGACTGAACTGAAACCCCCTTAAACCACATACATTTATAGCGCAGATTCACATACACCTCTGTTGATGCTCCCACCTTCTACCTACTTGCACACATATCAGGACACATTGCTGCTAAATAGTGTATTGCTAAAGAACTGCTCTCGTCTACTGCAGTAACTGCTGTGTTCACGTATGTGGCAAGTTAACTTTGTATATCCTATATGTCATATCATGTTATATCACTGCACTTTCCCCATCACCACCACACACATTCAGTACTGAGTGCTGTGTCGGCACTGCACTGTCCTGTATGTTTACTGTGAATAATGTGTGTTGTGGTTGTATATACGTTCTGTGTTTGCACATTGATGTTGGCATGTTGCACTATATGTAGTCTGGAGTGTATTGTTTTGTTCTGTGTGGCAATAAAAGCCATTTGACTGAGTATTTTTGGTTCTATACAGATTTTTAAATGGTTATATAAAGTTTTTAAAGGATAACTACATTTTTGAAAAATAGATTTAAAATCAAATATTTCACATGATGCCATTATTCATAGACCCTTCTCTTAGTATTTATAATGGTATTTATAAAAACATATGTCCTGCTGTTAACCACAGGGGTGGATTGATCAGGCATGAAACTGAAACATGAAAATGAAAAAGGAATCATTCTTAAAATATTAATTCAATGTTTCTCAAATCGAGTAAGCTTTTACTTACTTTCTTTTTGATACATTTATTTATTGAATTTTTACATTACATGTGTCCACAATATTAACAAATGATACTGCAATTAAAATAAGCAAGAATAAACAAGTAAATAAACAAAACTAAAAAAAGATAAATAAAAACAATGTGTCCGTATCCAAAGATGTCCAATTTAACTGGCCAATGGAAACAAGGGGCAAAATTCAGCTAGGATGTTAAACCTAATGGTTATGTATATTGGCTAGGTACTCTTTTGTTTTGTAGACTACCAGACAACACATATCTTAATTCCACACATGTATAATTACATTATTATTATTATTATTATCACATCACAATAATAATTAATATTTTTGTCACAATTCTTCTTCTTCTTCTTATTATTATTATTATTGTTGTCATTATCATAACAAACCAGAAACAGACAGAAAAATATAAATAATAATCTACCAATAACAAATTTGGTTGTTATTGTTATTTGCTGTCTGTAGCAGCCGCCCCTCCAAAAATAATAATAATAAAATAATAAAAAAGAAAAGAGAAAGAGAGAGAGAGAGAGAGAGAGAGAGAGAGGAAGAGAGAGAGAGAAAGAGAGAGAAAGAAAGAGAGAGGGAGAGAGAGAGAAAAGAGAGAGAGAGAAAGAAAGGGAGAGAGAGAGAAAGAAAGAGAGAGAGAAAGAAAGAGAGAGGGAGAGAGAGAGAAAAGAGAGAGAAAGAGAGAGAGAGAGAAAGAAAGAGAGAGAGAAGAGAGAGAGAGCGCGAGAGAAAAAGAGAGAGAAAGAGAGAGAGAGAAAGAAAGAGAGAAAGAGAGAGAGAGAGAAAAAGAGAGAGTGCGAGAGAGAGAAAGAAAGAGAGAGAGGGAGAGAGAGAGAAGGAAAGAGAGAGAGAGAGAGAAAGAAAGAGAGGGAGAGAGAGAGAGAAGGAAAGAGAGAGGGAGAGAGAGAGAGCGAAAAAAGAGAGAGAGAGAGAGAGAGAGAGAGAAAGAAAGAGAGAGAGAAAGAAAGAGAGAGAGAGAGAGAGAGAGAGAGAGAGAGAGAGAGAAAAGAGAGAGAGAGAGAGAGAGAAAAGAGAGAGAGAGAGAGAGAGAGAGAGAGAGAGAGAGAGAGAAAAGAGAGAGAGAAAAGAGAGAGAGAGAGAGAGAGAGAGAGAGAAAGAAAGAGAGAGAGAGAGAGAGCGAGACAGAGAGAGAGAGAGAGAGAGAGAGAGACACAGAGAGAGAGAGAGAGAGAGACAGAGAGAGAGAAAAGAGAGCGAGAGCGAGAGAGAGAGAGAGAGAGAGAGAGAGAGAGAGAGAGAGAGAGAGAGAGAGAGAGAAACGTCTTTTCTGTCAGAGAGAGAGGAGGATAAAGTTGGGGCCGAGGGCAGTGCATTGTGGGAAGGTATGGCACGGTGAAAGCATAAAGTATGGCGGATGGGGAAGAGCCGTAAGTAGTGTTGAATGAACCATACATTTAGGGAACGAATTCTGATGATTTGTTGATAACTGTGTGTTGCGATACGAGTGTGCTTGAACCTTCTTTTATTCTCTCCTTTTAGGGAGAAGAAAAGAAGGAGAATAGAGGAGCTGACTGAGAAGTTAGTGATGAAATGCTAAGCGCTGGCTGCAGGTTTGAGTATTGCACAGCATAGGGAGTGTGAAAATTCATCCTTTCTCATCTAAACAGAGTGTGTCCCCTGAGCTGTAGCACACTGAATGCAGATCCGGACAGCCGACGCTGTAAAGTAGACTGCAGCTCAGGAAGTGTTTGCTCTTCACTGGAGCTGTACTTCACTGAGAGATGAAGTAGCTAGCACTAGCTGGCTAACGGCTAACTAGCGCGTTTGCCTGTCAGCACAGATAAACAAGGCCTGTGTGGCGAGAAGAGTCGATCATTTAAAGACTTTCAAGTGGCGATGAATTTTCACATACTGGACTGTAGCCAACGTAGCCAGCTTATCTGCAGCAGATCTGTGTAGAGTTTCTCTTTGTCAAAGCGATGTCAGGTTTCTACTTTGGTGGCCTGGGTCCATGATAAATTGGCTGTTAGTGAGAGCTGGTGCCGGTCATGCAGTCTGACAGTGAAAAGGTGTAAGGGTGTACAATTTAGGGTTCGATCCCATATTTCATTTTAATTAATAAAATATATATTTTTACTTGGTTTATAAATGGCTGACTTGATTCCACAGGACTCTAATTATGACTTATCTAAGGGTTTTTGTGGGTTCTTGTGCAAATTGGTGATCTTATAAAACTGCAAGTGACGATGGCTTGATTGATAGATAGACCAAGACCACCATATTTACAATTAGTGTTGGACACCGATGGGATTTGGCTTCCACCTTTAACCCATCTTTGAAGTGAACACGCACACAGTGATGGTGAGCACATGTGCCCGGAGTGATGGGCAGCTGTTGCTGTGGTGCCCGGGGAGCAGGGAGGCTGAGGGACGGTAAAGGGCCTTGCTCAAGGTGATCGCTGCCCAACAGTGGCTGCTTGCTGAGCCCGGATATCGAACCCACAACCTTGTTATCAAAAGCCCTGTGCTCCAACCGCTGAGCCACCACTGCACACTGTTAATCCCAGTGGAAAAGCTAAAAGCGATGTCAGGAAAGCTAAAAAAATAACAATGTCAGGAGCAGATTAAAAAACAACAACCTTATGGACAAGTATGTTATTTAAAAAGTCCAATGCAAGGGTTAGTAAAGTGACAGTGCAGTGTCCACTTCACTTCGAGTTCAGATGTGTTGATATCAAGTACCAATACGTGTGAGATGTCTACATGTACACACCTCTATGTTTTTATTAAAATCTGTACAAAATCCCACAGAATCTACAACTAAATGTTTACAAAGGTACAGTTTTAGTGGCTTTTAACATTTAATTTAGGTTAGTTGTCTTCATGACATAGAAATGTTACTTGGAGATGGTAATAAACTTTTTAGTTTTTTAGTTCATAGTTTTAATTTAATGACCGTGTTTCAGCTCCTCTGCAATCCAATAAGAATACACTCAAGATCTGTTGTGTGGTTAATCTACTAATACTTTGCACAATGTGTGAAGTTTATAATGTATGTATTTGATTTTTGCTGTGTGGACTGATGTTGGGCATTATGGCGGATCATTTCATCTTTGCTAGGTCATTTTATTGTGTTTATTTGTTTTAAAAGTTAAGGGTTATTGGATATGTAGTGACTTAGGTTTTTCTCTCCAGAATGGCAGTGGATGTCGGCAGCAGTGGTGATTGGGATGGGCGATGGAGTCATGTGCAGAAGTTTCTAGAGAGATCTGGCCCTTTCACACACCCTGATTTTGAAGCGAGTGAAGAGGTGAGCCAGTTTTGACTCAGTTTAAAAAAAGGCATGGTCTACAGTTCCAATACTGACTACTGAGCTTTTAAATAAGCTCAATAAGACGAGCATAGAAAAGAAACACTTTGTTTAAGATGAGCATCAGGTAGTAGGCCATCATGTTCAAACATTCTTCCTTAAAAGAGAAACACAGCTAACATTACATCATATGTTGTGTATTATTTCAGATTAGATTTGTTACAAAGTTGCATGTGTTGAGGATTTAATTTTGTGATGTCAGCTGGACACTGATATCTCTACACCAAAGATTAAGGTTGCAAAGTCTTTTTGTGCATCTTTTGTGATGGAATTGTCTTTCTTTCTGTCATTTTATTTTAAAGACACTCCAGTTTTTATTGGAAACATGTAAGATTCTGGTGATTGGAGCTGGGGGTCTTGGCTGTGAGCTTTTAAAGAACCTGGTAAGTCCGAATACTATCCATCAGGAACTGAAACACTTTTGCATCATTGTAGTCTATAATTTGGAAATCTTACTATGTGAATAGAAGGAAAGATAGATGAATAATTTTTAAGCGCCCTCCATCCACTCACTTCAGTATATTTGAAATTCAGCATGCTAGAATTATCTGGCACTTAACAAAGCAAAAAACCCTCCCGCGTCACCTCAGTTGTGTTTGTTACACTGGCTACCTGTCCCACTAGACCAGGGGTCCAGCACGGTTTCCTGATTTTCCTGCTCTAACAGTCCTGCTAAACCTGGCAACTAACAGGTGAGTTGAGTCCGGTGTACTTGAGCAGGAAAAGCATGAAACTGTGCAGGAATACATTCTTACGGTCTTACCGCCTTACTTAACTGTACATCTGCACCTTTACAGGCCTGCCTGTACACTTGGGTCTTCTGATGCTGGACTTTTCACTGTCTCTAAATTCATACGCTTAAGCTGAGCTTAAGACTTACTTTGTCTCAATATTTTAGTGCCCCCCCATACTGTAAACAGACTGTGATGCCCCTCACCCTCCTCCTCACTGCTGCTAATATTGTCTGTTTTTTTTTTTGTTTTTTTTTCATTATTTGTAAAGTGTCCTCAAATATTTAACCTTTTTATGTCTTTTTGAGGTCCTGCTTTTACAGTAGGAGTAATCGAAATGTTTGGAAAAAATTTATTGACCAAATAAAGTGGATGAAATGGATACTCCTCCCTTTGTTTCAGGCACTGTCAGGTTTTCGTCACATCCACGTCGTAGACATGGACACCATTGATGTGTCTAATCTGAACAGACAGTTCCTCTTCAGGCAAGGCTGCACCCACTCACCCCTGCATAGCCCGGCTTTACGTTATAATCGCTCTAGTTTGCAGCAGTTGACGTATTGTAATGTCGACATTGTGGATTTTCTTCTTCACACGTTCTGTTTCTCACTAAAGGTCTAAAGACGTAGGCCGTCCCAAGGCGGACGTGGCAGCTGACTTCGTAAATGGTCGAGTTCCTGGATGTCACGTCGTACCGTATCCTTCAGGGCACGATTCCAAATTGAGTAAAAGGGTCGAGGTTACTCAGATGTTCCGTTGTAATCAGTGGAAGTGTGACTGTTGATCTGATCTTGAGTTATTTCTCTGTTCTTAACGTACGATTCAGCCACTTCAAGAAAATTCAAGATTTTGATGAATCCTTTTACAGACGTAGGTTTCAAATTCAAATAGTTTCCTACTTTTAATTTGCTTTTTTGTGTCTCTTAATGTCTTTTCTAAATGCTTTTTTTGACAGTGTAGTGTTTTTCTTTGCATGAAATCTATGCATGACTTCTTATTGTTTCATTACATTGCTATGCTTTATACAATGTCTTGTTCTGGCTCTTATACAGAATTCCACATTATTGTGTGTGGGTTGGACTCCATCATTGCTCGACGCTGGATGAATGGAATGCTGGTTAGTGTTGTTTTTTTTTTTGTTTGTGTGTTTAATTTAAGAAAATGGTTTAAGTCCTTTGTGTGAATTCGAAATCCCTATCTGAAATTTCTGTAGCGTATGAGTGATGCTGAATAATAAGAGACTGCTGCGTGTGCGTGCGTGTGTGTGTGTGTGTGGGGGGGGGGGGTTGTTGAATGAATGACAACATGCCCCCCCCCCTTATTAAAGTAGAAGGTTAATGGGTTTTAATTATGGAGGCTTATTTTGAATTGACACAAATAATGACACAAAATCTATACAGCACACATAATGCTTGGCTAAATGTCTCTTATGAAGTTACACCTTGACTAGATGCTTTTAGTAGTCATCAGCAAGCTTCTGCCAGATTTTTGGTTGGACATTTCACCTTGCGTCTTGACAAAATTAATAGTGTTCAATTACATTTGTTGGTTTGCACAGACACCACTTTTGAGCACCGTCCACATAGAAGGTAACTTTTGGAAGGGCTTTTTCTAAAGCTTAATCTCAGCCTCCACAAACACCTTTAACCTCAGTTTGCAAAAGGTTTTTCTATTAAAGATATGTTGTCACTCACTGTGCCAAAGGTGGAAAATAATTGAAATCATACGGCCATAACATTTCCGTTTACGAGGAGTGTCTATAAACTGTGTGTAGTATGTGCTTACCTGACTGAGATTGTGTAAATTGTCTCCTTAGTTGTCGCTGCTTGTCTATGATGATGGGGTTTTGGATCCCAGCTCAATCATCCCCTTGATAGATGGTGGTACGGAAGGATTTAAGGGGAATGCAAGGGTTATCCTGCCTGGAATGACGGCATGTATAGATTGCACACTGGAGCTGTACCCTCCGCAGGTAACTGAATTTAGATTGCTTGATCAAACTTTAGTTAACTCTTTATTAGCAAAATTTGCAATAAACCAGCCAAACCATAATAATTGGAACACATTTCTCCAAATTCAACACACAATAATACTTTTAATGAAGTTGCTGCAGTCTTACCTTGACTGGCTATCTGGTTTGCTGACATTTGATTGCATTCGAAACCAGTCAAGTCAAGAGAGTTCAGAGTGAGATCATTGCCCTGCACAAACAAGGAAAGGCTGCATAAAGAGAGTAAAGGTGCTGAATCTTCCTAGAGTTACAGCTGGAATGACAGTTCACAAGTTGAAAGTTAAAGGAACACTGGCTATGCTACCTGGACATGGCAGAAAGAGGAAGCTAGTGAAGCTAGAGTGAAGCATGGCAGTGGCTCGGTGATTCTCTGGGGCTGCTTTGCTTCCTCTGGCAGTGAACGTACAGTAAAGCGTGGTTTCTGAAGACGTTATGTATGATTATGTAGTGGCAGTCACAGTTGCTTGACTTTAAACCAAAAGACTGGTGAACTGGAGGCCACTGCCCATTAGGAATGGACTGAGATTCTTCAGGAATGCTACCAGAAGCTGGCGTCTGTCAATGCATCACGTTTGCAGCAGGTCTTATCAGTGAAAGGGTCTCTGCAAAGTACTAAAGATGCTTGTCCTGAGGGGGTTGAATAATTCTGAGAGTGCAGTAGTCATTAGAAGTGGCTTTTTTTTTTTTGTTGTTGAATATGGCGAAACCACTTGTTCTATTAGTTGTATTGAGCTATTTAACTTGGACTTGTTAGATTGGTGTATAACCATGTCTTGGTTATAGCTTGTGTAGTATTTTCCGAGTTTTTCATCACACTACTGTCTCTGTTTCATTTTAGATTAATTTTCCGATGTGCACTATTGCTTCGATGCCACGGCTGCCTGAACACTGCATTGAGTATGTGAGGATACTGCAGTGGCCCAAAGAGAAACCATTTGGAGGTACACATTTGCTTTCTGGCAATGACTATACTTTATATTTATAAGAGTGTCTATAATTGCCACATTGTCATGGAAAGGGATTAAGGGATTTTTTTTCCTGTTCATGAAAATATTACAGGCAACTTTGTTTAGGATTTGATCATTCTGGGTTTGTTTTTTTTATTGCGGTCTGGCATGTAATTAAATGGCAATGAAAGGAACAGGAGGAAACCTTGTGGCTTAAAATGTACTGAATAAAATCAGCTTGGTTCTGAATGTTGGAATCTGTGCAGATGGCGTCGCTCTGGATGGTGATAACCCTGAACACATTCAGTGGGTGTTTCAAAAGTCTCTGGAAAGAGCAGCTGAATTCAACATCACTGGAGTTACTTACAGACTCACTCAAGGTAAAGCCATAAGGCCTCTGCAGGTAGAGTTTCTGGAATTCCCTTAAATATTGCATGTCATGGAGGCGGACCATGTATCTCCATCTCCTTGTATCTCTTAAATGTATTTATTTTTGCAATTTGGTGATTCATCTCAGTTTATAACAGTTTATACGTTACAGCAATGATTCATTGCAAGTAAAAGGCAGTATGTTGTGCATGTGCATACTTTAAGTACAGTTCTTGAGTTAAGTTTCTTACTCTGGATTTTTTTCAGGAGTGGTAAAACGAATCATACCTGCTGTTGCATCCACTAATGCCGTCATTGCTGGTGCGTTTTTGTATTTATTTATTTTTTGTTTGTTTACATTTAAGGTGTTTGTGCAAATATATTATTGCTTTTTTTAATTGCTTAGTTAAACAAGTAAACAAGAGGTTTTTGTTAAGCATTGTCTGAGTAGTAAGATGTGTTCTCATGCAAATCAAAGCACTTTGAATGGGAACTGTACTGTTTTATGCTAAAGCTTATTGTGTGTGTGTGTGTGTGTGTGTGTGTGTGTGTGTGTGTGTGTGTGTGTGAATTTTGCAGCTGCTTGTGCTACAGAAGTTTTTAAGATTGCTACAAGGTAATTTGTTTTTAATTTATCATGTAAATAAATTGTGCCTTTTAATACAGTAATTCTGACACCAAAATGTGTATCTTCATTAGTATCGTTACATTACAACTGAATGTGTTGATTGCTAATACTTTTGAGGTCATCTGTTTTTAGTGCATATATTCCTTTAAATAATTATTTGGTGTTCAATGATGTGGATGGCTTGTATACGTACACCTTCGAGGCAGAGCGAAAGGTAATTTTGCATAAACCCCCCTTTCATTTGTGAAGTGAATTCATTACAATTTAATCTCCATTCACATGTATGTGTGTGCGTGCACACTGTTTCAGTGAAACGTGCCTTTGTGTCCTTCTGATCTGTCCAACAGGAGAACTGCTCAGCCTGTAGTCAAGTTCCTCAGAAGTTACAGTTTCCTCCCTCTGCTAAACTACAGGAGGTCCTGGAGTATCTGACCGAAAATGCTTCTCTGTGAGTACTGCTGAATAATTGTTAGTATAGAAATATATGGGGAGGGGAGTATATGTAGATGAAATGGGAATATGCTTTGTCTTCCTTTGACTAAGGTGTGAGAGGACCTGCAGTAATGAGTCATTGTGTTTTTATTTTTTCCAGACAAATGAAATCTCCAGCTATTACTGCAACCCTTGAAGGCAAAAATAAAACTCTTTACTTACAGGTAAAACTTTTTTTATTATTATTATTTTTTTTAATAGGTGATTTAATTTAATTTGATTGTAATTTGGAGATATTATGTTTATATATGCTTTGTGTTTGTCTAGACTGTTGCCTCAATTGAAGAAAGAACAAGGCCCAATCTCTGCAAAACTTTAAAAGGTGAGATGTACTAAACATTGCAGTAAAGGAACAACATCAGGAATTTAAATAATTGTATGTTAACTGTGATCACAATTGAACTTGTCCTGTGCAGGTCTATATGCGAAGGGCGCCCCCTAATTTTCTTTAAATTGAGAAGTAGTAAACACTACTTGTATGTATGTGGCTAATCAAACATAAAGCACAATCTTCCGACATTCCTAATGCACAATATAAAAAAAATCTAATCATTATTGTAACCTGTGCAGATGTTTGGAAACCCGAAGAGTTGCAGAGGCTCCGATTTAGTTTTGACAAGACTTCAGACCCTTAGTAAACATATGCCTCAGTTTCTAATTACAACTGCTGATCTCCTCATCCAGCTAACAAGCAATTGTCCAAAGATATGAACACAAAAGAAATTAATGCCCACAAGTCTGGGGAAAGTTTTAAGCATTTTTTACATGTGGTTATGTTACAGTATGTTAAATGAAATGGTCTGAAGTTGGGTATGATGTAAAGCACCAGGGGAGCTGTGAAAGATGAGATGAGAACCTGCAGAAAGGTTTAGCTGAGTCAAGAGGATGGAGCACTATTCCACTATGCAGTATTACTGTGCTCAAAGGGAGTCCTAAAAAAAAATTGCAGGTTAGGTTGTCATAAAAAAAAAAAAATCATGGTTTGAAGGATTCTGCAGATAATCTAGAAAAGCCAGATGGGTTTTGAAAACAAGTGCTGTGGACTGATGAGGTTAAAAAATTGCCAGCTGTGAAGCCTTGGGGTGGAAATATTGCACTGGTGAAGGAATGGATTCCACAAAATGCCAGCAAATCCTAGATATAAACAAATGTCTACCATCTATCAAAAGGCTGGAGCTAAAAAGAATATGGCTTCTATGGCAGAATACTGATCCAAACCACAATTTAAGACACACAAAGAGAAACATTTGGATTGGCCTCACCGTCCCCTGAACTAAATGTCATAGAACTTTTGTGTATAGATCCTGTACACTGTGTGCATGTCCGATGACGGGAATAGGAATACCTCAGAACTAGAGAAAAGTGGAAAATTCAGAAGTTCTAAATCTAATGTGCACTGGCCACTTTTTGTGGTTATGGACACATAAAAAAAAAAAAGTAAATTAAATAAAGCATGTCTTCATTGCATTAATTACAGCTGTTGTTTACTTATTCTCAGTTGATGTTTTATTGAAATGTTTTATTAAAATGAAAAATTAAAACAGATTTAACAGTTGTGCTAACTGTTCCAAGTAACGCGTTACAGTAATGTTGATGAGCGTTTTAGCCATTATTGTGTATGTCTACTTTTAGCTAAACTTTTGTTCATTTTGCTTGGCAGAACTGGGATTGGCTGATGGGCAGGAGTTAGCTGTGGCTGATGTGACCACTCCTCAAACAGTTCTCTTCAAACTCAACTTTACATCCTAAATGCAGCCAGTCCTAACCCCCCCCCCCCCCCCCCCAACCACCACATCTCAAGCTTCTTACTGATGGAATACTGCAGTGAAGGCTCTATCCACACTTTACTCGTGTGACTGCCTCCCCTTCATAGATCAAAATGAATTGAAAACAGCTGTTAATAATATTTAAGTCTATTTTATTGTGTAAATAAAGCTGATTCTTGGGGATGTCCCGAGCCGATCCAGGCATATTTTAATGGTTCGGGTATTGGCTATTTTAAGCCCGATCCAGTGCCGATCCTTTGTTTGTTTGTTTTGTTTTTTTTAATATAAACTTTGCTCTAACAGAGCACTCTCTGATGTCCTCTAGGCACTGTTAACAGCCATTATTTCCAGCCCACAGTGTTCTCAGAAGGTAACAAAACCAGTTTAGGGTCTGCAGTGTGGAACTGTGTTACAGCAGAAAGTAAAATCTGCGGCTCTAGTGCTCTGAATTTGAGCCACCCCTTCATCAGACATTGGTCTAATTTGTGCCGTTTTTGTTTATGCTGCATAACCTATGGGGAAATGCACTACCTTTACTTTTAAAGTGGGGTTGATTAGAAATGGACAACTTTCATGTTCAAGTACCACACACACACACACACACACACACACACACACATTTCTTTGGTTTTAAACCAGCACTGAACAGCATGTTCAAAACCTGCAGGATCAGGCTAGTGCGCACACACAGTACAGTAAACTATATCATGGAGCATTCACAATACAAAATAATAAAATGTACAAATTCAGTTCAGAGTGTGTACCGCTACACACACATCAAGCACAAAGTAAATTCACAGCAGCATTTCAAAGTAACTGTCCGAATGATCAGGAAGGTAAGTCAGTGCAAGATATTATAGAATTGTTCGATTCAGAATGTCACATTATAGAAATTGTTAACTAAAAGCAAAGTGGTTTTCTCAGTATTCATTAGCAACAACTCTTATATTGTGTGGCCGTGTTTCTGTAGAAACACTACGTTCGGATTGGCTCGGTATTTGCCGATACTCAGCACTAAGGTATCTGAATTGCAATGAAGGGCAGAAAAAAACTGTATCGGGACATCCCTACTGATTCAGTATACGTCTGTAATGTTTGTCATATGCTTATTCAATCACCCAAAAAGCTCTTCAGAAGTCTCCTTACGATTAGACATAGTTGTCAGTTGCATATGTTAAACTTCTACTCCCGTTACCAACCAGTTACACAAGCCATGAGTGGCTGAAAGAGAAGATGCCAGCACTAACAGTATTCTGCACTGGTGGTAAAGATCTTTTGTTTATTTTATTTTTTTTGAACGCTCACAATAATGGTTGGTATTTTTATCAAACTGTTTTTGCCTATCTATTCAAGTGTACATATCACTGGTCACTTGTGTGCGTGTCAATAAACATGCTGTAATTAAAAATCAAGCAGTACAAACAATATTCTTTCCCTTTTTGGTGCAGCAGCATAAGGTTGTGGTAAATTATAGAGAATAGAGGCAGTTAATTATAAACGTGACCTTATAAAGGTTCGGGAACTTTTTTTTCTCTCTTATGGAGAGAAAATAATAGTCCTAATATTTGTGCCTCTGTTGCTGCACAGTAGAACAGTGCACCACCACTCCAGAGTCTAAGGGCCTAATCTCACACACTGCACAAGGTCTGATCTGAGCTTATATCAGTGAGAGGGGGGCCGTAAACAGGTACATTAAAAAATTATTTGGACTTTTTTTTTTTTTTTAGAATATTGAAAATACTGCGTTTAATGAGTCATTTTGTGTATTTCAGTATTTCGGTGGAACGTTTTTTTTTTTTTTACAGGGTAACATTTTAGTCATTACTGGAAATACTGAATTCTGTCATGTTGGTTTTCACAACTACGCTACGCTCTTAACTTCAGGGGGTTTCAGAGGGGTTTTCCTGACCAAAATAATCTCAAAAGGCAAATAATAAAGCCCAAAAGTCTTCAGGTTTAATGCTGGAAGCTGCTGAATGTATTAAAAAGGCTAGTTGCCTTCCTCAGTTGGCTGTTTGAGTCTTTTTATATATATATATATATATATATATATATATATATATATATATGATATGATATGAATTTGGTGATGATAATGTATTTATTTTTAGTTTTCTAGGCTACTTAAAAGCACAGATATTAGGTTTTAATCCTTTTCCTTCGCTCTTAACTCACAGTACAGCTGTAACCCATCTGTCAGAATCTGCTCCAGCTTCTAATAACTGCTGTCTGAACCACCGAAAGAGCCAGAAAGTAAAAGCACAGCCCACAAGATCGACCCTTTCATCGAGCCCTGCTAACAAACCCGACTAATCTGCTTTGGAGGAATAATGGAAGAGGGCTGCTGTAGTCGGGGAGCAGATGGTTTCTTGATTAAGTTTGTGCTGATGGATAAAGCCCTGCCGTGTGGAGAGGAAGGGGATAATTGAACTTGACTTCTGTCTCCCCCACAAACCCGGAGTAAATGAGGACCTCTGTGGAAGGAGGGCAAGTGCGAGCAGAGTCCAGTTTCTGGGTTGTTCTGTCTTCTTCATCTTCTCCTTGCTGTTGCCAGTTCTGCTGCTCCCCAGACACACAGCCGATTCTTACAGCAGGGACAGAAGAGGAAGAGGAGGAAGAGGAGGAAGAAGAGGAGGGAGGCTTTGAGCTGAAACAGGGCGGGACTGAGAGACTGAGGTGATTGCATGTGTACAGTCTGCAGGAAAGGTGAGGAGGAGATGACGAGAGAGATACACAGCCAGTATGGCTCGTTTCATTCGTTAACCTAATTAATGATTATTATTTTTAATTAAAAATGTACGTAAATAAATACTGCGATTTTCATGTTTTTTATTTTTTAATTATTTATTTTTTATTCAGGGGAATGGATTTAATTTCAGTGACTTCTTAAGGCAGTGTTGGCAAAAACGTCTCAGTTTCGACAATGACAACCTCTGGCGAATTTCCCTGGACCACAGGCTGTGCGTGAAAGTGTCCAGCTATTAAGACCACTAGCTGTTTTTTTTATTTATTTTATTTTTTTAAAGGTAAGATTTGCATAAACTTACTGCTTAATAGAGTCAGTATCTAATTAAATCATAAAAAAGTAATCGATAATATGTGTATAAAATATTACAGAATTTATTTAATAGCTTTTAATAATCATAAGTGCTATAAGTATACAGATTTGTTCAATAGTAATATTTATTCTGCTATAAATAGCTGTAAATCTGGGCATTAATAATTAGACTAAATGTATGTGTATGTGCTAGCTTTCCAATGGCAAGGTTCTCCTAAAGAGACCCAGTATATACAGTTACCATCCAATATTTGGTCTAATCAGTCCTTCATTAAAGAGCCCTCCAACCTCCGAGGTCGACCTATGATGTTATTGTGGTTTTATACACCAACAATAATCATAATTTATTTTTACACAGCTATTGTCTAACCTCTCCGGTGTCAGCGTGTGTCGGTGACCTCTGTTCTGATTGGCTGACCTGTTCATGCCTCAGTAGCCAAAGGTTGGTTTGAGCTATACTGCTGTAGACTGACTATGTGGATATCTGTCCAAATGTTTGTGGACACCACTTTGTGTGAATGCATTCAACTATTTTAAGTCACACTCCTTGCTGACACAGATGTGCAAATGCAAATGCAAATTGTCTAGTCCCTGTGGAAGAGAACTACCAATAGAATAGGACTCTCTGGGCACATAAGCATGACCCTATTGGCACCATGCCTAATGCAAGCCATGGGCTAGAGTGGTGTAAAGCGCCCCAGCATTGAGCTGTGGAGCAGTGGAACTGGATTAATTGTGCTTTCAATACCTTTGTGATGATTTGGGAGTTGTGGAAGAGGTGGGGTGGCGATCATCCAAAATCCTGGCTTCAGTAATGCTCTTGTTGGTGAATGCAATCAAATCCTCACAGCAATGCTCCAGAATCTGGTGGACAGTAGAGACTGTTACTCCAACTTTTTTTTTTTTTTTTAAATAAAGAAGACACCCAATGTTTGTGTCCATATAGTGTTAATTTCAGTGGTATTTAGGAGGAGTGAAGAACTTTGGTCCTGGAGGTGGTTTTGTGGGTTACCTGCTCAAGTACATCTAATTCAGTATAGTCATTATTATTGCCAGGTGTAGTTGGTGTATTAGAGCAGGGACATCACCAAACTGTGCTGTAATCTGGCCCTAATGTCTCCTCTTTTGTTATATGGTGTTTTTAGTGTGACATTATATTATACTTTTAGTCACTGCTTTGCAATATGACAATATGAACTATTAAAATATATCATATATATCATATTTCTCTTTTTATTAAATGAGAATAATATAAATACGACTACTACAACAACTTATAATATTAATACACATCATCATTACCATTATAACTTTTATTATTATTATTATTATCAGTGTTATTACTGTTGCTATTATACTATTTTAATAGTATTATTATAGCAGAACCAGATGATCTAGTCTAGATTTGTGCTCCAACCCAACCCAACACATAGCGATAGAGATAAAATGTGGCCTCTGCTTAATTTAATTTTAAAAAAGTGCCTAAAATAAGAGTTTACAGCCCAACCAAACTCACTTACGCCTGTAAGAAGTGTGAAATCTGTACCCAAAGGTTAGCAGTCAGTTTTTAATTTTAACATCAATCCCTGACCTTACTAATGCTCTTGTGGTCACAGCAATGTTCCAACATCTAGTGTAAAACATTCCCAGGAGACTAGAAGCAGACAGACTCCCTATTAATACCCTTGATTCCAGAAGAAGTGTTGGATGAAAGGGAATATACAAACACTGGGTCGTTTAGAGTTGTGTTTTTTTTTTTCCAGATATAGATTAGTAGTTTTTGATCTTTGTCTTGGACAAAACTGCATTTCTAATAGTGTCTCACCACTGAAAATGTGTTCCTCTGCATTCAGTCAGTGTCTCATATCAAAACGTCCGTGTTACAGTGTTCACTTGTGTGCAGCTGCTGCTGTGTGGAGTAGGTGTGACCCAGGCTGAGCATTTAGTATAGCATGTAGTGAAACAGTTAGTGATGATGTCGTTTCTGTTCAGAGAGCTGTTTCCAGAGGTTTGTTTTGTATCGTCACATATTTTACTGTTATGTTTCAGTTACCAAATCAAGCGACAGTAGACGGTTAGGAATGATCATATAGTCAAGTTTTTGACTATAGGAGCAATTCAGTGATTTGCCGGATGTCGCAAATGAAGGATTGTAGAGGATATTAGGGAGAGTTGATGTAAGTAGCAGTAGATGGAAGATCAGCTTAACTTTTTAAAACTTAACAGGAACACTAATCTCTCTCTCTCTCTTTCTGTCTCAGAACTCTCTGCACTTGAATGTTGACTCAAACATCCATACGATTATTTGAATAGGTTATCTGCATTCAGGAAGACAATTCTCGTCATTGTTTCTCCACATTTTGTATACCACCACAATGAAGTTAAGATTTAGCAGTTAGGATGTGAATAAAGTAGAGACTTCCAGGCTCAAGTCAAGGGTGTTATTGCATTAGCATATTAGGGCTTACAGACTTTTTTTTATTTTATTTTTTTTTTATTTTACATAATCCCATTTTCATATAATTGGATAGCAGACAGATTTATAGTCAGCTTCATGACCACATGTGGCCTGTTCCCTCATTAATTCATGAACAAAAGCACATGGGGGTCATGAGCTGATTTCAGGTGTTGAATGTGCATTGGGTAGCTGTTCATAGGGCGAACGTGTACCAAGTGGTACCAAGGTCATCAGAGAGACAGCAGAAAGTTTTGAAGTTGGCAAACCAACAATTCCCTAAACCCTAACCTTAAAACATGGGCATGTTTTTACCCAATTAAATGATATAATGCTTTTTTCAAAAGCTCTGTCTGATGTGAGTATCAAGGTCAGGTTACCTGTGATTATTTTGTCATCAGCCTGCTCAGAAATCGTCATGACCTAAGGTGTATTATTCAGTAACAACAGGGACAATGTACAAACACGTGGAGCTATTCTCTGGTAATAGAAGTTTGTAATCACATTTTTGGCCTGCTGGTGGCCCGTAGGCTTTTCAAGGGGTTAATATGTAGTAAACTGACCAGAAGACATGTTAATATTCACTGCAGAAAAAGATATTAGCATGCACAGATATATTTATTATGACGGTATAACTATATATTTGTCTGCAGGGCATCACAGTTAGCTTATTTTATAGCAAAAAACAGGCGAGTAGAGTAATAATGCAAGAATGAGTGAGAGGCTGTGACAAAGATGAATCCCTACTTCTTCATTAGTTGTGCTCATACATACATTTAATTGTAGTAGAAACACAAAGTGAATTTGGACACTTCCTCATGATCATCATCATTATCCTCATGCTTTAGAACCGTTCGTATAAACAGACAAATATGTTTTTTGACTGAGCCACATTTAAAGCTCTGTACACACACGCACTGAATTCTGGATCAGTAAAAGCATTTTACTCATGGAATAATCTTTGACCGTCATGCCGCTTAGCAGCATAAGCCAGCCATCAGTGAACTACATGGTAAAATACCTGAAATTCAGGAACCCTCACTTATATGAGCAAACGTCTTTGGCTCCATATAATTCCACTGTCTGTTGCTTGGACTCACAATGCATCTTGGTATACATTCAGCTGATGTAGCAAAATATGCTTTATTATTCATCACAAATGGGAGTTACATTATGGGAGATCATAGTGCCCTCAAATTCACGTTCAAATTCCCATGTACGATGGGAAATGGCCGACTTATGGTTTATAGTGGCCGAGCCATTTTGGTTCATAGCCAGAGAGTAAGGGTCTCTATTGAGGGGGAAGAGGAGCTGCCTCAAAAGTCCTTAAAATAGCCACTGTCCTTCAATAAAAGCACTGTTACCTAAATTCCTTGGCCTTTTCGGTCTTTTGAGCCAGGTCCTCCACCTCCATTGTAAAAATTGCTCTCTATCGTGGATGATGTGGGCCATCCACTGCAGAGCATGATTATGGACAGGAAGAGTAAGTTCAATGGCAGGTTACTCTCACAGAATTGCTTAACAGACAGGCTTAGGAGATCAACTGGATGTAACTGCAGTAAAGACCCTGCAAGGCATTTCAAGACCAATACCTTATTAACTATTGTTATAGTGCTGTAAGGTATTGGTATCCAAGTTTTCCTTGCTTTGGCTTAGCCACTTTAACTCGGTAAGCACTAGTAATGAGTTGATCAGTTGGATCAGATGTGGTGGGAGCAGGGAAAGCACTGAAATATGCTGGACGGGTGGGCCTTCAGGACCAGGGTTGGGGACCACTGCTGAAGGGTGTTGTTGGTGTTGTGTGAAAATGAGGTAATCAACCATGTGCTTCATTGATTATATGAACACTGATGCAGTTCTTCTCCTCTGCTGTAGATGAATGAAAAGCTCTTTCTGAGCGGTCTACTGCTTTTGCTGTGTGTGTGGCTCCTCTGTGCTCAGTCAGTGTCCAGCGGCAACCGAAGCTCTAGAGGCCAGACAGGTGAGTGCACTCTCTCTCTCTCAGGACTCATTACACCTGCTGGACACCCAACCCTTGTGAAACCCTCTGAGAGAACATTCAGGTCAGCTCTAATGACTGTTAAAGAGCTATTTGCAGCTCTACTAACTACCCAAACACACTGTAAATATATCAGGCTCATTCAGAAAGCATCATTTACACAGTTTCTGCATAAGTAACTTTGATTATATCAGTACAGTTACTGTTGTGTCCTCCTTCAAAAGAAAATCTGACGTTTCTTAAAATGATATTGCACTCTGCCAACAAACGAAAGCCCTAGGTAAAGCTAGACAAATGTGAAGACACAATGGTGACTTTGGGGGAATATTGTGTTCTTGATAAAGGAAAGCAGCATATAACCCTCATACTCTACTAGTTATATGATGAATACAGGCCTTGTGACTGCAGCCTTTCCTGTGCCAGAATAATTACACTGCCTACTAGTGTTAAAACAATGCTTGAATATGCAGCCCAGCAGAGCTTTCTTTTCTTTCTTTTTTTTACAAGCCCTCCTCCATAAAATGAGTAATCAACATGTTTCATTCTGAGGCAAAATAACAGGGTTATAAATGGGCTTGTAATACCGAGCGTTTTTTGTTTTTACCTGAGTCAAACACTTTTTATAAAGCATATAAAGCATAGCTCTACTAGGGGCAGTGGCGGCTCAGCGGTTAGAGCGCAGGGATATCGATAACAGGGTTGTGGGTTTGATTCCCAGGCTTGGCAAGCTGCCACTGTTGGGCCCTTGAGCAAGGCCCTTTACCCTCTCTGCTCCCCGGGCGCTGGAGTTGGCTGCCCACCGCTCTGGGTGTGTGTGTGTGTGTGTGTACTCACTGCCTCTAGCTCACTAGTGTGTGTGTGTGTGCGCGCGCGTGTGTGTTCACTACCACAGATGGGTTAAATGCGGAGGACCCATTTCGCTGTACAGTGCACACTGTACAATGACAAATACGTGCAAAATATTCTATACATTCATTGGCATCTTTAAGGATCCATTACTTTTCTCCAATTTCCAGATTTCCCCCACTTTAGGGGTCTGACACTGTTTAAATATTGATTGGAAATATCTGTCAACGTTATCTGCAAAATCTGTCTAAAGCTATTATCTATTATCAACTCTGATATAATTACCCATCCCTAAACCAAGGGGATGTGAATTCTTTGTGGCTGCTTTTGCTGCTGCTGTTGTTTTTACGACTTACGACTCCTCTTTCATTGATGGTTTCTACCTCAAGGTAACCCTGGTGTGTATCTCCTGAAAATTGTGTCACTGATAAATTCTGTATGAACCATAAGATATGGTTGGTTTTAGGAAAACGTCTGAGAGTAGGTGTAGTTAAATAGATGAAAAGCAAATTCCCGCAGTGGCGGGTAGTGTAACATTATTAGTGTTTATGTGATGTCCATACGTTTATTATACTCCTCTAAGTACATTTCACAATTCATTTGTTATTTGTTTTATTAAGACATTGATTTTTAATAATAGTAGATGCCATGCCTCAGTCCTGACCTGGCCATACTTTTGCACTGGCCATGTTCATGATTTTCTATATTATTAAAGACAGAGTAACTACATTAGGTTTTGCTAAAAATATTGTGGTTTATGTTTGATTAGCTACAAAGGCTGTATTTACGACATGCTGTTTGGCCTAGAGTGCCCAAACTTTTGCATGACACTGTATCATTGATGTTCTGAGAATGGTCCGCCAATCAAATACCATCTGGTATACCAGAGGTGGTCCTATAGTGATCTCTTTCCATTGATGGTTGTGATAGAGGGAGTCGGTACATCGTGTAGCAACAAGCTACAGTCAGTAATTATTAGGTATTATTGGTGCCTAATTCCAATCTCTCTCTCTCTCTCCCTCTCTCTCTTTCTCTCTCTCTCTCTCTCAGTACGGTCTGGAGTGACCCCGGGGACGTGTGAGGTGGTCGCTGCTCGGCGCTGCTGTAATAAGAATAAGATTGAAGAGAGGTCCCAGACGGTTAAGTGCTCATGCTTGTCTGGACAGGTGGCAGGGACTACCCATGCTCGACCTTCATGTGTGGATGGTAAGACCATCACTCTGCTTTTTATGATTGGGCAGTCAGTGCAGGAAGCACAGCAAGACATATATTCACACAATTTACCCCTTACCACTAGCACTGGAGCTACGAAACTAATGTAGCAAACAATGGAATATAGTGACTAATGCAATGTTTGACAATACATGACACTGTATGATACAGGCAGGGATGCTGCATGGGGGGAGGTAGGAAGATTCTAAGGGCTTGTGACTGGCAGGGACCCTAAAAAATGTGTTAATTTGTGTGTTTCGGCCACATTGTTGGAGTTGTGTGTAGGGCGACATTATCTTATAAAGAGAGAGAGTTTGCACAGAACTAGGGTGACCAGATGTTCTCTTTTTCCTGGACATGTCCTCTTTTCTGGATCTAAAAAAACGTGCCTGGCCAGGAATTCAAAATTGCGTAAAATGTCAAGGAATTTGATTTAGTTTTCCAGGAATTTTAATTTTGATTTATGATTTGGTTGTACATCAGTGTTTGCTTCTATACTCACACCTCATATTCAGTGTACAGAGTTTTAAAGCTCAAAACAAAAAGTTCTCTTTAAATCCCACCATCTCACAGTAAAACTGGTCTTGCATCTACCTGCATCTATACAACCATTGGTCAAACTGCTTGTGTGTGTGTGAGAGAGAGAGAGAGAGAGAGAGGGAGAGAGAAATAGCAGGAGATGATGACTGACAGCCATAAAATGCAATGTAAATCGTCACTGTCTTGCGAAAATGTCATATCTACAAATTTGCAACTTTACAGCATTTATATTAGTCTGTTCATCTTGACTGTCTACCACAATAAAAAGAACAACTGCCAGATTCAAATGATGTCAAAAGGTAAAAAAAAAAAGCAAACATACAAGGACAGCAATAAAATACACAAAAAGAACCAAATAGACCAAAAATTCTGTCCAAATCAATAATCTTATCAATGTCACACCCAGTTATAGCCACACATAAAAGTAGCCATTGAAATTGAAAAAAAGGAGATGTTTTGGTCTTATAGGTTATTAAGGTTATGTATTGGTCATAGTAAATTAGTACATTTGTCTGTATGCGTCTGTATGTACCCAGTGTCTGCTTTATGGTCCACCAAACTATGGTCACCCAATACAGTACTAACCTGGTGACTAAAAGCTCCTATAACTTGGTTAGCTGCATTAGCTGGTAACTGGTAGTCATAAATTTTAATTACTTGTACATTAGCCTCATAGTCAAACAGGACAAATTGTATTTGCAGTAATGTGGTAATTGTGCAAATTAGAAATGTAATTGCTGTCAGTAAAATGTTTTAAGTGCTGTGGTTCCTTTGAGGAGTGCTGAAAGGAGCAGGGCATCAGAGTGATTTAGCATTGTTTGATGAGGACTGGCCCAGAAGAGGGCAGTATAGTCTCAGTGGTGTAAAGCACAGTGCTGTTGAACACTAGTTTCCCTCTAAGGTTAGCTTTTTATCTGTTTTTTTGAGTATGAAGTTTATAGATTTAGGATAAGGGGTTGCCACCTGACTTTCAGAGCTTATTTCCCTACCTAAACCATGCATTAGCATCACATATCAGTTCTATCCAGTGAATTGTTGTAACCCTACATTCATGTTCTGCCTGTCAAATTAATGCAAATGTGAGAGGATAGGATAGGAACACCAGAAAGTTGAGCAGTCTTCTCAAATGAAGATCCTGCAATCCGTGCCCAATAAAGAAGCCTTTTGCAAATCCAAATACACGGCTATTCGGTCTTAACATAAAAAATATCTAAATCTAATTGGTGAAGGAAAGGCCCTTCACAACATCTAGTCAAGCCAAGAATACTCTTGGCGTACATATACACAGGAGGTAGGCGTATAGTTGCCAAAGTCTACAATCAAGAGACACCTTCACAAAAGTAAATACAGAGGGTTTACAGTTGCAATAAGAATTATTAAACCCCCATTGCAAATGAGCAAAAATGAGCAAAATGTACAAACTCTGAGCTGTTTGCGAAAACCAGTCAAACAAGATAAATTTAAATAGCTCAATACAACTAATAGAACAAGTGCTTTCTCCAAATTGAACACAAACGACTGCAGTCTCAGAATTATTCAACCCCCATGACAAGCTACTTTAGTGCTTAGTAGAGACCCTTTTACTGGTATGACCTACTGCAAACATGCTGCATAGCCTGACACCAGCTTCTGACAACGTTCCTCGGGAATCTTATCACATTTCTCAAAAGCATTGGCCTCCAGTTCACTAATATTCTTGGGTTTGTATGCCGCAACCTCCTTCTTTAAATCTTACCATTTTCTAAAGGGTTTAAGTCAGGCGACTGTGACGACCACTCCTGAATTCTCCAGGACTTCTTCTGAAGCTAAGCCTTCATAAACTTTGAGGTTTGCTTGGGATCATTGTTCTGATGGAAGGTCCAGTGATACCAGAGCTGCTCAAAGAAAGCATGGAGTTTTCTCTTTGGGTTTCCCGATACTTGATTTTTTTTAGTGTATGCTTTATTCTTTCTCCTCCAGACATACCACTGATCCATAAGCCTAAAAGGTTCCAGAAGTAGCAGGATGAATTCTGAAGTGTATAGAGTTATACTTTCTGCCCAGACTGTTAGCATGGCGCTTCGCAGTACAGATGGATAATAACTCATAACATATACAGCAAATGCAACCCAAGAGCTTCTCAAGTTAAAAAATAGCCAAGACAGTCAGGAGAAAGACCCACAAACAAGCAGCACCTGCATGCAGCTGTGGTAAAGGCCTAAAAAGCACCTCAAAAGAGCATTTGGTGATGTCCATAGGTAAATACATTACACATACATACGTTATTGCACCGTTTAACCCCTTAAAAATTTATTACAAAAGAATAGCCCCACCAGTTTCTACAGAAGTCCCTGTAGTTACTGAATAATATACCTTAGTGTGTAATAAGCCTTGCTGAATTAAAGGGTTAATATATAATCTGTGAAATATAGGGATGTTTACATCACTATTTACATATAGACACTGGATAAGATGTGAATTCAAGTTTAGTGTGAGTGGGGAGAAGTCTTTGGTGGGTGCAGTGTGACTGAGCAGAGGTCACAGTTCCAGTAAGTAAGTAAGTGCAGGGTGCAGAGTGTGTGTGTATGGGGTCAAAGTGTGATGAGACCTGTAAGATTGCTTTGTGACGGACTGGACTGACACACTGTAATACTGGCTGTTCAGCAGCCTGATGGCCTGGGGGTAGAAGCTGCCTCGAATCTGGCTGGTTGTGGTCTTCATACAGCTGTAAGAACAGACAGTGACTTGGGTGGGTGGAGTCCTTAATACTCCTCCTGTACATGTTCCAACAGGAGAGTGACTCCAAACATACATCAAATTTGATTGTGGAATGGAAAGAGCAGACTAAGATACACTAATCCAAATATTTGGTGCGCTGTATGTATAGTTTTGATCCTGTATGTATAATTTCTGGCTCTGCTGAATCCAGATTCTTAGTGTTTTTTCTATTAAAATTGTGTGACACTCGTTCTGCACTAGAAAGAGAAGCAATTCTAAGTCTAAATCTTTGAAAGACCAATATTGTCATAAAATTGCCATCCATAATGAGTGTATGTAAACTTCCAAGCACAGCTGTATATATTCTGTTCCACTCTCATGTTCACGATAATTTCATCAGGCTAAATTCAGGCAAATGGGAATGCTGATGGGTGACCAAATCCGATGTGGAAATGTAAAAAGTTCTGTGTCGGTTCGAGAAGATCATCTGTCTAAGCATTGCTGTAATTCAGGCAGCTGTACAAGTGCTGGCCTTGTACTTTCTCTACTCCCTCTGCTCACAGCATGGAGCACATAACTGTCTGTACGATCATACCACTGTCATTTACTCCATACAGAGAGTATGTGTGTGTGTGCGCAGTGGTGCTGCCTACAGTGTACAAGGCTGAGGTAGTCTCTGAGAGTCTACGGAGATGTAGAAAAGAACACTAGGCCTCAGAAGACTGTTTTAAAGTAGAAAAGTTTGAAACTTGCTTCACTGTGTGTGTGTGTGTGTGTGTGTGTGTGTGTGTGTGTGTGTGTGTGTGTGTGAGAGAGAGAGAGAGAGTTAGTGCATGTTTCGTGTTTTCCACAGTGTTCTGCAGACTTCTCTGTCCATTTCATTCTACATTTCATTCTACTGATTTAACACAAAAGAGCATTTAAGAATCCTTCTCTTAGTCAGCACAAGCAAAAAAAGTGTAGACACTGTAGAAAAACCCTCTGTTTTTCTCGCTCTCTCACTAGTTTTCCCTCCTTCTTTGTCTTGCGTTCTTTGTCTCTTTCGTTTCTTCCACTCTACATGTTGTAAATGGCAACTTATTGGAACCTTCTTAACTCACCTGTTTGTAGCTCCCCCCTAACACTAGCAATGATTCTGACATTAGGACAGATGCAAAGTCTGCCACCGCTTCTTTTTACCTGCCGCCGATGCAGCATGTCGGGTCCCCAGCTCAACCGCACCAGCTAACAGACGCCTGTGCCAGCCAACATCGCTTTAAGGCTTATGAGGGGATGGGCACGGATAGTTATGCTCCGACCACTGATAACCCAAAGCGGCATAAACTCAAGACCCCCAGGCCATAGTGGTAGTGCACTAGACTGCTGAGCCATTCAGAGCCCCTGGAACATTTCTATTGGGCCATTCAGTAATTAATTTCTGCTGGTTCATTCATTCATTCATTTCTAAATTTATCCCATTTTCTACACAATTTGGACCCACCCACATGGAAAGTCAGTCACTGCCTCATTGCTAGGGAGAAAGTGCCATCAACCCACTTCTAAGAGAGCAAGGCCAATTGTGCTCTCTAAGGCGCCGGCTGCTGATGGTCAGCAGCATGACCTGGAATTCGTTCCAGCAATTCTCGGATTATAGTGGCAGCGCCATAGTCTGCTAAACTACTCTGGGCCCTCCTTTATCATGAAATTTTGACACAATGTAAAGAACAACGGCCAGATTCACACCTTTTCTAAAAGTGAAAAATCATCAAACATGGAGATACAAGGCTTTTGCGTTACAGCGACAGTATTTCTATTTTTATTTCTTACTTTCTCTCTCTCTCTCTCTCTCTCTCTCTCTCTTAACAGCGTCCATCGTGCGGCTGAAGTGGTGGTGTCAGATGGAGCCATGTTTGGAGGGTGAGGAGTGTAAAGTTCTTCCTGACCTCACTGGCTGGTCCTGCAGCTCAGGCAACAAAGTCAAAACCACTAAGGTGAGCGGGTCACTGCGACCCACTCTAATCCCCCAGATGCATCTATTTCCCATGGTCGTGAGCAACGGTACTCTGACTGGCCCCTTCAGAGAGCATGTTCTGACCTCTAGCACAGCTGCACTCACACATCAAGACTGAATAGCATGATCATGTTCAGCAGTGTGGACCTAGAAATCCACTCAAGACCATGACTGCCAGTGCACTTCCGACTCCATGCTGCTGCGCAGCAGTTAAAAAGTTGACGTGCGGAGGCAGGGGGGATTCACTACCAGTTCTCGAAGGGTCGCAGCTCTGCACAGTTTGCTGCTTTCCCTACTCAAACACTCTTACCATACCTGGCAATTAACAAATGAGCTGAAACAGGAGTGGTTGAGCAGGGAACTCACCAAACTTCACCCCCACAAGATTTTCTGATACCACTTTAGTGTTTTTTCAGCTCAATCTCTGCCTTACACATTTGTAGTGTACTGCTCACAGTAATCTTGTAAAACGATGTTAGTAGCAGTAATGCAATGGGATTTGAAGGCATACAAAAATACAACATTTACTTACAAGATTTATAAACTGCTCAAAAACTATCCAAGTTAACATTTCCTCACTCATATACATCAGAAAAAGTAGAACAACCAGCTATAACGACAGGCTTTACTAACTGAAACTCCAGATTAACTCCCAATTATCCTGCTAACAGATCTCTTGCACAATGTAGCATAGTAGTTGAGAAAACATTGGTTACAGAAATTTAAAAAGTTAGTTGCGTGTTAATGTGCTTTTTATGTGTTTTTTCCAGTTCATTCTAATAGAAGTAATTATAATAATTTACTACTATGAATTATAGTTTATAGTAAACATTAAATATTGCTATGTTGTAATGCTAACTGCTACATGTTCAAACTGATAAATACGGTAATTCAGGCAGACTCCAATACACTGTACAAAATGTAGGGGGCGATATAGCTTTTGTTGAGTAATTTTACCATAAAATTCTTTCCTTCCCATTTTTTGTTTTTTACTAAGGTGACGCGATGACCAACCGCAAACTGAAGACTACACATACGGTGAATCTGTATGGACACTATGTAAATCATCGGTCAGGGTAAACACTACCACTGTAGGTGCTGCAGCTGGTCTGAAATCAGTACTGTATAGTACAGTATAGTGTTGAGCATATGCTCATGCACATTAACACACACACACACACACACACACACATACACACCAGCACACATACTGAATGGAAAACGTACCTTCACACAGTACTACCCAAAGCTTTTTCACTCCAGAGACTTCACAGTTTATCTCAGCATGTTTTCAGCATTTCGTGCTGCTTGCTGTCTTCTGAAATAAGAAATCTGTAACACCATTTTCAGTCTTTACACATCTTGTGAAATTCAGCCATTGCACCATGTCTGACATATTTTTTGGAAATCCATGATTCTATTACCGCTCTCCCCCTCTCAGTCTGAAGCACAGCCATATTATATTAATTTGAGATTATGCTGAAGTTCAGCAGCTCCCCGCCAGGCCGTGTCTGCTGCTGAGTTATGACATCACGCTCGCGCTCACAGTACAGCCTTCCTGACTGTGGCAGCCCGGAGACAAACATGCAAATATCGAAACATTGCCCTAACACACACACACACACACTGTATCTGTCACACACACACACACACACACAAGCCCTTGTTATTTTCTACCTGACTGGGTTGACACTTCACCTGCAGTCCTGGGAAAGCTACTATCCATGGAAATCTATTGGGTATGTTCATTTGAGAGACAAACAGGCAGCTGAAAAGACACGCACACACACACACACACACACACACACACACACACACATACATTCATATATATACACACACACACACACACACACACACATATATATATATATATATATATATATATATATATATATATATATATATATATATATATATATATGTGTGTGTGTGTGTGTGTATATATATTTAGTCACATGGTCATATCAGGATATTATGACCACCTACTTAATAGTGGACATCAGTCAAATCACGACAGTTGTATTGCACTCTGCTTCAGCGGACTGGTGTGCTCACTTGTTTATACGTGCAGCTAACCCTGTCATTCCAAACCAGGGATGGCCATAATACTCTGATATGACTGTATACATATATAAATACCTTGAACTCTTTGTCATGTTCCTCAAACCATGTCTGGACAATGGGTGCACTATCCTGCTGAAAGAGGCTATTGTCAAAATGGAATACCACCGTTGAAGGGTTGTACCTGGTCCACAATGATGCTTTGGTAGGTGGCAGGACGTCCACGTGAATATCAGGAAGCATGATGTTTCAAAAACAGAACACTGCCCAGAGCATCACACTCCCTCCACAGGCTTGTCTTGTTCCTACCGTGCATCCGGGTGCCATCACTTCCCCAGGTAAACTGTGCTTGCAGACACAACAGTCTATGTGATGTAAAAAGAAACAAGACTCATCGAACCAGGAGACCTTCTTCTGATGAATAGTCTTAAATGCCCTGCTGTATTAATGAGCCATGGATGAACAACATCCTGTTGCCATCTCATGGTTTGTCCCTCCACCAACCACTGTCAGTTGGTACTCACTGACCTCAAGAACCCCACAGGTCCTCAGTCATCTAACCAAAACTATTTTTCGTCTCCCAATGTGACTCAGGTCCTCAAGACTGCCCGTTTCTCCCACATGCAACATGTTAACTACGAGAAACTAAAACACCATCTTATATATATCGCAGATCTGTTGTGAGATAATTAACATGATTTGCCCCATCTGTAAGTGGTCATAATGTTTTTAATCATATACAGTGTATATATACACTCACTGAGTACTTTATTAGGAGCACTGTATTAACATTGGGTAGGGTCTCCATTGCTGTCAGTACAGTGTCAGTTCTCCGTGGCATGGCTTCCATAAGAACATTTATTAAAGATGTTGAGATGTTTCTTCATGCAGGAGCACTTTAACTTTGCAAATCTCATGTTCTACCACATGCCAAATGTGTTTTTTGGTCATGAAGGGATGCACACGATTAGCAACAGTACTTACCATGCCTGTATACCAAGAGAATACCAAGAAAATATTCCCCACACCATTACAGCACCGGCTGGGACTGTTGGTCCATGGATTCATGCTGTTGATGACAAATTCTGACCCTATTATCTGTGTGCCTCAGCAAGAGCTCAAGATTCATTAGACCAGGCTACATTTTTCTAGTCCTCATCTTTCCAGTCTGCAGCCTCAGCTTTCTGTTCTTGGCTGACAGAAGTGAAATGTGAGGTGATCACCGTCATTGTGCACAAATATTGGAGTGACTGTAACCTCCTTGTCAGCTTGAACCAGTCTGAACAGTCTTTGATGACCACACTTATCAACAAGGCGTTTCCTTTTTGCAGAACTGTTCCC
Organism: Salminus brasiliensis; assembly: GCF_030463535.1. Lineage (NCBI taxonomy): Eukaryota > Metazoa > Chordata > Actinopteri > Characiformes > Bryconidae > Salminus > Salminus brasiliensis. The sequence continues at coordinate 17,338,774 of NC_132891.1, forward strand.
AGGATATCAGCAGTTCTAGAAATGCTTAAACCGGCCCATTTGGCACCAGCAATCACATTGTTTTTATTCAGGTGGTTAATTATGAACATTACCTGAAGCTGATGATATTATGCACTACACGGCTGATTATTAATTGAATTATGGCTGATTATTTAATGGACTAAAGTGCTCAGTGAGTGTATATTTCTATTTCCAAAACACATTAAACCCCACTTCAGTCTTATGATACTCATTGTTCGGAGTCATAATGATGATTTTCTCATATTCTTGAGATCTCATAGTACATTTTTATATCAAATCATGCTTTTTTACGTTGTTATTTTGTGTGCGTTTGTTTTTGTAACTTTTTGGGTAGCTGATAGTGTGCTTTCCCTGCCTACCCTGAACTGCTCTGATCCACTGTTCAGTTGTATTTGATTAATCTGGGATATTGTACTTTTCCTTGAATTTTAAATTTGACACACGCACATGTACATATTCCCAGCAGTTGAGGTTATTATGTCGGGCGTTTTGGAATAAAGCTGTTTTTGCACAATTGAGCTGCCTCCCTGATTTACATCCCTAAACACATTTGGAAATATTAAAATCAATACCATTCACTTTTAATGGTATACAGTAGAACTCTGTGCGAGAAAGTAATTGTCGTGATTGGAGCAGCATGACGTTAAACACTTTTGACATCCTTAATGATGCTAATGGCTGCCCGTTGGAGCACTGACACTAGTGTGAACTGAATTGAAATTCATCCTCCCTCTGGAGCTCCGTAGGTGTTACTCCTGAATGCGGTTAAGTGGCCTTTATCTGAATGCCTTGTAGTTTCTTGAGCTCCTCTAAAGCCCAAAACTATTACTGCTGTTGTTTGATGATGATTGCTGATGGTGGTTCATGGGGCAGTGGTGGCTCGGCGATTAGAGCACTGGGCTATTGATAACAGGGTTGTGGGTTTGATAACTGGAATTGCCAAGCTGCCACTGTTGGGCACTTGAGCAAGGCCTTTATCCCTCTCTGCCTCCCGGGCGCCAACATGAAGGCTGCCCACCGCTCCAGGCATGTGTGTGCTTACTGTATAACTGTGTATTAATGTGGGTGTTCACTACACAGATGGGTTAAAGATGGAGGCCAAATTCCATCTGTGTCCAGCACAAATAGTGAATGTGGTTGTCTTTGGTTGTGTGATATTTTGTGGTCTGGTAAAAACGAAATCTCTGATGTGTTTTAAATGAAAACTATTTTACAAAGGTTTATACTGTATAAAACTGCACCAAAGGAGCTCTAAAAGCTGCCAAAGTGCTAAAGGATGCTCTTCAAACATCACCAGATAAAAGAGTCATCAGTCAGTGCTATCTAGATCCAGATTTAAGGACTCTACTGAGCAGTTTGCCTGTATTTGCGCTGTGTCTGATCCTCTAAAGCACAAATTATTTCATCTCACATTTGGAAAACAAACTAAAAAGCGTCACTCTCAAGATACAGAATACACCACAACTTTGATGTAGTTCAAAGTTTTTGCCATTGGCTTTTCACCGGTTGCCCCCCTTTATAGCTGAAAGTGATGATGCGATGACATTTCAGAGCTCTACCATGTTTTCTGATTGTATAAGACGCTGAATGGAGTAGCAGTAGATCATTAGGAAGGATAGGGAAGCTGGACAAGACTGGACACACTGAGGTGTTTGGTTCAGCAGCCGGTGAATGCCACTGTGCCCTTAACATCCTGCTCAACCCCCGACTTTGTCTTTCTGGTTGGCAAATGAAAACGGCTTTGGACAAAAAGTGACAGCCCAACCGTCATCAAACCCAACCGGCTCTAAAGCTCTTTCCAATTGACATGTGATGAACAGTAAAGGGAAAAGACATGCTATTTTTTATTCTATATGAAGTTGCTGTACACCTCCTGGTGGAGCTGTGACTGTGCTTTGCTCATTAATAATTCTGATTGAAAGCTGTGGTGTGCGCTGGGTCATGGTGCCAGATTTAATTAGAGTCAGTGCAAGCAGCATTACCTTGACTGAGAGATGAAGCTCCAAGTAGTCACCACCGAAATGGGTTCACTCAACGGCAAAGCAAAAGAAAATCAACATCCAGGCAGAGGGAAGGACTATGCAGTGATGCCACAGTTAAGCCACGAAAAACCTTTTTGAAGAACTTCCACACAATACTGTACTAATACCATTTCTCTATACATGCAAGCCAAGAACAATTTAGGAACCTTTTTTTAGGTCATGATGAATCAAAAGGATGAATCTTTCTGAAAAATTTGGATGTGTTTGAACATATTATATGATCTTAATAAGATTTCATTGTTCTTGTAAACAAGTGTTTGGATTATGGATTATTCCTTTTTAGAAGCTTAAAAGGCTTCCAGGTGGTGCTACTGTCTAGGCGCTGGCCCTATCATCGTGTCACACTCACAGGTTTACCTCCTGGTTCAGTGGACTCTATAGACTACACAACCCATGATTCCCCCGCAGACCAACGTGACTATCACCTGTCCTCGACCAGCCATGAACGGTTCTCACGTTCATTGACCTGTGTGTGCCTCATTGTTTGGTTTTTAAACCCTTCGCTGGTTAGTCTTGTTGCGAAGTATTTCCATTGAATATTCGTAAGAATACTGAGAAGTCTTTTCTATTGTCTTGTTCGTGTTTTGGACCTGGTTTTTGCCTTCCGGTTTTCTGCTTTTTGCCTTGCCCTTGTGCTTTATTTGCCTGATCTTGTAGGTCTTTGGTTCTGACCTCTGCCCAATCTCTACGATTTCACCTTGCCCATGTTTCTGCTTTCACTATTCCTGGTTTTGATCTGGCTTGATTTGTTTACTGTCTGTAGATGGCCTTTTCCCTATTTGTCCTAACTGTGTGACACATCGTCAGATTGTGAAGTTTAGCTATCTCCATCGCTCAGAGATTGAGAGTATAGTTGGCCTCACCCTCTCAGGCTGAGTAGGATGATAGCCCTCTTTTTTTTGCCCAATTTTAAAGTCTTTATAGGCAAGTCTGTTCACTCTGCGCCTATCTTTGCAATGTCACTGGGCAGAAATTCCAGTCACACAAGACTAGGCTCGATCTATTAATGGTGAAAGACCAAAATACTGGAAACCGAAGGTCAAATGACCATTTTTCAGCTTCTTGTTTGTCCTAACCATGTTATACATTGTCAGATTGGGAGGTTTAGCTATCTCCGTCGCTCAGAGTCTTAGAGAATATAGTTGGCCTCACTCTCTCAGGCTGAATAGGATAATAGCCCTCACGCACAGACACTTTTTGTCCACGGTTACCATTAGGATTGAAAAAGCAAAAAAACACAAGTGTTAAACTTTGCAAAGTCCTTATAGGCAAGTCTGTTCACTCTGCTGCTATCTTTGCAATGCCACCTGTCAGATATTCTGGTCACACACAACCAGGCTCTCTCTATTAATGGAAAAAGACCATAATATTGGAAACTGAAGGTCAAATTACCATTTTTTGGTTTGTCCTAGTTTCCCAACTAGGACTTTATCCGTAAACAGATGTCATGTTGAGCGTTACACAAACTTCCAACGTGGCCGTCTTCGGTTCATAACCTCTGTATCCGAAACGTAAGGCAGTTGATACCTTGATGCCTGCTGTCAAGTCAAGTCAGATTTATTTGTATAGCGCTTTTTACAACTGTCGTCGTCACAAAGCAGCTTTACATAAATAGTGATTAATAAAAGACAGAGACAAAGAAGAAAATAACGTACGAAAAGAAGAAAATAACGCACAAAAAAGAAGAAAATAACGTAAGACAAGTCAGTACCTAAGAAGACAGCATTGTGATGAAGATGGCGTCAAGCATGGCTGCCGTGTTGCGAGCTTTCTCTAGTCTTGGAAGTTTTTTGTCAATTGTGTGTTTGTATGTCACTTCTTCCACTGAATGTTGCTAGCACCTTCATTTACGACCGGGTGGCAGCGAAAATCCCATACCAAGCCGTCAAGCCGGTTGGGTTTTCCCTGCATTGTGCGGACAGAACAAAGGACCTCTCCGGGAAAAGCAAATGTGGTGGTGTATGTTTTTTGATCCTCGAGCTGTTAGGCTGCTGAATGAACAATAGCTTGTGGACTATGGACCTCATCTGTATCATCACACCTCCTACACATACAAACACACTCTGCACCCTGCACTTACGGCTAGAAACCCTATGTACAGTCACACAGCACCCAGAAAGACATTTCCACCACTTACACTACACCTGAACTCACACCCATCCAGTGCCTTTTGTAAATAATGTAAGCATTCAGACTATATCAAACCTGTACGTTTAACTGATTAAACCAGTGCAGTATTGTAATGAGAGAATATGTACAATGTGTGTGTGTGTGTGTGTGAATATATATAGTATGTTAAAGTTAATGTGTAAATATTCAGTATTTCTATTTTGTAAGTATGTGTTCTTTTTTTGTACCACTGTGAGGGGCGAATGCACCAGTTTTCACTCACCTTTACACCTGTGTAATGTGATGTAAAAATAACAATTTGATTTGGGTACCTTTGCACTTCGATGCAGGCAGCATTTATTACATTTCAGACACACAGCCAACGTCGCTGGGTGAAGTAACAAAGGTCTCGCTACACAGCTGATGAGCTGAATCATGTGCGTTAACTGAGAAGGAATGCTAACCTCTGCAGTGTTTTGCTGTGACCACTGCACCGAACACAGAGAACTTGCACTTCTCTTAAAGCGACAGTACCCAATTACACCGGGCTTGTGAAACTACTTAGCCTACAGACTACAAGCCCACACATTACCTTCATTTTTGAGAGTGTACTGCCTAAAGGCCCTCATTACTGTAAGCCCCTTAGTGAAAGAAAATGCTTAGAGCTTTGCACTCCTTGGCATTGGTCTGTACGTTTTCAGTGGAAAATATCCCTCCCAACCTGTTGTCTTCTGTTAGAAAATGTATTATGCAAGACGTGTTGTCCCACAAAAGCTGTAGCATCAATGAAAGTGAGAGATTCCATCATACGAATCTGAAGGGGAAAAAACAGGACATGACAGAGTGTGCCAGATAACTTAATCCTTATAATTTATCACCAATGTCACATGTACAGCATGTTGCACTGCAAGAATCTGAGTATCCAGCGTCATGTTTTCTGTACAAACATCTGCACACTTACCGCAACATGTACTTTAAGTGATGTTGTAAATAATTCCACCCTTCATAGAACCACAACAGCTCAGAAAACCATCCATCTTCTTATCTGCTTCTTTCTGCTTAGAGTCGCAGTGGGTCTGGAACCTAGCTGGAATAATTGGATGCAAGGCAAGGATATCCCCTGGACAGGACACCAGTCCACCACAGGGTACCACACACACACCCATGTACTCACACCCAGGGGTGATTTAGCGCGGCCAGTTCACCTTCCCTGTGGTTTTGGGAGGTGAGAGAAAGCACTAACCTACTAACAGACAGTGACTGGAGTGAGGATCAAACATACAACCCCTGTGTACAGTGTACAATGTTTAAATGGTTCTTCAAATAAGTGAATTTGCATAATGTTGCCTCTTTGTTTTGGTGTAAAAACTATTTAGATGTATAAAATAAGCATTTCCTGTAGATTTATAGCTATTAGGAGTCCAAAACATATGGCCATCCAGGCAAACAATTGTATAATGTTGTTTCCGGCCTATGATTAGCATCGTTATATAGAAAAAATCCATGTATATTTGTTATTTATTTATTAACTTAATCAATAGAGACACCATTCCCTATATTTTATTATTATCAGTATTTATCATGGCATTAATCCAGCATTTAGACCACTTTGAATTTGGATTATCATTATGACGATAATCATGACATAAAAATCACTTCAGGGAACGGGCAGGCAAAGCCTTTTAACAATTCAGGGAATAATCCAGCTGGCTGCAACCAGTGCTGGCGGGATAGCTGTTAGCTAGCACCAGCTAGCTTAAACCCTTTGTTTCCCCAGCTTTTCGCTATGTTCTGTGTTCTGGTCTTTCAGTGCAGCATCAACATTAAGTATCTCTGACTGTTAACATTGTAACTGTTGACTTCAGCATCATTTACTGACCTGTGATGAAGTGTTTGCCACAGATGTAAATTACAGTATGAACTGGCTGGGTACCACAGTTTACCATTTTCATCCTCTTTGCAGACTGGCCTCCAGCCACAGATCTCTCCTTTTGCTGTCCTTCGCTCTTTGGGGAAGTAAAGGAAATGTTAAAGGTACTGAGTACTGAATGTTGATGCTGCTGAACAAGCAGAACATTGAACACATTGAAAAGCCAAGGAAATCCTGGTTTAATGTTGGCCTGTTTATTGCAGCCAGCTGGATTTTCCCCTGATTAGTTGAAATGTAGGTACCAAAACAGCTTCACCTGCCTGTTCCCTGAAGTGATTTTCATGTCATGACGATCATTATAATAGTAATCCATATTTAAAGTGGGTCTAAATTCTGCATTAATGCCGTGATAATAAAACTACAGGGAAATAATTCAATAAATTAATTGTTCAGTACAACATAGTGGGTAGGGTCATTCATCCACTTCAACAAAGGTGTCGTAAAATTGCCACCCTTCATAGAACCACAACAGCTCAGAGGACCATCCATCTTCTTATCTGCTTCTTTCTGCTCAGAGTTGGTGGATCTGGAACCTAGCTGGAATAATTGGATGCAAGGCAAGGATATCCCCTGGACAGGACACCAGTCCACCACAGGGTACCACACACACCCGTGTACTCACACCCAGGGGTGATTTAGCGCGGCCAGTTCACCTTCCCTGTGGTTTTGGGAGGTGAGAGAAAGCACTAACCTACTAACAGACAGTGACTGGAGTGAGGATCAAACCCACACTCAACCTGCTGCACCACCATGCAGCCCTGAAAAGACCAAATGAATGTTTAAATGGTTGTGTAATGAGAATTTAGAATGTATAAAATAACCACTTTTATAGCATCTTAGATTTATTTTATAGCGATTTATAGCTAGGAATCCAAAACATATGGCCAGCATGGCAAACAATATTGTAACAATATGTCATTGTGGGTCAACGATCAGCGTAATTATAAAATTAAGTTTGGTAATCAATGGAGATGTTATTGCCTGTATTTTATATTATCAGTTTTATTATCATGGCATTAATGCAGCGTTTCAAACACTTTGTTCTAAACGTTATTACGACAATAATCATGAACAGACAGGCGAAGCTGTTTTGGTGCCTACGTTTCAACAACTTGGGATTATCCAGCCTTTTCTTAAAGTGGGAATTCCTTGGCTTTTCACTGTGTGACTGGAGTGAGGATCAAACCCACAACCCCAGTGTACAGCACAGACTGCAGCCCATATGAAAACCATATGAATGTTAAATGGTTCCTCAAATGTTATTTGTTCTGTACAACATTCTGGGTGGGGTCATTTTTCCACTTCGATGGGGACATACTGAAAGGAGGATTATCAGCCCCTTTTTCTTATTTTTTTCCCCCAATATTACGACATTGATTGTTGACGACAGTGTAGTATAGCAGTATAGCAGTTTGCCTTGTTGTCCATTAGTTTTGGACTCCTAATCGCTATAAATCAGCAGGAAATGCTTATTTTATACAACCAGATCTGGAAATTTGTATTTAGAATCAGTCAAGGGCGTTGCTCCAATGCATATGACTGAGCTGATTCAGACGACAAGGAAGCAACATGTGATTGCTCCCATCCATACTGTTCTGTATAGAATAACACACACATCTGATTTACAGAAAGGTTCTCTCATTAACCATCTGCTGAAAGCTTCTATAGGCAGCCAAAAGTAAACTTTTTTAGTGATCTATATATTAATGCACTGCTGAAAACAGGGCTTTTATTTTTTTCACATTGTAAAACCCAAAAGAGAGAATATTGACATTTTTGTTCTTGCCTTGTACACGTGAACTCATCTACTGCTCTGATATTCTGCTAAAGGTGTCCGTGAAGGTGGAGTGTGAAAAGTTCAGAGCAGTGTGGAGCACTGTAAAACCTCTCCACACTGCTCTGTATTCACTCCGCCGCCGATCCCGCGTCTCCCCCTGCACACTCAACACATCAACAGCCAGCTTCTTATGTGCCGGGCTCCTTGTTTAAAATGCTCATGGCTCCACATGCAGTGAGAAGCAGCCCCGACTCTTCGCCGCCTTGCCTCGAAAGGACTTTTTCTGAATGTAAACGACAAGGGAAACTTCCCAGGAGGCGCTGGGCTTCTCGCTGCATCCTTCAGTGCGATCCACATGCTTCTGTGATGAAGGACACGCTCAAGTGCTTGGCCCCCTGATTCAAACTAGTTCATTTCCCCCAACAACCAGACCCAGAGGACGCAGATTAAATCAGTGGTGTAAATGAACTGATTATAGGTTGTGCGTGAGTAGGCACCTTTTTTTTCGGGGATTCTGCAATTGTCCTGCGTCCCAATTGCGCACTACTACTTAGCTAATTAGCACACACTAATACTGTAAGGTGGTGGACGATATACAAAATTTAATAGTGCGAGTTTAGCGAGTTAGTACACGAAATATTGGCGTACTAACCTTTTCAACTAACAGCTTTGCCAACATACAACACTGCAAGTTTTCTTGCTGCTGTTTCCGCTGCACTTGCACCGTTATCCGCCATTGTTTCTGATCATTGTTCCAGGCCATGTTGTCAACTTTTATTTTAGAGGTAAAGAAGCTAAATGGTGCTGGATGATGCAGTGCACTAATCAGCATATTTGTGATGTCATCACACCTAGTGTCGTACAGTCCATCGGCCCTTTACATCTTGTTAAAACTCTCTTGCTCGCTGTACAGGATAATAATGTGTGCACAATTACAAAAACACTGATATGCATATTTCTAAAGAACAGTATGTGCATATCGATTAATGCATTGAAATTCACAAAATCACAAAACAGAGCCAAATGCAATTATATGCACATATTCTTCAGACTTGTGTGCCAGAAGACTGGAAACATTAAACATTGAAACATTAAGGAGCAGCAAGCAGATTAGTGATTGGTAACTGGCAACACTGTTTGCTGTGTGCCATGTGGACTGAATGTGCTGCTCTGTCTCTTGGAACAGAGAAGACGCAGAGAGAGAGAGAGCTGTGTTTCTCGCTCACACAGTTTTTGCAATTCTCTCTTCTATGGGAAGTAGCTAAGGGTTAGGCTAGAGTTGCCTGAAAAAGTTGCTAAATCTAGCAACCAGGCTTTAGTAGCTCCTCCTTTTTCTGTTCATCCTGTTAACCCCTAATGCAGAAAGGCTTATTACACACCAAGGTGTATTACTCAGGGACTACGGGTACTTCTGTACAAACTGGTGGGGGCTATTTTTTGGTATTTGGTGTAATAACATTTTCGGCCCGCCGGCACAACATAGGCTGTTTAAGGGGTAAACATCTTTTATATATCTTGTATACATTTCTTCCTGCTAAGAGCAGGATTGGTTAGAACAGGTTATTAATCAGGCAAGTCAAATAATTGGCTCAAGGTTCACTCCACCTTTAGAACTGTACAGACAGCTTGTCAAGAGTAGATTATAGTGCGTAGATTGTGACAGGATAACGCACATTTGGGGGTGGTCAGAAACACATTTATCAGGACCACATTTACCATAAGTGTCAACCAGATATGTGTCTGCTGAAAAAGCTGAAGCTAGAGAGGTTGAATTTGCAGAAATGTGTGTAAGCTAGTTTCTGAAAAAGTCCAGCTATTAAAATCCCACCACCTACTTTCAGCGCCTCATCTAAAGTCGCTCTCCCAAGCTTGCCCAGACTGACTAGTCACATAGACCTCGTTTACACCTGGTCACTTCATGCGTACTGAGTATCTAGGTACTAAGTACTAAGGTCAAGCCACATAAGAATACAAGGGTAAACACACCCAAGACTTGTGAGGTGGTCTGAGACGCATTTGAGCCGCTAATAGCAGAGTGAACGCGTTCGTCTCTCCAAGGCCTCCTTACCTGTGGTAACTTTCTCTGTCATTCTTGTGAAGCCTGCTGTGTGTGTGTGTGTGTGTTTGTGTGTGTGTGTAGAGTCATTTGGCGGCCTCCTCACATGCACGAATAAACACGTACAGCATGTGGGCAGGGATTTGAGGCAGGTTGGTAGACAGGCAGGTAGCCCATCCAATCATTTCATTCATTCTGAATGAAGTTATCTGACAGGGTTTTTACAGTCCTGCAGCCTCCACAGATAATCATATTTTGCTGTCAGAGCGTTTAAAATTCAACAAAAAATGTTTCTAAAATAAATCCCCTGTTCCAGTTGTAACACCGGTAATCCGGTCATCAAAGTATATCAGATACTATCTGGACATGAACCGCATGCTGAGGCATGGAGTAAACAGCCTCTTAGTGTTTGGTTTGTCCCCATACACTTGAGTTTCATGGACTTCACAGGTCTGTGTAAAAGCCTCTGATGAATAAATGAAATCCACCTGAGAGTCGTCGGAACACAAGCTTCAGTGGAAGAGATAAGACTCAAACAAACCTGACCTTTTCGTACAAAGGCATTAAAATGGTCAACGCTACAAATTCCCCTAACATACAAGTTAAGGAAAGGGTCTTGAGTATTTCTTCTATTTATTGGTCCTAACCAAAGCAGGTTTCAGTGAATTCCAGATCTTCTGGCTGCTCACGCTTCACCACAATCCCAGTTAGGATTTCCCAAAATGTTGTGTGTGCTCATCTGAAACTGAAAAGGCTACAGAAGCTATACGGTTGGCCAAGAACTAAAGTGACACAACAGAGATGTCCCAATCAAGTTTTTTTTTGCCCCCTGATCTGATCCGAGTGACCTTGTTGAAATCTACATGGACTCTTAACCATCTGTCACTACTAATTTAACCACCATTAATTCTCATTACTCTTGCCATCACTGCCATGACTATATTAAGTTATACTACACCATGATTATAATAGACATATTACGATTATGTTGCACCCTTGAGCAGTACAACAGTCTTGGTGGTTCTGTGACTTTTAGCAATAATTTATAAATAGTTCTGACCAGAGGAGGATGGTTTGGGTCCCCCTTGTGAGTCTTGGTTCCTCCCAAGGTTTCTTCCTCCAGCTCTGAGGGACTTTTTCCTTGCCACTGTCGCCGTTGGCTTGCTCACTGGGGGTCTTGGGTTTTCATGCTCTTCTTAGATTGTAGATTTCTTGTCTTTTAACTAATTACTGATTGTGTGAAGCCCTAAAGCTGCTTTATGACAACACCAGTAAAAAGTGCTATACAAATAAATTTGATTTGATTTGATATTCTGACTGTCGGTCGATACAGATACAATCCAGTCTTCGTGTTTATACAGATAAAATAGTCCCACAATTTAGATGAGATGTGCTGTTAATTCATTAGTAAACACTAATAAATCAATGTACTGACATTGACATCCTCAACTCATTTACTTTGTTTAGTAGCAACTTTTTAAAATGACTGTTTAAACTTTATGGAGTTTAATATTTTATAATCCAGTCAATCCCTTTGTGTGTTTGTGTGTAGCAGTACACACTTTGAACTGGTAGCTGTTTGTGAAAGTCTAAAATGTGACAGACTGAATGAGCTATGGTTCGCTTTTCAAGCATAGTTTTTCTGATATTTAAGCTAAGCTGAAGTAAGCTAAGGCCTTACACAAACTTTCCGTCCCACCTTTTTTAAAAAACTACCCTAAACATTTGTTACTTTTTTCGGTGATCGAAACAAAAAAAAAGTGCTTTATTTGAACTGATAGGTGTGGTTATGCTACAAGTTAGCAGCTAAATCAAGGCTTCTAATTCTAACTCTCAATTCCACCTTAAATAGTGCAGCAGTTATTGAGTGGAAGTCAACAGCAGGCCGTAACTGCTGCGTCATTTAAAGTGGAACACAACTGGTAACATCAGCACAGTTATACCATTAAAAATGCCTGGATCAGCCCTCGATCCCGAGACTCTGATTCGGATAGGGACATCCTGAATACACACACATACTCTTACCATTAAATACACATTGAATACTCATTGAACTGCGATCTCAGCTTAAAGATTTAAGATTACTTCAACTCTTCTCTTTGATTGTGTGTGCTTTTCGAACTCCAGTGCTGAGCAAAACGGAGACGTTTTAACATTTCACATTTGAACAGCTGTTTAATGAGGGCAAAGTTGTAGACAGCTGAGTGTAAATTTGATTCTGAGTACTTAAATGTCATGATATTTTATATCTGCATGCAGCAGCAGATTTCTATCAGGCTTCATTGGCTTTGATAATGAGTCCCAAGGCTTTCACGGGTGTGGTCTGAATGATGCTCTATCAATTTATCATTAGGTTAATGAGCCCCGGAAACAGTCTAATCACCAGAGTAAGGACGACAACTTTAACAGTGTTGAATGGACACTGGACAATGGAAAAAGCATTCATTTAAATAATAATAAAAAGAAATTCACACACTTCTACTTCATTGTGTCCTTCTCCATCATACTGTGTTTAACTGTAATAAGAAAGAGAGACAATTTATCAGAAATGCAAGATCAATTTCCTCTTTTTTTTTTTTTTTTTTTTTTTTGGCTTTCACACATCTTTATCCCGCCGTCTCCTCACTAAAACACAGTTTCTTCAGACGTCTGATGTTAAACGAAATTACGAAAGATCCGGAAACAGCTACAGGTTACATCTGTTATCCAATTATCCTTTTTGTTCACAACAGCTATGCACAGTGTGCTCCTCAACGATGCCCGGAGAGGGTCTATCCGCCCATTCTTCTGACAATTTCTTCGTCCTTCCATAAACACAAAGAAGCCCACACTCTAAAGTGTACACTCTCACTGTAGGGGAGCTTGATAGGTCAGCCACTTCTGGAAACAGGGACCATCCAGGGAAGTCATGGACGAATCGTTGACAAACGTCGGGCAAATGAAAGCTGCGTCACGGGAACTCGACAACACAGGGTCTCAGATCGCCAAGGATTTACTTACGGCACAAACCAAAATGTTCATATGAGCAGAAACATTGCAAGAGAATCACAAAAAAAAGTGTCCATAGACCAAATAGAGTCCCTCAGCCTGCAAAAATGGACTAGGTATTGAGAAGAGAGTCGAACACTGAAACAGCAGACTCGATTGGAACGCCAGGTCAAAGTTCATCAGCTCTCGTGCGTCGGAGTAAGTTATTTCACCATTTCATCTTCTTGTATCCTTGAGGGGAAAAAAATGAAAAAAAAAGGCGTATGAATATTAAATTACTGAAATAGAAATTCCACTGAACAAAACTAATACTGTTATACAAGCAAACTGCACGTCTGTGCTATGAATGACCGCTCACAAACAGATTAGCCGAAAGTGAACTGTAAACGTGAGGCTGCGTTAACAGTTGTTCAGTCTGGTAAATTGATAAATACCATATTGCAATACAGTTGCATGTTGTTTAAATCAGATGAGCTCTCAACTTAAATACACAAGATCTATCTGCATCCCAACAAATATGATTAGTGGGAAGAAGCAAATCTGGCTAATTTATTTAGATTGAAAGTAGAAAAGGTAATAATAACACAACGAAACCTTAAGAGAAATATTGATTTCCATGCTATCCGAGCATGGGCTTCTCTCACTGTTTACCCTGAGAAGCTTAGTTGTAAGTGTAAGTGCATTAAAACTAACCCCACTGTGTGGAGGCTGTACTTTAGTTATCTTTAAGCTTAGGAACAGCCACAAAGCAAGTTATTACAAATACAGGAATAATAAAATTGTATGATGTTTATAAGTCACAGAATGGAATAATTCCTGTAATCAGTAATCAAAATCATGTATGATGAAAAAAGTGAATCTCAAGAAATCTGTCCAGTTGCTGTTAAAAATCATATGAGAGACTATTAAAAACATAGTTACACTACTTAAAAATAGAAAATGTTATTTTAGGTTGTGCTCCGCTCTCTCCTACTACAGCAAGTACATGTAGTCTGCCAGTGTATCCCATTAAAACCCATTTAAGTAGAATGTGAATGAAAGAGCTACAGTTTCAGTTTCTATCAGCGCAACATACAATGCTCACAAAGCTGTGCTTCAGCCTGGACTTCATAGAGTACAAAAATAATGTTAATAATGTATTGCATTAACATAATTATATTATGTATAAACTGGAGAAATTTGAAATTGGCAGAGAACCTTCACATCAGGTGAACGTTATTTAGACCTAGGTTCCTCATGCTCACACTGCATCCTCACTGCATCGTTCAAAAAACACTTTGTAGCACCTTTATTTTTTAAGGTTTTCTTTTTTTAAATCTCAGCAGTAAGTGTGATTTGGCTAGAACATTATAATAAATACAAACAAACATAAGTACAGTGAAAAGTAAGAATTTCAGTAAGAATTAGAATTTCAGATTATCAAAATGAGGTTCATTCCATACCACTGTTTACTGTTAAAAGTAGAAGATACTTGGGGAACTTTTGGAAGTTCTACAATTTGAAACTGTGGTAGAAACTCTTAAGGTGCTTTGAGGAAATTCATGGAACCTTTTTCTTCTAAAAACGTTTCCTTTAAGGTCCCTCAAAGCACCTTAAGGGTTTCCTTCACAGTTTCAATTTGAAGAACCTCCAAAAGTTTCTCAAGGAACTTCTACTTGTGGATTCATTCAATTGAAAGAATGAATTCATACAACAGGTGTTAAGGTAAAGTTAAGGTTACTTAAGGTCTTTCGAGCTTTAACTGTGTGGACGATGACTGGAGAAACAACTGGCCCTGTGGATGGACCAATCATGACATACAGCTTTTCAAAGTTTGCTTTCCACCTTCTAAAATTCAGCTCTGCACTATGCTCTCCTACAACTGGTCTGGTGCATTTGTGCTCTGAGACGTATGGTGGACGTCATCAGGGTGGCACAGGGATTTTTGCCCTCACTAGATGGGCCACTGCTCGTCCTGCCCAAACACAGCCATAAAACGACTGCAAATGGCTGTTACATCTCTCTGCTACCACTCCTAATTGTGGTAGCCTACATCATCTAAAGTTTCTTCGCATGACTGTGGTGGATGGAAACCGAAATTCTGTAATTCCGTAATTGCACGTAACATTCGGAAAGCGTTTGAATGGAAACTCAGCTTATGGTGGATAACAAAAGAATTCTACAGGACACTGGCCACTGACTGCACAGTATGAAAAATGACAATTTATAATTATAATAATATAGTAGTTTGTAGTAACTTATGAAAATGGATGTAATTCATGCACAGTTCACTTAATTGGTAAATACCCTTCATTTGAAGCGGAACAATTTTGAGTTTTTTTAGGATTAGGATTTTTATCATTTTAACTAATCTTCTAATAAAAAATAATGTATTTGACATTTAAATATTTATGGACCTGACTGTAAAATCACAGTGTATTGTTTGTTTGTATTAAATGTAATTTTTGTGTTTTGGTTGAACAGATAAACACTTACACTTACTTATTTTATAGAGAATATTACTATAAATAAAATTATTACATTAATGTACATTACATTACTATTTGTTAGACACAAGGTTTTATGATGATATTTTTGAAGATGACATACAAAAGGATTATGGTGTGTAATAAAAGGTGTTGAAATAAATATATACACCCACCGGCCCCCTCCTTGTTTCTACACTCACTGTCCATTATATCAGCTTCACTTCCCATATAGGAGCACTCTGTAGTTTCTCTCTCACTCGGTTCCTCTGCATACTCTGTTAGCTTTTAATGGTCAGGGCCCCACAGGACCACCACCAAGACGTTATTATTTGGATGATGGGTCACTGCGTCCTGTGGGCAGCGTCCTGCGACCACAAATAAAGAACTAGAGGATGATCAACACAAACTGTGCAGCAGCAGATGAGCTTCTGTCTCTGACTTTGCAAGGGGGGCCAGCTAGGTAGGAGTGTCGTATAGAGTGGATAGTGAGTGGACACAGTGTTTAAACACTCCAGCAGCACTGCTGTGTCTGATCCACTCAAACCAGCACATCCCACACTCGCCACCACCATGTCAGTGTCACTACAGTGCTGAGATGACCAACCACCTAAATACTACCTGCTCTGTGGTGGTCCTGTGGGATCCTAACCATTGAAGAACAGGGTAAAAGGAGGCTAACAGAGTACGCAGAGCTACAAAGTGCTCCTATATGGTCAGTGGAGCTGATCTAGTGGACAATAAGCGCAGAAACAAGGAGGTGGTTTTAATGAAGTGGCCGGTCGGTGTATATGTGTATATTTGTTTTGTGGATATCCCAGTCTAGTTTTCTAATTACAGGGCATGAATTACTAGTGTACATAAAACCAGAAGAAACAAACCTTTGTTATTAAGTTTTGCACTGCACTGAACCCATTGCTACAAGGATGTATATGGATGAGTGTTCTGAAAAACACACACACACAAATAGCAAACAATTTTTCCTTATTCAATTAGCACATAACATTTAAGGCACGGCACGTTATCTAGTCCTGTGAACGGACGTAGTGTAACAATGATTTCTCTCAGTGGTTTTTGGTGCAGTCCAATAAGCATATCATAACATTATATGCTTGGAATGATCTTGGTTAATGTATGCAGGTGAACTAGCACTCACCCTGGTGGTTTTGATCTTGTTCCCAGAGTAGCACATCCAGCCGGAGTTGTCTGGCAGAGTCTTGCACTCCTCTCCCTCCAGACATGGCTCCATCTCACACCACCACTTCCCAATTACTATAGAGGCTGTGGGAAAGAGCTCATAAACACTGACCTCAGAACCCCCAAACAGAGCATGCTATTCAGGTTTAAAAGGGCCCATAATCCTAAGATTACCCTGTATTTTTATGTCCTCCTAAGCATACCCATCCCAGTTCTACAAATAACAGTTGCACTTTACATACTAAAAGAAGTCACAAATCATTTCTACGTTTGTAATTTTATAACATATCTCAGTTTCTTTTTATCTGTTCAAAAACACTGCTTTTTACTGTGCCTTTAAGGCACACAAGACCCAGAACCAAGGTCCAAATCTGTGTGTGACTGATTCAACAGACATGATGTAACACTGGGGCACTTCGACTGGCCAGCAAAATTACCAGACCTCAATCTGAATTTTCAATTTGGAGCAGCGAGTAAAATGGCACACACAATTTCTAGCTGAAATGTGTCCCCAGTTTGTTGAAGAAATGGGCTAAAATCGACAGGAACTCTCCAGAGACTGGTGTAATTCTTACCGGACAGTATTGGCGCAGTAATTAAGGGGAGGGGATGCACAGCCAAGTTTTAGAAAAGACTAAAAATAGATAGTTTTGCCTGTTCATATAAATATGAAATTAAATTTAATAAAAAATAAATAATAAATTTAAACTAGAACTGGAGCGTCACCAACCTCAAGTTCAAAATTCAAGATGGCACCATTCTTTAACAGTAGTAAACGCAGTAGTATTACAATGTTTATTAGCACTTCTATCTATACACATACAGTACTGTCCAACTGTGCATGAAAGTCTCCAACGCTCTGCTGACTCAATAACGGCAGAGTTCTAAACCTGCTACCGGGGAGTGGACAAATCGATTGACATAAAAGCCCCTGTAGGGATAATATTTAGGTGTCCCAATATTATTGTCAATTGATATTGTGTAAATTTGCCTCAGGTAAATGGAAAACAGCTTCATTATAAAGGTAGAATTGTTGCAATAGTACCATCCTGAAGAAAGTAAACACAACAGAAGAACTACTGGGATAAGATGGATAATATGGTCTGAGAAGCACTAGGAATTAGGGTTGCTGTGAGAGTGTAAAGAATGTTTGAAAGATCTATACCTTCACTTGATGCCTTTCTAAGTACACATCAAAATGACATTATTCTGAAGCATTATTATTATTATTATTATTATCACTACTATAGATAGTAACACTAGGTCACAAACCAGCAAACTACTAATGCCTATTCCTATATTTGCGTGTTTGTAGAATATACCAACCCCAATATTATGACCACCACCGGATTGCATTGGTCCCACTCTCTATCAGCTCCACTTATCATATAGGATAACTTATGTAGTTCTGTTATTCCAGACTGTAGTCCATCTGTTCCTCTGCATGCTTTGATAGCCTCCATTCACCCTGTTCTTCAATAGTCATGAGCCCACAGGACCACCATAGAGCAGGTAGTATTTGGATGGTGAGTCATTCTCAGCACTGCAGTGGATCAAACGCAGCAGTGCTGCTGGAGTTTTTAAACACCTCAGTGTTACCGCTGTTTCTGAGAATAGTCCACCAACTACAAATATCCAGCCAACAGCCTCCTGTGAGCACTGATAAAGGACTAGAGGATGACCAATACAAATTGGGCAGCAACAGATGAGCTTCTGTCTCATCTCAGGCTAACAAAGCATGCAGATGAACAGATGGACTACAGTCTGTAAGTGGAGATGATAGAGAATGGGACCAATGCAAACCAGGGGTGGTCATAATATTCTGATATGATTGTGTATGTATATATTTTCTTCTATATTTCTGTAGAGTAATTACCTGAGCCTCATCTCCATGCATAAATACCCTGACATGTCAAATACGCTTAAAACTAGAAACTAGAAGCTAAAATTAAATTGTCTCTGGTAATCAACCGGATGCTACAGATGCAATGGATTAGAAGATTAGGTCAAAAATGCTGCGAAGAAGCTGAATATTATATGCCCCTTATGTCCAACCATACTCCTGAAGAGCTGCAGAGTTCAGAGCCTGATCTAAATCATTCAGCAGCATTCAGCACTGATCAGAAGCAGATCAGTTTCATTAGAATAGGGCTGGAACAATAGGGAAGGTCACAGGCCTCCAAGAACGAAGCTAGACACCCTGGATACATTTCTACTTCCTCATAACAGCATTCATCTCAGTGACGTACAGATAAGTGATGGAAATGGTGATGAACAATGTTGGCTGCAGTTATAGCGTATCGTCATGGCGGACGATCTTCTGAAAAGTTCTTACGTTCTTCGGAATGTGAAAAGCCGTGTACTCAAGTGAAATGCTCCATTTGTTCATTTACATTCATTCCATCCTGCCCCATCTACTAGTCTAATATCCCACACTTATAATTCGGGCCGATTAGCTGCCAATAATAGAGGGAAATTGACATAAATATACTCTAAGTACATGGTTCATTTTAGGGGCTTGTCAAAGGAGCAGACATTGTAAACCTTATAAAAAGCTATCAATTTCACTCACTTTGCTCTGTGAAAGTGTGATCATTTTCAAATGGTGAGAACCGAGGCCATTATTTGCAGGGGGAAAAAAAGGGCAATCTGGCACAGTGAAAGATGATTTATAAACGACGTGCGCAGAATTCTGAAAGCAGTGGAGGCTCTTATCATGCAGACAGTGGGATTGTAACAACAGGATAATAGGGATTTTAACTAAGGCTACAGGACAACTGCTGTTGTGTTCAGTCTACAAGAAGGGATAGTTTCATATTTCTTTATTTATGGTACTTTTCACATTACAGGTTCACTTTTTGTTGTAAGAGTTCAGACAAAGTCAAACCCGGGTTCATATTGTCTCTTGGCCATGAACCATAAAGCTGGACATAAAAATTGAAAGTTTTATTTAGTGAAATGGTTCTAGAATTTTATTTATGAATTAACCCACCCATTCATAACTCCAACACTAGCAATGCTCCCAATACTAGGAGGGTAAGATCTTTACATGTGTTTACCCACCCAGAGAGAGCATGGCCAGTTGTGCTCTCTCAGACTCTGGCCGCTGATGGCAAAGCAGCATGGCTCATGGTTCATTAAAAAAGGGTTTCTGCGCACACGCACCTCACTTTTACAAAGCTATTTAAACTTGGAGTAGGTGATTTTGTAGAAATTCAGGGTGTTTTTTTGTGGAATTTTTCCCTTTTTCTTCCAATTTGGTAGTGCAATTTCTCCCATAGTGGTAGCGCTATATGCTGCTGAGCCACTCAGAGCCTGTAACTAGTTTTTGAAAAAGTACTTAGTAGAGACACTTTGCTGTTATGACTCGCTGCAAACATGATACATAGCCAGACATCGGCTTCTGTCAGCGTTCCTGAGGATTCTTAGCCCATTCCTCATGGACAGTGGCCTCCAGTTCACTAATATTCTTGGGTGTGCGTGCTTCAATGTTTGCTAACGAACCTAATTTGCAATGGGATTTAATAATTTGGAGTGCAACTGCACATGTGCAGAGCACCCAGGTTGTGAGGTAAGTAGGCCGATAGACAGACAGGTAGGCCATCACATCATTACATTTAAATGAAATGTGATGTTTGTCCGTATTATGGAAGATCTCTCGGATAGCTGAACCCAGTGACAGGTTGGTGATGGATGAAACTGGTGCATACTGACATAATCACAAATCAGCCGTTTTAGAGGCAGTAAAAGCCTTTACATTTGGATGGACAAATGGCAAAACAGGAACCTTTTTTTAACTGATTTGATATTAAAAATCAAGCTTAACATTTGGAGAAGCATTAACTAACGCGTTACAGTGTCAACCTTCAGGCTGGAAAACGGCCACTGGAAGTAGTTCTTTTACGGCATCATTCCGAAGAAGCTTTTCTGATACCTTAATTTTTATGAGTGTACATGAGCTCAAGGCAATTAAAACTATGGGTCAGATTCATAAAACACATGCCTGATTTACTGGGATGTTAAAAGCACACAGTGTGACGGTAACACCCATCCATCCAGAAACGAGGATTACAGGCCTGTTTACAGCAGAACGCCAGTCTAGCCTGAGAGTAGGAAGCCTGCTAAGAAGCCAACGTGTTTTCTAACATCACATAGTCAAGTCTCCAACACATGCACTGACACCCACTCAGCTTATTAACCTTAAAAACATCTGAACTGCACTCGAGAAGAGCTCAACTTGTTTCAGAAGGATTCAAGAGTGTATTAATTAGTGGTGACGTTAATCATAACAATACTCTGTGATTTATTATGATTAATCGCAAATTAAAATGCTAGCTAGCACACCCTTGCATTTTTGGATGGGTGTACAAATAAATGGGTGGTATGCCTAATAAACTGGCTCAAGGAATCTGTGAGTTTTTTTCTTATAATTTCTCACTTTAGTTTTGAGAACTTTAGCTTTGAACACGACGAAGCTTGACACTTTATTTACAGCTTTATTAGCTGTAGTAGCTTTAGCGCTAATACATCACTAGGCTCTGCAAAAAGAGTGACTTATAGGAGGAAGTTGGGGCCAAACTTGGTAAGATGATTAATTTGCGCTAAGAGAAGAAGAATGCGTTAACGCACAAACATAATCTGCAAACTTTAACGCATTAACCTGTTTTTTTTTCGCAAATTTAATCATCTTACTAAAGTTTGCCCCAACTTCCTTCCATAGGTCACTCTCTTTACTGAGCCTAGTGCCTTATTAGCTGTAAAGCTAATAAAGCTAATAAAGCATGAAGATTCTGTGTTGAGGCTTGTTCTTGTTCAAAGCTAAAGAAATGATAAAATAATAAAACACAACATTTAGTATTAATTCAACATCTGCAGAGTTTTACATCAGCTTTGAACAGCTCAGCTATTCAAAAAATGTGTAAATTGAGGAGATGTACAGCTTTGCTGCTGTGTCATGATTTACAAGAATAATTAAAGCCATCAACTTTAAGAACTGGCAATGACTGTACATCTGGACACTTTTCTTTCACTTTTTTTCTGGCTGCCACTTTCTTGCTGTGTTTGTTTATTATCCTCACCTTCTTCATTCCTGAGGTATACAGCTGAAATATCTATAGCAAGACTAAACTAGGACTTTCAGGGAGAGACAAAAGAAGAAAATAATGACAAAACAATAATATAGCAATAACTATATATACAGTACTGGGCACAGGTTTCAGGTACTTAAGCAAATATTCTGAACCATCTCAGAAACAAGCATTACATGTGTGCCAGTAAAAACTCTGAATCACAACAGGTGTGGATAAGCATACGTACAGTACAAAGTAACAGAATTTTCTCATTTTAAAGAAAGAAGTTGAGATCTTGTGAGCTAGTTTGAAGAACAAAGCTCGCCCCCAGTCATTGCCGGGATTTGTTCAATTCCACCTGATTTAACATCATTAAGCACTGATTTACCAAACCAGCTGTTGGATGATAGCTAAATAAATAAAAATAAAAACAGACTCCCATGAGGAGAGCTTTGGAGGTGTTTTAATGAACATGGTGATGTAAAATCACTACTGTGTGTAAGAACGTTATTCTTATTTATTTTATTATAAGTGATGTACTAATCAAATAAGCACTGCCCACATAATGTGCTTTTTAATAATTATTTTTTACAGGTAGTAAAACCTTGGCACTGTATTTTGTATCAAAAAATACATGATTTCTTTATTTGATTAAAATTATATTTAACGTCCTCTTTTTCCCAGACATATCAACTTTTTGGGATCTAAAAATGGGTTCGGCCTAGGCACAAATCAAAAAAACCCAAACAGTAGTTTTGTGTCATTGGAAACAAGTGAAAAGGTCCAAAATCACATTATAAAAATACAGGGATTTTAACCAGATTTCACTATAGTTCATCAGTCAACGAGGAGTCAAGTCAATGATCCATTATGTCATGATAATTATGATAATAAACACTCTGTGTTTCCAAGATTAGAGTACAAATAATGATAATGGTATTAATGGTAGACATGTTGGTAATTATGGTATGGTAATTATGGAATACCGTAATAGAAATTATGGTATTCTGGTAGACATGTTATGGAAAATGAGAACAGTATGAATTTTACTTTTGCACCAAACAGCAATAAAGTAGCATGACATGTTTAATATAATTTGACATTGCATGTCCTGCAATGTTTTTGTTGTGAATGCACACATTGAGATGGCAATTATATCATTTTATTTGATTTAGTTTTTTATATTTGGCATGAAAACAAAAAAATATGGTAAATGTAAAACTTTCCTCCTTCCTTCTTTATTTGTTGTACTTTTATGACATGTAAGTTACAATAAACAGAGTCGGGTGTTAGGAGACAGGCATCCTTTAGATAACTATGATGATGTCTGTAGGAGAATATATATGCTCCATTTTGGTTTAGGCAACGTCAAATTATGCTAATAACTCATCTATTTTCTACCGGCTTGGAGCACCAATCAGTATTAAGTGGAGCTCTCCCTCCAAGTTTGCAAGAGTAAACTGGGCTATGTTACTTTCCCACCGGGTCCATGCAAAATGTTATATGGGACACAGTTCAGGTTTTAATGCAGTTTTGATATTTATATTTTGATATTTTATATTTAAGTCATTGTTCCATATTTCCATGGCAGCGTGTTGATTGACAGGTTATACATTACCTGATGTAAAAGTTTCAGTGTTTACTTTATTAGTTAGTTGTTACTAGTTACGACACAAAATATGGATGTGTGATGCAATAAAAACTAACTAGTGTCGACCAAGGACCTGACAAAGACTCACATACAGGAACTAGCATACTTACGGGTCTTATGGTTGTAATAAGTTTACAAACTAAACTGCTTAGACGCTCAAGTAAGACATTTGATATACTCACTGGCTGCTCCTTGTTCATGTTTTGAATTGTGCAAATAAGTCTGAAACTGCTTCTAATGGAAAGAAAAAAAAAACATTTTCTGCCAAGGTTGGGAAAAAAAAATCAATGCCTGCCTCACCTCAGGCAAGAATTCCTTGTTTTGATCAAAATTCAGTTTATCGAGCGCTCTGATCCTTCAGACAGTAAACAAAACGTCACACATAGGCCTCAATGTCATGTTCTCCTTTGACAGGCAGTGCATGCGCTAGCCCTCAGCATGCTGGACATTGCTGTGCATCAGCTTCCTCTGGCCCCACTCTGTCTTCGAGAGGAGATGGAGGACACCATTGCTGAGCTGCTTTAATGGGCACCAGTGAGACTTCAATACATCCATCACTTCAGCTTAACTGGAAATTATAACCACCCACACTGCCCAACAGCAGAAGAGCTGCACTGAAGCAGAGGTAGGAGAAAAACACACAGGCCAAAGAAACTCAGCAAGCTTCCCTGCACTAGGGTTGGTGTGTTTGAGTCTCATCACAGCTTGTTAAGCGTGAGTAAAATGTAAACAATGTTTTGTGGGGTTTTATTCTTTTCTTTTTCTTTTTTTTTTGGTTGGTATTTCGCAGCAGGGTTGAGGCTAAGGTTCTCCTTGCCGAAGCAGCTCAGAGCCACTCGTTTGTCATAAGGACAGAGCGGTAATAATGAGAGGCCCTGAGGATCTGTGGGTTTTCTGGGACAGGACACTACAAGAGTGACCTGAACGCAGAGCCTGCTCAAACACTGCACACTTAAACACTTTCTGTCCTTATTTTCCAAATGCGACAGTATCTGTTCAGGCACTGCTCAAACTTCATTGACCGCAATGGAGAGCATTTTCAGCAACTTTGGAGAAGCTCATAAACAGCCACACAATTTAGTGCAGTTTTGAATTTGCATAGATTTTTTGAAGAATAATGACCACCACTTTTAAAGATATGTCACAGTATAAGGTCCAATGATGCTTATGCAATTTAGGTACGATTCTGTCTATTTAAAAACTCTCTACAAATCAAGCACAATGCATATTAAATGACAGAATAATAAAAAAGAAAATAATAAATAATAATAATAAAGAATTGTAATAATTGCAAGAACATTATAATTCTGGCCACTGAGCAGAAATATGCACACTGTTGCATTCCTACAACCTACACTACATAGCTAAATGTTTGTGGACACCTTCTCATCCAATGTTTCTGCCACAATAAAGTTTGTCCTCCCCTTTGCTGCCCTTTCTGGGAAAGCTTTCCACTGGATAGTGGACATGTGAGGACTTTATTGCATTCAGCCACAAAAACATTAAGTGATCAGTTCTGGATCTCAACCGTCATTTCGAGTCATCCTTGAGGCACTGGATGGACCTCCATCACTTCAGACACAAACAGGTTCACTGCTCCATAGCCCATAGCAGACGCTTGGCGTTGGACGTAGCGACCATACGCTCATTCTACTGGCTGTGTTTTCCTACAGAGATTGTACCAGCTGTGTGTGCATTTCAACGCATGTGTCAGCAGATGGTGCAGCTGAATTCACTAATGAAAAGTGAAGTGCTCACAAACTTCTGGACATACTGTCTACTTTTCAGGCCATTTTTAACCCCTATAATTCCACTGATATAACTGACAAGTTAAATGTCTGTAATCACAACAACATATGTCTGACATCTCCACGTTATGATTCGATCCAAGGAAGTTGATTTATTTTAAGTAATACACACTTCCCATCTCCCACTCTCCCACACAGTAATCTACATATAAATGTCCAGATTTAAATATAGTTAAAGGCGGTCTGATCACTTCTTGGTTAAAATACACCAAACAGCCATAGCATTATACATTATACAACATATACAGAGAAACATATGGACTACAGTACCTACAATACCTGCTCTAGGGTGGTCCTCACCATCGAGGAACAGTATGATAGGAGGCTAACGAAGTATACAGAGAAACATATGGACTACAGTACCTACAATACCTGCTCTAGGGTGGTCTTCACCATTGAGGAACAGGGTTAAAGGAGGCTAACAAAGTACACAGAGAAACATATGGACTACAGTACCTACAATACCTGCTCTAGGGTGGTCCTCACCATCGAGGAACAGTATGATAGGAGGCTAACGAAGTATACAGAGAAACATATGGACTATAGTACCTACAATACCTGCTCTAGGGTGGTCCTCACCATTGAAGAACAGGGTTAAAGGAGGCTAACAAAGTATACAGAGAAACATATGGACTACAGTACCTACAATACCTGCTCTAGGGTGGTCCTCACCATTGAAGAACAGGGTGAAAGGAAGCTAACAAAGTATACAGAGAAACATATGGACTACAGTACCTACAGTACCTGTTCTAGGGTGGTCCTCACCATTGAAGAACAGGGTTAAAGAGTAGACAGACAGAGAAACAGGATTACAGGACCCAGACAAAGCTGAGACAATGGCCAATGAGTGTAGAAACAAGGAGGTAGTATTGCTGAAGTATTCAATGGGTGTATATTATATGTAATAATACTATGACCACTTCACAACAACTGAAGTCTGTATTCATGTGCTGTTATGTCACTCTAATTTACTGACACATGGAGCCAGGCTTCAGTATATGAAGTAAATAGCCTGCAACAGTACTTAATATATCCTATGTATGATCCAAGTTTTGCTTAAACTTATTTTATATATATTTTTATTTATAACAGACTCAGCAGATAACTGACAGGCTAAAAATAATATTATCTATTAATATTCAGCATTAAGGATTTACTGTAAAACTCTACTATAGTAACTGTAAAACTTTAGTTTTGAAAATGGAAGCAGGACCAAGGTTGGGAATCACTCATATATGCTATATTTCATTCAGTTCATGATCGTGACATGTTTTAAAATTGCAACTACATTTTCTGGGGAAAGAAATGCAAACTGTGTTCATTATTAAAAATAAAAATCAACCCTTTGAATGCTACGCTAATTTTGAGAGCTTTTTCCACATTTTGGTCAACTGCACTTGTTTGCATGAGGTAATCAGACATGCCAGAAATGTCAGTTGAGATGTCTTTAAAGAAACTGTTAGAATGTCTAGAATGTCTGTGGGCTGATTAAATAAGAAAGGTGATGGTTTACTGCATGAAAAAAAGATATAGAATTAGCATATGGTAGGTATCTTTTTATTGATTTATTCTCCTCTTAGATCCATGTAACGATGTTTCGCGCAAATAGGCTACACTTTGGCAGTGCTCCCAGGAATATGAACACCTGCTCAAGTATATTCAACCCATTAGAAAACGTTCAATATTTTTTTATTCACCGTGTCAGCAAAGTGCTTCGTTTTTGCACTCTCATTTTCAGCGAACTTCACAGCCAGTGGGTTAGTTTAAACTTTCCAGAAATAGAGTCATAAGAAATGGCTATATATTAAAGAAAAGCCAGGTCTCCTCAGCAGTCTGGCTCTCATGCTCATTTTCAACCCGTGTTTAACTCCTTGTTAGGCCTATGCCTCTCTATATAGCTCTGTAACCATATATTTCAAATCTTTGGGAATCGCTACTCCTGAGAGGGTAGAGCTCTGATAGCCAGTAAAAACAGGCCTTTAAAATGCTTTCAGAAGAGCCCAGATATATTTCTTTCAAATTATGAACTGTCAACATTTTACCATACCTGAAATCAATGGATATTGACAGATAAAGCTGAAGATATACAGTATACTACAAGTACAAGAGCAACTAACAACTGAATTCACTCACCGTCCACACAGGAGGGCTTATTTCTTGTGGTTCCCGCCACTTTCCCTGGTAAACAGGAACACTTGACGGTCTGGGATCGCTCTTCAATCTTGTTTTTGTTACAGCATCTGTGCGCAGCGATCACTTCACATGTCCCTCCTTCTGTCAAAAGAAAGAGCAATCAATAAAAGCATCGAATTTCAGAGATGACCTGTCTTTCCTGTCCATCATTACTCATGCCGGATCTGAGGCTGGCTTCCAGTCCTAAAGTGCTTCATTGCGTATTCATGCCGTTACTTTGCAGGTCATAAACGAACCAGCGAAGGCAGTAAAAAGTGTGAAGTCCTCAAAGCGCAGCGATTCCAGTCTGGAAGCTTCAGTTATGTTGATTAGTGTTTGTCCCCTGCGGCTAGCACAGGGCCACGGCACTAAGTAAGAAAGATGCAGTGTGTGGAGAAGCCTGAGAGGATGCTGCTGCGTGTGTGTAAAAGCACATTAATGAGGAGGGAAGTGGAGTGAGAGGAAACACGGAAAAGACAGAGGCCCTGCAGTCACACACTGCGAGTGAGTGATTACCAAACGTTCTGGAACGGCAGCCCCGGAGAACACAGGAACACACACACACACACCGAAAAAATCTGGAGTTGAGGAACACCATTTAAACCATAAAGCAGACGGAACATCAACTACATGCGAACTGTTGATATTGATTATACACCAATCAGCCATAATAGTAAAATCACTGACACTGACCACAACATCGTCAGCAATATCTTCGTCTACAGAGGCATCTGCCAAGGTGTGGGATGCATTAGGTAGCAAGTGAACAGTCAGTTCTTGAAGGTGATGCTGTAAAAGCAGGAAAAATGGGCAAGCATAACATCTCCAAAACCTCAGGCAGGTCTTGTGGGGTGTTCCTGGTATGCAGTGGTCTGTAACTACCAAAAGTGGTACAAGGAAGGACAACCATTGAACCATTGACAGGGTCACGGACGCCCAAGGCTCAATGACGTGTATAGGAAGCGAAGCCTAGCCCATCTGGTCCGATCCCACAGAAGAGCTACAGTAGCACAAATTGCTGAACGTTAATACTGGCTATCTTTAGCTGTCCTGTGGAGTTCATGCCTTGGGTTGGGTCACAGTTGTGTTGGTGGCACAAAGGGGACCCACAAAATATTATGCTGGTGGATTTAATGATATGGCTGATGGCGGTCAGCTGATTCATGTTTTCAGAAAAAAAACAAATGATAAAATGGACTTACCACGGAACAGTAAGAAACAGAGATCAGCCTGATATCTAGCCTGAAATAGCCCACGCTCACACTCACACTGTGTGGTGTCATGCTGTTAGCTGTGCATTTCCTCCTGTGGGGCAGTCAAGTGTTTTGGTAGTTTGAGCTTGACAGCCTACGTTTTAGGTGCTCATCAAAAGAGAAGTGCTTCAGTCAAAAATGGCTCATATTAATTAGCGATTACTATTCCTTGATGTTTTTAGAGACAAAAATAGTGGAGCAGTATCCCATTCTGAAGACTAGTATCGGTATAATAATAATAGAGAGACCAGATGATATAAAATATGCATTAAACTGCTGATTCATCAAGAATTCATTGTGTATTTTCTAAATTTGATAATTAAGTTTAGTTGAGTTATCGTCACACCACTAAACTCAAGTACTGGCATGACACTCGGAATCACACATTTGTGCATATCTATCTATTGTATCTAACAAGTTTCTGAAACCAGTAGCAGAAGCAAAAGAGCACCCTTAGGTTAGTCACCCTTTAACACATGACTGCATAATCTGACTGCAGTCTTGGCTTGAATCATCGGAACGAGACAGAGTTGAGGGATTTTAGTCAAAGGAGAGAGGGAGAGAGAGAGTTTGTCTCTCAGTTGACATCAAATGTACACAATATAGATCTGGATCTAAACCTTGTATCTCCAAAAGGACATCTTTAAATGACAGGGGAATATATATCAGAACTTTCAATGAAAGTCAGTGTAAAAATATATATTTATTTTTTAATATTATTTATTATTTTAGCATTTTCTAATAGGCCAGTCATCATGGCATGTTGACACAATGTACTGTAAAATACAACTGCCAGATTCACATTATGACAAAATGTGACCGGTGGTCTGCCGGTGGGCCGAAATTGGTATTACAAACTTCTAATACCAAAGAATAGCCAGAACAGTTTGTACAGAAGTTATTATATGTGTATGTGAATTATATGTGTAGTTACTTAATAATAGTGTTTAATAAGCCTTTCTTAAGGGGTTAATCAACACATTTGTCTTATAACATCTATTGTGCACAACACAGTGATGTGAAGGTGACAGTGGTTCTATCTTGTATTGCGCCTTGGGAGAAGATCCCCTCCCTCATCACACCCCACCACAACGCCAGCTCCAAAAAAGTCACCATATATCACTTGGGGTGTTAAAATATATCAATATATTGAAATATCGTGAGATACTTCAATATCACTATACTTCAGATTAGAAGCAGACATTGGTTCATTCAGTGTTATATTTAAAACCTGACCGCTAGATAGCAGTGTTCTACTCTGTCTTCAGATCCCACTGTTCTGTTCATTTACTCTGATTATATGCTAATGACAGTTTTCCTAAAATTTGGTAAATAAAAAAAATAGCTTACAATATCGCAATATATCAAACTCCTGTATCATGATATGTATTGCATCGCCAGGTTCTTGCAAATACACAACCCCATCTAGCTGTAATTTTATTAAGATATTTTTAAAAAGCTGGACTGATTTTCAAAACTGCATTAATACAGTACAAAGTTAGAGTTGTGCTGTTTAACAGATTCCCCCGCTCCCCCCTACCTTGTGCTTTCAGTGGGAAGACCTGAGGTCAGCCTACCCTCAAGGAGGCTGGGTGTGAAAGTAAGACTTACTTTACTGAATCAAAACACAGGTTTTCAAGGAACTGCGAGAACTACACTGTAAACAAAACAAATAGACACGAGCAACGTTCTTTGACACAGTGGTCGCATCTGCCATCTTTTATGGAGTGGTCTGCTGGGGCAGTAGCATCTCGACGGCAGATAAGAAGAGACTGGACAAACTCATAAAGAGGGCCGGCTCTGAACTGGGGTGCTTCTTAGACCCAGTGCAGGTGGTGGGAGACAGGAGGATGACAGCCAAGCTGGCATCCATGCTGGAGAACAGCTCCCACCCCATGCATGAGACTCTGGCAGCACTGGGCAGCTCCTTTAGCGACAGGCTGCTTCACCCCAAGTGTGTGAAGGAGCGGTATCGCAGGTCCTTCCTTCCTGCTGCCGTCAGACTGCACAACCAGCACTGCTCCCAGCGGACCACATAATCACACACTTAACTACACACACATGTTCATGTTCAGGGAATACTATGTGCAATATCCCCCCCCCCCCCATGTGCAATTAAGAGTCTTTTGCTGTAAATAGTATTGTTATTGCTCTTTTAATTCTTATTTATATTGTGTATATAGTGTAAATTATTTATCCAAATTTTTATAACTGAGTGTCTTGCTATCCCTTTCTGCTGTTACACTGGGAATTTCCCCACTGCGGGACTAATAAAGGACTATCTTATCTTATCTTAAGTACATCTGTGAAGGCGTGAGGATATGGTACACAACAGACACATGAGCACAGCCACAAGAACTGAACAAGTGCTACAGAGTCAGAGGCACAGAACGAACGAAACACTTGCCAGCGAAGAGAGGCAGGGCTAGACACTGCTAACACCTGGGTACAATATAGAGAAGGTGGGAAAGCCTAGATCACAAACTAGAATTCTTTCACACGAGGTATCCACAGATTTTACTGAGCTGCCTAAAACTGCCTTTAGCTATTATGTACCAGTTTAGTTATTGTGCACCAGTGAGCTGGAACAAGACAAAAGAGACTCTAAAACCTGATTTGTTTGTTTCTCTTAGGATTTTTAAAATTCTATATTTTTCCAAATTATTTTGGTTCAATTTATAACTGTTTTAATTGAATATCTTTTTTTAATTGTTTATCTTTTTATTGTACTTTTTATTATTATTTTGTATATATAAATTTTTCTTTTTTATTGGTATTATATATTTTATAGTTGTTGTATTTATTACTATTATTAATTCCTTTTTATTATTTTATCTCTACTTTGTATTACCAATTTTTATTTGTTGTTATAAAGTCCCTATAAAAAGTATTCACCCACTCTGAGGTTTTTATTGCTTCTATAAATAAAATCGTGGTCAATAAATTTTTTTGTACATTTACATGAAAACAGATTTTCAAGTCAATTAAATAAAAATATATATGATGTAAAATAAGTGACTGTATAAATATTTCCTCCCTTTAAAGTGACTGACCTAATTTAACAGAGGTCCAGGCTATTAGCACTAGTAGTCTCACAATTGGTGAAATGTAGATAATCTAAATGCAGTGAATGCTGCAGTATAAGGTCCAGTCACTGGTTAATCAGTATTCCTGGCTACAAATACACCATGAAGACAAAATAACACTCCAAGCAACAAATGTTCAAAGGTTATTGAAGAGTGTAAGTCAGTGGATGGATATAAAAATAATAATACCAAGTCACTGAACCACCCTTGGAGTTCAGTTAAATCCATGATTAAAATGGTAAGAAAACAGCACATGTGTAAACCAGCCTAGAGCAGATTTACAGGTGCAAGACCAGTAGAAGCCCATTAAGTGAGGCCACCAAGACACCACTAACTACTCTGAAGGTGATACTGCCATCACCATGCTTCAAAGTGGGCATGGTGTGGTTATGGTGATGTGCAGAGCTTGGTGTCCGCCAAAGATAGTTTCTAGTTTGAAGGCCAAAAAAGCTCTATTTTGATCTCATCAGACTGAAAAATCTTCTTCCAGTTGACCTTGGAGTCTCCCACATGTTTTTGGGTGCAGCATAGTTGAGATTGAATTCTCTGTGCCCCTCTCCCATAAAGCTTTGACTGGTGAAGAACCTGGCCAACAGTCGTATGTATGAGACTCTCCCAATCCCAATCCCAATCTTGGTGGCCTCCCTTACTAGTCTCCTTTCTGCGCGGTCACTCACTTTGTGAGGACGGCCTGTCCTAGGCAGATTTACACATGTGCCATATCCCTTACATTTCTCAATAATGGGTTTAACTAACGCAGTTTGTGCTACTTCAGTCTAATTTTTTACAGGACTGGATCAGATTCATTCTTTTATCCCTTCGATATCCAATTTTATGCTAATATCAGCCCGACACCGATACCCACAGACACCGATATGCCTTCTTTAAGTGAGTTAGCACAGAGAAAGGATAGTGAGCATCCGATAAAATCAAATGACTCATGATACAGAAGCTGAGCGCTTGCTCACCCATCTGGAGACTTAATACTCCCTGTAAGGTTAATGGCGAGACAAACAATTAAACATAAAAGCCTGGATCACTCGCACCATAAAGACACAGGAGAGCCATTAGCATACTCTCGCCTGGATTTCCAGCGCCCAGCTCTGGAATGGCCCCGGGTTTGTGTGTCTGGCAGCAGGTTTGGCTAACAACAGCGAGACATTGAATAATGCAGGCAGCAGGAGCGAGTGAGTCGCAGGGAATCCACTGAGGACCGAGCGCAGTGTTCAACAGCCTGTGTTTGCTCTCCATTAATTATGAACCACTCCGAGCTCCAGTGGGGCTTCAGACAGAATGCACAGGGGTTTATTTTCTTTAATGTGTAGTCTTAATTACATAAGACAGACCCAGTTTCCACTTTGATCTAAGAAAAAGAAAAAGTGTGGGAAAAAAAAACAAAAAACAAAAAAACAAATCAACGTCTCGACAAAAATATCTGCACGCTTCGCTCAAAGTAAACAGAGGAGAGGAAATTCTCGTCTGGGGCTTTTAAAGGGGAGGGGAGGCAGAGAAAGTTGAAAAAAGTGAGGGAAATAATAAGCATTGTTAAATGTACTTTTAGAAATCAATAAAAATGTAAATAGCCTCCACATCTCCAGCAGGCTTAAGACTTTCATTAGCGCCAGAGTGAAGTCAGTCAAAACAGTGTGAGAAGGAGGGAGGGATGGTGGGCAGAGATAGAAAGAAGTGAGGGGGATCAGAGACTGCTGAGAGAGAGACATACACACACAGTTAGTGTGAGAGACAGGGTGCTGCTGACTGTTCTAACAGCCTATCTGAGGGTTATGAATATTTAAAAAGGTGACAGTGGACATCGCAGAGCCGTGTAGGGGAGTGATTGCTTTTCATATCCTTTCACTTTGCGTGACTGAGGGAGAGATGATTGCTGAACTCCAGGGGCCATTGCTGATGCCTCAGTGGCCCGCCTGCGCCCCTTCTTAATCAGCGCGTTCCACACAGAGTCAAGTGTTTAAAACTGCCTCACCATTTCCACTGGCTTCGCTGGGCGTGAGAGCAAGAGTGACCTGTGAGGTCAGCTGCTCTCCGCTTGAGCTCTAACGCTGCTCTTACACAGGTAAAGTAACGGTTCAACCAAACATGGAATATACACTCTTCTCCTGATGCATTCCATCAGGACAGACAAAGCTAATGTAGCTAAGAAGTAATGCCAGCTTACAGCCACCAGACAGGAATAGTTATGCTACAAATCAAATAAACTTGTGTATTTTCTGAGACGAGATTGGTGACAGCCTGTATCCAGTGTTTGTTAGCAATGTTAACTTAGCATCTCCTATTAAAAAAAAAAATATAATAATAATAATAAAACTAATAAAATTGAGCTTGCCTCACAATGATCGTGTGGCTCATACTGTAGGGTGACCATATTTTAAAAAGCGTACACTGGGTGTATGTGTATCAGTATCACTATGTTTAGGATGTTGTGGCCGGTGGGGATGGGCTTTACTACATTAAGTTCTTTTAAAAATGACTATTGCAATGGAGACTTTTCAGTCCTCCTGCTCTGAAATAGGCTGTGACAGACTATGGGCCCTATCTTACACCCTGCGCAAGGTGCATTGCGATGCTCATTGCTATCCTACACCCCGCCAACAATCTATTTTCACACCTTCTATCTGCAAAGTTTAAACAGCACCGGTGCTTGTGAATATATCTACGCCGATGGGTGTGGTGGTCTCGAAATGAGATGTGTTCAGGAAAATTTCTGCTGTGTTGCTATCTTGGCAACGGAAAACACAGGTGCGCCACTGACTGAAAGCAACCCAGGCAGACGTCAACTGTCAGACGTTCATTGCTTTCCTGGCAGTGAATTGTCAACACAGGCTTGTGCTCAACACACATACCCACTTCGCACCGCTGAAATAACAATCCGCCAAAGCCAGACTGCACCTGGCAAGCGACACGCTGATTGGTTCATTGCATGTTACGCCAAAAACACACCCTTGATTGATTAAGACACTTGCAGTACATGTCTTTTGTGCGTGTCCAGCCACGCAAGGCATATTTTTCTCATTGTTACAATAGCAAACACACACTGACACGCCCTAAATTAGGCTGCGCGGTGCACGGTTGACAGCTCGCCAAAAGATTGCTAAAATAGGGCCCTATAACTGGGTTTGGCATTGATCTGATTATTGATCTGGACATTTTCAGAATATTTGGTTCACTTGGTTCTATGTCTGATTTGTGTATTTTGTCACTGCCTAAAGTGATGATAGAGGTTCATGATGAATAACAATAGCCAATTGAAATGCTCCAAAATGACTTCTCTAAAGTTGCAGATATGGAGATACAAGGTTTTTGTGTGACACTGATGATTTACACTGGTGCTTAGGCATTGTTTAAGGCTGCAGTCAATCATTATCTCCTACCATCCCTCTCTCTTTCTTTCTCTCTCTCTCTCTGTCTCTCTCTCTTTCTTCCACTGAATATCAGGTGATTGTAGGAGGTAAACACTGACGTAAAATCAAAGCAAATTCCTGGACATTCCATCAACTCAGAATTCCCAGTTGGACGCATTTTTAGATCCCGAAAAAAGGACGTCTGGGGAAAAAGAGGGCGTCTGGTCACTCCAACATACTGTATATTGGAAAATCACTGTTTAGGTTTCCAAAAGTACAGGGAAATATCAGAAGTTTTGCAATGTTGCTAAAACAATGCATTTATTAGTCTTATAGGGATGAATTATGAATGTTGGAATACAAAGCCATACAAATATTTTAAGTGGACCTCAGGATAAATAATGGGAAATATGGGGAAAATGCTGGATATGCCCCCTTGAAGTTAACTCCCTCAACACAGTTTGATGGCATACCTCGGTTTGCACTGCGCTAATTGGAGTAGCACAGGTCTCCATTACTTGACACCCCCATGAACTCAGTGGCTCCAGGGCACGAAGAAGAAACCTTCAAGCACCAATCATGTCTTGGCTGGTGGAATACACTTGTGCTAAGAGGAAAATTGTGTAATTTAAAATTTTGTCTGCACCATCATCCTAAGAGTGGACGGGCATGTGGGGGTGTGTTTGTCTCTGCATGCATGTGCGTGTATTTATTCCAGAGTTTCTTGGAGACTGACAGGTTTCTCCAGGGCAGCTGAGTGGAGCTGTGCTTTGTTCTTTGTCTCTTTTCTCCCTCTTCTTCATTCACCATTTCTTTCCATGCGAGACGGCCTCAACATCACAGTGTGCAAACAACACGGCCATGAATTACTATGCTTCTCCATCCTCTATCCTCTGACTTGTGTGTTCATGCATGTGAGCCACACATCACATAAAATTCAAATGCCCTGGTTACAGTATGAGGTTTTCCTTCCGGATCCCAGATTCTGTTCGATCTACGCTCGCCACACAATTTATTACGAATACCTATGCACCTCTTCATTCCTGCAGTGACCTAATCAGCCAATCATAATGCAGCCGTAAAAGGCATGCAACCATCAGAATGGGGGAAAAATGTGATTTCAGAAGGGCTTGTTTGATCTCAGAAGGGCTGGTTTGGCTGCTGATCTCCTGGGTTTTCCAACCTAACGGTGCCTGGAGTTCACTCAGACTGGTGCTATGAAGAAAAAAGGATTCGCTGAGCTGCGGTTCTGTGGACGGAAACACCTTGTTCAGCGAAGAGAGGTCTACGCAGAATGGCCAGACTGGTTCAAGCCGACAGAAAGGCTCCAGTAACTCAGATAACCACACTGTACAATGATGACAATCAGACAGAAAGGCATCATCGGAAAGCTCGACAAGTCAAACCTTGAGTAAGATGGGCTACAACAATAGAAGGCCGTGTCGGGTTCCACTTCTGTCTGCCAAGACCAGAAAGCTAAGGCTGCAGGGGGACTGGAAAAACGTAGCCTGGTCTGCCGATTTCTGACGAGGGGCAGAACTGACACAATTGTGTCAGTATGGATCAGAATCTCGAAGAAATGGTCACTGTTCACCAAACTGTTCTTAAGAAGAAAATTTGGAAGATTTGGCTAGCTCGGATCATGCCTTCAGCTTATAATGATCTGGGAGAGGACTGTAACCCTGCATTCGCACTAGCAGACAACATAGTGCCAAGCGACTAGTCATTACCTTTAGAAGTACATGATCGGAACGCAGCTAACTGAGGTTCGTACTTTTAGAGGAGCAGGCAGGATAACGCTTGTGAGAACTGCACAACCCGAATCATATACGAGTAAAATTCAGTAATATTACTGTACAATGTCAATGTCTAAACTCGTCCAGAAAAGTGTCCTTTAGTGGTGGCTCACAGCGTCAATTGCACTTCCTGACTGTAGGCAAGAAATGCCAATTTTTTATAGTGCTGTTTTGATAGAAATTGTAAATGGAAATAAATGAACTGGAGTGAATGGTAGTCTTGGTGAGATTTGCACAGGACTATTAGCATTTCTAATATAAGTGGCAAGCGACACGGCAACAGAGTGACAACCGACAAATCGAGTTTTGCAAAGGAATTATGACGCAGTGAAGCCACATTATAAACAGCTGGCTCCAACAAATCCTTTTGGTATTTTATTCCTATTCTCAACAGTGTGGTGCTAAACATGGAAAAAAGGTTCATTATTTTAATTTTACTTTAATTTAAACGTAAGCGACTTGTCGCCTGCTAGTGTAAGAAAGAGGGGAGAACTCCTTCAGAAGTTTTGGGCTGAAGAGAACTCTTTGGAGAACTCTTTTAGGCTGGAGTTCAAGTGTCTTCTGCTTCGTGGTAGGAATGCAGTCCCCCTTCTTCTTGTGGAACCAGGAATGATAGACAACAGGGTTAAAAAGGGGGCATGAAGGGGTTGTGAAGGGTTGCATAGACTTTTCGTAGACACATGAACAAGGCAGACATGGAATTTCACATAAGACTTCAGTTATTTCTTAACACCACTTAGTTCAAATTACAAATTACAAATAATTTATTTGTTGTAATGTATAAATTACATATAAATGACAAAAAGAACGGAGAGCTTGTTTTGAGAGCAAAAAGGAGGTTTAACCCAGTACAGTGTTCCTCAAAAGATTCTCAGTCAGTGGAATGTATATAGGCCTTTAGGTTGGGTTCTTATATACATAAAAGCTTTAAGTGCAAATTATCTGATGCATATACATACATCAGTATATTCTAATATTAAGACTCTTCTAAGGTTTCAGTTGCAACAGTAGTGTAACACTTTAAAACTGTCCTAAAACTAGGAGTATACTGATTCTTAAATCCACTATTTGAAAAGCAATTTAAGGATGAGGCAAAAACAATGAAGTAAAAATGGATTAAGATAAAATAAAATAATGGCATAACGAGTGCACATCCAGTCAGCTCCATGTTACAGCAGTTCATAAAGTCACTCTTAAAGTCTCAATCTGATTTGTTTATGATATGCAGAGTTTTTCAGTGTTCTAGAAATAATGATGAAATCCATGATATATTCAGAACAGCGTATTTGACTACTCTGCCACATTGAAATATATGTATGAAAGGTGCTGAAATTTTACTCCCCACTTGAACCGTGGGGTCAGTAACGAGGGTTCTGGCATCAGTGGTCTCTCTCGCTCTATATCGTGAATGGACTCTCAAACATCTACTCCACTTAGGCAGCCAAGCAGCTGGAGAGCCATAGCATGGACAAGCCTGTATGTCATTTCCTGATAATGATGCTTGGATAAAGTACAATGTGTGCTGTACGGTGCCTGCAATGAATCCTTATAATATCTATGAGGGCACCCCAAGGTC
Organism: Salminus brasiliensis; assembly: GCF_030463535.1. NCBI lineage: Eukaryota > Metazoa > Chordata > Actinopteri > Characiformes > Bryconidae > Salminus > Salminus brasiliensis. Next base: position 17,377,129 of record NC_132891.1, read on the forward strand.
CTGCAGGCTATACTGTTTATAGATTCAGTTATCTCCATGCAGTGACGGCTTCTCAAGATTCAAGCTCATACAGGGCATTGGTAGGAACTAGGTCTACTTGTTTTGTGCAGTTCTCCTGGTTACAGTTAATGTAATCAAATATTAAAGACAGAAATAACGGTCACGATTGAGCGTGGGAGAAACTGAATGCAAGTACAGGCAGGCTTTATTGAACACATGCACACTCTCATAAAAAAAGTCTAAAAACTATGCAAAAGCCAAAACACAGCTAAGTCAGGGATATCAGACTCAAAACATAGGTTAAGAGCCCAAAAATGTCAATTACACAAACCAGGAGTCCAAACCAAGTGGAAGCAGTAAGACAAACGGCTCAGAACTCAAGACAATGCAGTCGAGACTTTACGAATGGCTGCTCTCCTCGTGGCCTTAGGAGGGGCCGAGGGATTGCCAATATCACACAATGCTCTAGGGCAGTAGGATACGCAATGATATTACAAAAAAAAAAACAATAGTGGCCCATGTAAAATAGTGAAGAAAATGGAAAAATGTCCATTGTGGTGTAAAAAAACAACTAGGTTGAATAAATGAAATGTAAAACTGAGTGTGGTCTCAGCTTCACTCTCACTCCCCTCTAGGCCAAGAAAAATGACTAATAGCTTATCTCTCAAAGTCTCAACGAAACCCTCCAGCCCAAACTAACCTCATGTTTACCCAGTCAAGGCTTTTATAACACCCTAGCATACCTGAAGTGGCCTCCTGGCCCAATCAGCAATCGCCATTGCGCACTCAGTTTTTACCCCCAATATGGAAATATAGAACATACATTATTAAAAAAAAAGTACTTTGAGATGAAAGGAATGAAATAGTGTACGTTTAAATAGTGTACATCTTAGAGCCTAACTTGTTTCTGCGTATATTATTCTGGCAAAAGACACCGTGAAGATAATTCCCAGACAAATGAAACATCTAATCTATCATGTTCTACTAACTGGTACATTATGCATATGTATGAACTTTAATAACACTCTTTTAAATTATTAAATTTCTGATTCTGTAATATTAATAATACCATTGAATAACACAAAGATGGATGGGCATGATCACCAGATCTCTTACACCCAATACAACAATACACTTACTGGCCACTTTATTAATTTTAATGTTGATCCACCTTGTTGGTGTGCAGTTAGAAACTGTAGCCCTTCATCTATGGTAAGTTTCTGACCACAGGGCTCCTAACTGGATCATTGTGGGCGCCGGCGATACCGACCTCAGCAATGCTACTGTACTATATGCTTGTTAGTGTCACACACATTCCAAACAACCTTGTAGAAACACACGGTAGATCACCAAAGCTGGCCCCATCAGATAAATCGCACTTAAAGCTTTTATCTTCGAGAGAGAGAAGATCAAGCTTCACTCTCGCTTCAGATCTGAAAAAAATCCACTGTTGTTTTTGTTCATCCTTCCACCGTGAGAAGATGACTCAATGCTGTGGATCTGAAGCATGTGGAGCTGATCAAGAAGCTCTTACTGAAAAAAGGGAACAGATAAACAAGATGAACATTTGCAAATCTAACAAAAAAAGCTGTTGCTGTTCTCAAAACCATAGACTGACCACCTCAAAATTCAGCATTACCGAATGTGTTTGGGATGGTTTGGATGTTGAGAATCACAAAATGTTCCAACTTCAAAGACTGAATTTTGAAGGTGTAGAAAATCCTCCCTGTAGATTTCTGCAGAAGTAAACTGAAAGCAAGGCTCTTGAATGGGAAGTTAATAAAGGAAAAAGTTTCACATGCCAAATACTAAAACCTTTGATATAATATATATATATATATATATATATATATATATATATATATATATATATATATATATACAATTTACAATATACAGAGAAGCTGTTATTGTAGCTTCTCTGTAATGTATTTTTTGTTTCCCTAATGTTAATTTAATTGCTAGCTGAATACCTCACTTGCATACTCACATACCAGCCCTATGTAGCATTTTTAGCCTTAAATAACAGCTTCAAGATTATTGTGATGCTTCAACAACCTGTTAAGATGCAAAACCCTTGCTAACTTCCAATGGAAATCAAGTCATTCAAGGTTATTTCATCATGAGATTATGGCATAAAGTAAAGAATGACTGCCAGATTCAAATTTGTCAAAATAAAAAAGAAGAAAGAAAAAGGAAATGGATTTAAGATTTTTGCATGACAGCGATGAAAACCTTGCTGTTGTTGCTACTCCAGGATTGGATGCTGCTAACTGCATGTCATTTTGGAGAAGCAGGCGGGGTAACGCTAGCAAGTACTGTGTAACTTAAGTCATATTTGCATAAAATTCAGTAATTCTGTAATAGCACATGCTTCTTTTAGTGATGGTTCTATATCTCTCAGCTCATTCTGAAAAGCATGTCCTTTAGTGGTGACTCACAGCGTGAATTATACTTCCTGACTGTAGGGGTAGCAGGTTGGGAGCAAGAAATGACAATTTTCCATAGTGTTCATTTAAAACAGTTTTAAATTGAAATTAAATGAGTGAATGACAGTCTTTTTTGTACAGGACTGTAAGCATTTCTAATATACAGTGTGTATGCAATGCAGGGCTGAAGAGATTATTATATTCTAGAGTAAGTAAAGTAAGATTACAGACACTGCACGATCTTCTGGTATTTTTTTCTGAGAGAGTTATAACATAGGCAGTGGAAAGGATGGCATGGATGCTTAGCTAATATAATACACAATCAATTTGCTCCAGGTTAAATGCAGTATTTGCAGAACTGCTTTAGCGTACTCTTTAGAAGAAGTAGCACAGTGGATACAACTGTCCTTCTAAAACTGAAATACAAGAATGTAGATCAAGCAACTGAAACAGCTGTTAAATATTCTAGTAGTTGTAGTAGTAGTTGAAAAGTAAGCTGTGATGCCAAAATGCAGCAAAACTGAAATCAACTTGTGTAAGTCAACAGCCAAATCTGGTCTGAAATTGAAAGAACATGATACAATGCAGAAAATGCGCCATCCTATCAGTTGTGTAGCATTTGACTGAATCTGAGCAGAAAGCGTAGCTCTATTTACATCAGAAATCACCCTGCTACTTCCATCAACAGTCATCTCATCAATAAACACCAGTGACCCAGCTCCATTGGCAGCCAGACATGCAATAACAGTGCCTCCACCATGTTTAACTGATATTGTGGCACAGTGTTTGTATTAAGAACAGCTACCAAATGCAAATTCAACACTTTGAATCAACTGTATGCTATTTATAACCGTACTTCGTCATGGAATAATGGTGATAACAGGTCAGGCATTGAAACTGCATGTCACTCGATTGTCCAGCTATTTCTGAGACTGTGAAAATGGATGGATACCATCAAAATGGGCTGTAATTTCTAAACAGGCAAAAATACAAATATTGTGCCACTGTCCAAATATCTCTGGACCTGGCTGTAAGTGTCAGGTTTATAAATAGGTCAAACCGCACATGATTTTCTCCTTGTGGCAAGGTACTTTAATTAGAAAAACAGCCTTAAAGGCTGAATAGTATTCGCCCGTGTTATTACTTGGCAGCAATCATGGCCACAAGTCTTTTCCTTGTCATTTCTTTTTTTAGTTTTTAGCCACTCTCTTCTTTACAATATGATTAAGTTCCTTCCAAACCTACCTACTGATAAACACCAGCTTTTAAGCCATGCCTCAATCAGTTGTATTCTTGGATTTAAGAACATTGCATTGCATTGCTTTTGCTTGACAAACCAAGGCTTAGTTTAATATGTTGTGGCTGGAGTTGTTGTGTTGCTTTAAGGTTTAACGTGAGTTTTTGTTTTCTTGCAGAGATTGCTGCAGAATGTCGTCAAGTAGCATTCTATAGCACTTGCTTTCAAATCTAGGGTTGCAACCCACGAATGTGTCACGATAAGTTCAAAGAGGGTCGGCAAAAACTTTGGGTCGGTTAAAAATATCCTGGTTCTGTGTAGGCTATGTATATAACATATTCTTATGTACATACATACACCCAAAGAGAATGCAACCTTGCAGAGAACAGCTCATATTTCAGTTCAGCTGAATATTTTCAATACACATCTGAGCAAATAAATAGCGGTACTTATTCAGTGACCGGGAAGATGGAGCTGATTTCAACCGTTTCTAGGGTGTACGACATTTTCATGACATGATGTGTATTAGTGGTAAAATGACCTGTAAGACTAAATTAATGTCTTAATAGAAGCAGTTAGCTGGTAGAAAGTCACTATAGCATAACACTACCACCACCATGCTTCATATAGGGACAAGACATCTGTGTTCTGTTTGTGTCAGATTGTAATAGTTGATAATCTTTACTTTCTTTAATTGTGTTTTCTTTGAATGTATAGTCTATGTCCACAATCAGTCTACATATGTTTTCTGGTTTTAATACATTTAGAAGTAGCAAAAAGCAACATTTTTTAAAAGATTATGACCATGTGTTCACATCAAAATTAATAATAATACAAAAAAACTAAACAAAAAAAAAAACACATTTGTTACAATAATAAATACATAACAGCCTGTGGTAATCAAAAATTCCTTACCACAGCCTGTGGTAATCTTCCAAAATCTACCAAGCCACAAGTAAAAGCCTGCAATCATTCCAGCAGAATGGAAATCAGCCCAGCTGATTTTTTTTTACTGGTTTAGGTTACATATAAATACAGTTACACAGTTACATCCACAATTAAGCTAGCATGGATATCCCAAGGATCGATTAACAGCTTAGAGGTTTGTTGCTTTTCCACTCCTAGGGTGATGGAAATAACATATTATCCAAAGCTTAATCAACTCCTGGAGGTTTTAAACTTTTTCTGGCATGGCTATGCCAAGGATTGATTAACAGCTTAGAGGCTTGTTTTACTTTAGAAGTTACATTTTATTCCAGCACGACTGCATACAGTTGGAAAGCGGAAAAGATTTTATTTTATGCTTTTTAAATGCTGTTTAATACTAGCTGTGGTACCCAGATTATTGACCAATTCACGACCGTATTCTGAATTATTTGAAAGACGCTATGCTACTGTTTAGTTAAATGTAATTTAATTGTTATAGCTTAAAAAAAACTTGATTAATCCTCCCAATAATCTGTAGAACTCTATTACAAACAGAACTGACAGTGACAGACCCAGATTTGACAGCCGTCTTTCTCAGACTACTGTTTGAGAAAGCACATATTGAAACACTTCTGGCCCAAAGGACTTAAAGCCTCTTTCTGCATGTGGCTCTTCCACCGGTGCAATGGAAATTGATTGGTTGGACACAGGTTCAAATTTGCTGCCAAATACTTACAACACATGTATGTTCATGCTGTAAACAGGAAAACAGATCAGAAGTAGAATCTGCACTTTCATTTTTATTGCTGCATAAAAGACGCCCAAGGTTTTCATTCTTGACGGATGTACTATGTTTTTTTTTTCCTAAGCTCATTCAGTGCCATGTTTGGCCAATTATGAAACTTTGTCTAGCACCGTCATGGTCATTTGGAAACAAGACAGTGGTACAACATAAAATATCACTAAACCAGAATCTGACAACATAAAATCAAACCACCCAGGCCTGCAGTTCTTTATAGATCACGGCCATTGAGCAAGGAAGCAGTTGCTGTGAGTTCTATTATATAGGACATGAACTACAGAGCTACAAGCACTTATTCAGTCTAATGGATATAAGAGCAGCCCGTCGGGGACCACTGCAGGCTTATTTTGCTGTAACAGTCAGACGAGCACAGCCAGAGAAACGGCTGCTATATTACACGCGTATCACTGTAAGTTACGCTCCTATTGCTGCCTAATTAGTCAGCAGAAGTGTGTGTGTGTGTTGTCTTGAGGGAAGAACTCGTGCGTTTGCCGTCAGTGAATACACACCCTACACAGCCACCTGCATCTATGACACGCAAATTATATCATGCCCCTCTCCAGTAAACACACTAAACCCCTCAAAACATAAATAAACAACAGCAAGGATGGATAAACAAGCACAATATGGCTCAATCTATGAATACACAAAGCGAGACTCATGGAAAAGAAAAACAGAAGAAAAAAGAGAGAGGAAGAGGAGGAGGAGGAGGAGGAGCAGGAGAACATCAGTTTGTGGTGGGCCTTTCTCAAACCCAAGGTCAATAATAACGGCTTAAAACTTTTACAATGACACTACAGAACTACACTACATGCAGAGTATAATATATGACATACATACAGTACACAATGCATGCTAAAAATAACAGGGAAAAGGAGCTAGAACATGAAAAGACGATTAAACATATGGCTCCTTGTCATCCATGACTCTGACAGTGCCTGAGCACACTGAGGCCCACAACTGATATTAAATTCAAGCAGCTTCATTGGGGGTGAGGGAGACAATTCCCTGATCCAACTCCAGCTAAGCAGTGCGATGTAAAATGTCGCACCCAAAGGCATAATGTATTCTCACGCAACACACAAGCACACACACATATACATTCTAATATTATCTTCATGAAGACTCTTCATTGTTTTATACACATCATTGCTATCTGAACAAAGTATATCTCTTAAATTTTAGCTTTGTTAAAATATTAAAATACCTTCAATGGAAGCCAATGTAAAAAAAAAAAAAAAATTACATATATATATATATATATATATATATATATATATATATATATATATATATATACAATTAAACTTATCATAATTACATTTATATAAATTACAAACTTATTTAATATATTTAACAAAAAAGAGTAAAAAAAAATTTATTACAAACCAGTATGGATTCCCTTGGTTCACTGGTAAAACCTGACTTCACTACGCATCGAATGAATGAAATTTGGGATCATTTAAGCTGATTAAGTCGAACTAACTCAAACAGGAATAGTTTACATACACTCATCACATTCGTTTGTGTATGATTAAACTTTCACATTTTTGTGTTAAGGGAAATTTTGCCAGTTGAGTTATACTTCACTGCAGTGAACTGAGTTGTGTCAACATATATGGTGACCTTATGTTTGGGCAGTGCACCCTTCATGAGTAAAACTCACACCTTTCCCACTGGCTCCTGGCACCATCTATTTGCACACTGGGTGTGTCTTCCCCCCTCCTCACTAACCACCTTTGTGATGGTAGCTGTATATACTGCATATCTAGACCTCAACTGCGGCGAGAGCTACCTGTAGGTCCTGTGGTGACATTTTAGGATTGTTGGAGCTTGTTATGCATCCTGGCCATGTTGGCATCTTTGCAGCTGATGTGGTGCACCTCATTCTAATTTTAGGTCTTTTAAATAGTAATTTTGTGGATATATGAAATGTTTGTGGACCACCCCCCCTCCTAAGGCATGCATTCAGCTACTTTAAGTTGCACCCATTGCTGAAACGGAAGTGCAAATGCAAACATGCAGAGTGTCACTGTAGAGAAGTATTGCCAATAAAATAGGACTCTATAAAGCAGATAAACATGAACCTCATGCCACCATGCCTAATGCCAGAAATGGGCTAGAGAGGAATAAAGACCCCCAGCACGGAGCAGTGAAAATGTGTAGTTGTGAATCCTGAAATCAAATCACAGCAATGCTTACAGCAAAGAGGAAGACTATTTTAAGAACAATGAATAAGCAGCTGTCCTAATACTTTTGTCCATATGATGTATTTGTATGTATATAATATACAAAAAAAAAAAAAAATAGAAATGGCGGACAACGGGAATCACTTTAACATAAGCTGCCCGGTACTCGACCACACTAAGCATTAAAAGCCCGAAACGCAGCAAGATTTGACCAATGTTGGCCTATATGTAAAGGACTGTAAAGACAATCAACTTTTTTTCTGTGCATTTTACTCCTCAGGCAAGATATATTCTTGTACTGCTGTAGTTACTAGCACCCTTTCTTTGAGGTTTCGTCTTTGTCTCATTCACATTAGATCGATCGAGGTAGGTAGGTACTTTAGGTAGGTAGATACTTTATTGATCCCGAAGGAAATTTACCAGCCAGTAGCAGTTACACAATACAGCAAAGTAATACAATGCAATAATAAGGGTGGTACAGTATAAAAAAAGAAGTAGTCGAGGCACAGCCAAAAAATATTAACGATATGATACCATCAACTATAGATACACAACTATAGATACACATGCCTCACTTATTACAGTGAGACATGAATTAACTATAAACTTATAAAGTTTTACCTATATATACATATATATCTCACTTACTACAATGAGTCAAGAACATATATACAGTGGGGAAAAAAAGTATTTAGTCAGTCACCAATTGTGCAAGTTCTCCCACTTAAAAAGATGAGAGAGGCCTGTAATTGACATCATAGGTAGACCTCAACTATGAGAGACGAAATGAGAAAAACATTCTGAAAATCACATTGTCTGATTTTTAAAGAATTTATTTGCAAATAATGGTGGAAAATAAGTATTTGGTCACCTACAAAATGATCACAAGAACGGTGAGCAAAAGTCCCAGAACCACATGGAGGGACCTAGTGAATGACCTGCAGAAAGCTGGCACCAACATTACAAAGGCTACCGTCAGTAACACACTATGCCGCCAGGGACTCAGATCTTGCAGTGCCAGACGTGTTCCCCTGCTTAAGCCAGTACATATCTGGACACGTCTGAAGTTTGCTAGAGAGCATTTGGATGTTCCGGAAGAGTATTGGGAGAATGTCTTATGGTCAGATGAAACCAAAGTAGAACTGTTTGGTACAAACACAACTCGTTGTGTTTGGAGGAGAGTGAATGCTGAGTTGCACCATACCAACTGTGAAGCATGGGGGTGGCAACATCATGCTTTGGGGCTGTTTCTCTGCAAAGGGACTAGGACGACTGGTCCGTGTACATGAAAGAATGAATGGGGCCATGTATTGTGAGATTTTGGGTGCAAACCTCCTTCCATCAGCAAGGGCATTAAAGATGAAACGTGGCTGGGTCTTTCAACATGACAATGATCCCAAGCACACTGCCAGGGCAACAAAGGAGTGGCTTCGTAAGAAGCATTTCAAGGTCCTGAAGTGGCCTAGCCAGTCTCCAGATCTCAACCCCATAGAAAACCTTTGGAGGGAGTTGAAAGTCTGTGTTGCCCGCCGACAGCCCCAAAACATCACTGCTCTAGAGGAGATCTGCATGGAGGAATGGGCCAACATACCAGCAACGGTTTGTGCCAACCTTGTGAAGACTTAGAGAAAACGTTTGACCTCTGTCATTGCCAACAAAGGATATATAACAAAGTATTGAGATGAACTTTTGTCATTGACCAAATACTTATTTTCCACCATTATTTGCAAATAAATTATTTAAAAATGTGATTTTCTGAATTTGTTTTCTCATTTTGTCTCTCATAGTTGAGGTCTACCTATGATGTCAATTACAGGCCTCTCTCATCTTTTTAAGTGGGAGAACTTGCACAATTGGTGACTGACTAAATACTTTTTTCCCCACTGTACCTAGAACTATACAAATTATCACTGTAGATTAATACACTATTGATTAAATGTAAAAATATGCATTTAAACCAAACCGGAGATAAAAGGCAGTGTAGTAAAAAAGGATAAGGAATGAATAATGTGCAGGAGGAGTGGCTATCAGCAGATAAATACAATACTGAATAAACATGTGCATATATTGGTATTTAAGTGTTTTTTATGCCAATAGTGTCCTGGAGTGCAGATGTACAGGATGTACAGTAAAGTTTTAACAGCTGAATATAATACACAGTTATACTGTTAATCGAACGTTAGCTATCCACCCGGGCGTACTGTAAACCTGTACTTTCTGAATTAGGGGTAGACACCCCAACAAGCTTTTCTGAGTATGGAAGCACTTAGCCCTGGTTAACGGAATTTCATGCAGTGCAGTGCAGTGTGTTAGAGAGTACTGATTAAATGTGGCACTACCTGCGCCATATTTTAAACCTCGTAAAAACACATTTTTAAGAATATCTTATTTTGATGTGTGATGTGTACAGAGATAAGCCTAACTCTAACCTTTTACGTAACCAATAACAAAAACAATTCCACTGTATGTCATGTAACTGTCATGTTTTTCAATTGCTAAGACAAAAGAAAAGTAGGCCTATATCTTTATGTCCATAAAGACACCTCTAACAACACCTCTTACTCTTATAGATATATAGATATAGATATATAGATATATAGATACATAGATCTTGATATAGATATAAGTTTCATGGTCAAGCCCTCATGTTCATGTTCCTTCTGATTTGGCTTTGTTAATAAGGAGGTATGGCCGAGTCAAGTGGAGGGAAAGTGCTGCTGTTCCCGAGCTGTAAAGTGGAGCATGTGTGGCTCAGTGGAGCTGAAGGTTTTGTCAAGGTGACCGTGATCTGACTGAGAGCTCAATCCCTGTGCGTGTGGTGCTGAGGCCTGACAGTGCTGTCAACAGCTCTGTCAACAGTAGCTAATGAGACTGCAGACTGATCTCAGACAGACACGCACACACACACACACATACACACGGATGTGCAGCGCTGGAGCTCCAGTACCATCTCACACTGGTCTTCACACTGCTGTATTCTCCAGGGCTGATAGTCCATGCAGCAGCGTTTCTTCTCTGGGGAGAGAAGTGAAACGAGAGAACACCAGCTGATGAATTGCTGCTCTCTCGCAACCCTCACGACGAGGGCTTGTCTCTGATAGGGTTGGGGAAGCGCAAAACCTGTGACTGATGTTTCTCACAATCAAGCTCTTTCCGCTGGAGAGAAGGATGAACACGGAGGCGATGAGAACAGAGTCTTCATCCATCTAGGAGTTTCCATCCCTGTCCATTACGCTTGACAGAATACAAACCGACAGCGGCCTGCTGCGAGAAAACTTCCACCGACAGCCCAGCGCCGACACCATTACTGTTAATCTGCAGGGGAAAGAAGCCTTGTCATGACTCAGCTGTACTATAGGGATGCGCAGTCGAGTACCCTGTCGAGAATGTGACATCACGCAACCTGCGTGCTGCGGCGCACCTGAGCATTCAAGGTCAATAATGGAGTTTTTCCTTTTTCTTTTAACCTGACGCACAAGACCTAGAGAGTTCACTCTGACTCTGGGAAGACTCTGAGAGAAAGTTCTGAAGTATTGCGAATATTTCTCCTTCTCTCTCTCTCTCTCTTTCTCTCTTTTTCTCTGCTGCTGGCATGATGTCAAGCTGATGGAGCCTTGCTGTTCAGAGCGCTGAGATGAGCCTGATTCAGAATGAGGGATTTTGTGTGGCAGGGGTGAATGGGAGGTGACAGACATGTGTATGCTTCTAAAAGCCTGCTTGGTGGCCTGAACAAACTCACAGAGAAATACAGACACACACACACACATACACACATACACACATACACACACACATACACACACACATATACAAGGTCATCAGTGACTTTCAAACTCAGCGCTGTTGTCACAGAACGTTGAGTCAGTCCAAAGTTTTCCTCATCTGCAATGCAAAGTCAAAGCAAAAACTCTGTAGGGCTGAAATGGTCACTTTACACGAGAAGGACAATTAAAGGAGTAGTGGTTTCAATACAAGGCGGCACGGTGGTGCAGCGTTAGTGTATGTGTCGCACAGCTCTATGGGCCTGAGGTTGTGGGTTCGATCCTTGCTTTCTGTCTATGGGAGATGGGGAGATGGCAGGGGGGGGTTCTAAAAGCTGTCTGTGTGGAGTTTGGAGGATTTCCTCGGGGTACTCCAGTGTTTTTCTCTGGCATCCCAAAAGAAAAGCACACATGGTAGATAAATTGGTGTGAGCGAATGTGTGTGTGTGTGGTACACTGCGATGGACTCTGGTGTCCCATGCCCATGATTTCGGGTAAGCTCTGGAGCCACCGTGACCCTGACCAAGAAGAAGCAGATAAGATGAATCATCTGCTTGATCCATCTTATCCATCACTGATACAGCCCACAGTCTCCTCTGGGGGTATCTCAGTCACCATGTTCAGTGCTAACCACTGTCAATGATCCAAACTAGGCATCTGAGTGCAGGCTATGTGAGTAAAGTGATGGGACAAAGCATTGCAAACCATCTGCAAATAGCTACTTCTTTACTACGGTAATATTTAAAAGTGGTTTGACGGTATTTAAAAAGTGCATACTGAAATTATTTTCATCTATATTTCACACTTCCCTCTACAGAAACTACAAAGGGGGAAAACAAACATCCAACGATATTGCATAATGTGCATTGACAGATGGCAAAGATGCCCACAACCACTGAAAACAAGGGCTATGTCCCAATCCGCACACTACCACACTAAATAATGTGTTAAAAATAGTGCACCACCATAAGAAGTGTCTTCATGAATGTAGCATGCAAAGTGCAGACGTGTGTGGTTTGGGACGAAGGGTATTTTGGATAGATACCCAACAATTTGGTGCTCTGTAAGCTTTGCAAAGGGTGGAGTGCTTGTCTTAAGACAGCAGCATAACCGTAAGTGCTGTATCTTCATCGCCCCATTTTAAAAGTCATTTCGGCACTGTTGTTATGGAAACATAACGTTGCACCATGCATCATCTAACGGTGTTATGTTTTTCTGTTTACTTTAATGTACGAGGGAGAATCGCTGAAACTGACCATACAGCCTGTTGCTACAGACTGTAATTTATTTTGAATTATTTCCTTAAACTACATTGATGCAAAAATACACTCACCAGCGATCACCTTAACAACATTTTACCTTAGTGAGGAAATATTTCCAAGCTATAAGCATTGCAAGTGTTAATTAGGTTTATTAGGAAAAATATGTATACTCCATTGCAGATAGGGGTTGCTATGGTACAAAACAGAGGTCACCTGGTAACACTGAGGTATTTATTGTTGAGTAGGAATACTAAGTGATTATTAATTAAATTATTATAATATTATAAGAAGGAGAAATCTACTTTTTTGTTTTGTAATGTAATTATGTAATTAGTAAATTAGTCATCATATAAATCAACTTATTAAAAAATAGAATAATCAATATAAAAATAAAGAGTTTGGTACAGCCATTCAAGATTCAATATAATATGAAATTACACTGCATTACATAATACTTCACAAACACCTTATACATAGCATGTTATTTACATGTGCTATTGTACTAATAGTCCAGGTTATGATCCATATTTACCAATATTTTGGAAAGTCATCCATCCTCAGATGTCCTCTAAGGTGAGGTGAGGGTCCCAAAGCAACGTGGTGTTGTTTGCAGGTAGAAAGAGGCAGTATTCTGCTCAGTAGAACATGAATTCAGGAAATTGTGGGCCTTTTCTATTGGTCCACTCATTGTAACAAACAGATGGAGATTTTTAAAAGCTGTAAAAACAGATGTTTGGTGACAGCTGTGATATACTATATCAGCACAGTTCTGTCCTTCAGTGTGTGTTTACTTTTGGCAATAACCGTGTTGATGTAATATGTTGTATTCATATAATAAAAAAAGGAAAAGAGGACCACATTTCAGTCAATTTCAGTCAAGTCTCTGCTCTTCCTCCACAGCTGGGCTGCGTTTTATGCACCCTCCCCCCTCCAGAAATCAATAAAAATGTCTCGAGTTTCTCACACAGTGTAAAGCAACACACTTTGATAAGCTGAATGCCAGAGCACGCTGCTATCTGCAGGTTTTTGGTCACAATGCCAGACGCCAGATGCCATGGGGGTTCACCTAGTACCTTAACCTGCCCCATGACTCTGCACTACTTTGCTCATTCACATGCTTCATGTATGGCTTACAGCAAATCTAACAACATCGAGGACATGGGCTTCTTATCTCGAGATGAGGGTTCCGATTCAGAGAGAAAGCTGTAAAACCATCAGAGCATAGACTAATATAATTACTCATAGAAGAGAATCAAGGCTGGGTTTTCAGTACAGATTAAGGCCAGAGCTGAAGTAAAAAATTATTTACTGTGGAGAAACGCACCTGACAGTGTATCCAGAAAGCCATTCCTAACTCTCTTATTATATTAAAACTTAAATGATATTAGTGCATGCCCAATGCTTCTGATACACACTGTCATGGATAATGTGACCCCCTAACTGTTTGTTTATGGGTCCACACCACCCCACAGTGCATTCAGAGTGCACAGTAAAAAATGACATTTTCTGTACTACTTAATATTATACCTAGTATATCACATATATATAACCTAAACATGCTAAAATTATAAGTCACACATTTAATAGTAGGTGAGAATCTTGTTAACTTCATATTTAAACATTTTAAGGCTGCCAGGTTACTTAATTGCCACTAACTCAACCTCACTGGACAGCTGAACACGCTTAGAGAAGAACAATAACATTCAGTTCTGCATAACGCTGGAGGAGAGGAAGGGCCAGCTCACCCAGACATTGCGAGAACTACTCATTGGGACTCTTGTCACAGATTACTGTGGCATCACTGGGGATCGAACCATTGATCTTAGACAGCCTAGAAAGCTGTGCCTTTCAAAAACCCCTTACGTGCCTTACATTAAACCATTTACATTAAATCATTTTTACAGTCTAGTTACTGAACTAAAACTGAACTTAAATATAATAAATATAAACATAATATTGGCTATGGTATGGGGTATTGGACATGGTAAATATCAGACTACATGCAAACAAGACCAGATTATGTTTTTTTGCACATTTTTTCCACATTTAATGAAGTAGTGACACTTCATGACCTCCAATTACTGTAATCAATCCAAAACAGCAAGTGTTTTAAAATAGCTTAAGGTATGTTGTGCCCAGGGCCAAGTTAATGTATGGGCTAAATAGGCCTGAAGCATCAGGGCCCATTGGTCTGGTAGGAAAGAGCAGAATAGTGCTTTGGTGGTTCTACTTGCATGATTAAAAGGGTTTTTCCACCTGTTTTCAATGCTTGACCCATCAGTGAGCTCCCACAGTGCCCCCACCCTGTGGAAATCTTAAACGTACATAAATGAGCAATTTGGTCCGATTATACTAGATAGGCACAGAACAGAAATTTGATACATCAAACACGTCGTAAATTCGAAATATCGTCTTCATTTGGAAGATATTGTTGTCATTTTCAACAGTATTATCGCCATACTACCCAACACTAGTAAATACTATATAAAACACTTTTAGTTCCCTGAAGAACCCTTTAGCACCACTAGCACTTTTTATCAGCACATTACCTAAACTCAATCTCACACTAAATTCAGTAATTTCGTTTAGAATAGTTTTAGACTGAATTACATGCAAATTAGTCATTCTTGCTCCTGGGCTCCCCTACATTTGGGAAGTGTAATTGGTGCTTTGAGCCTCCCCTAATGGACATGCTTCACAAGCTGAGAGATTCAGAACCATCACTAACAGCGAAAGAAGCATGTGGACTGAGGTGGTAGGGTAATATTACAGGATGTTTTGTGTTATGCAGCATCATGCAGTTCTCGTAAGTGTTGTCCTGCCCACTTCACCAAAGTTACATAGGGCAGTCAGCAGTGTGCCAAGCCTGGAGTAGCAAAGATAGGCCACTACTCTCCCTTTTAGAGGTCAGTGGAGCATCACAATGATTCTGAAACTGTTATTTTAAGGTAAAAATGTTACAATAATGTTAATAGTTTTTTTCTATTACATGGCTAGCACTCTCAGCACTCTGTAATACATAGTGTATGTACATAATTGTTGTCGCCATCTCAAAAGCCAAGAGATTTCACTTCCATTTAAGACAGATAGGTTACTTACAGACAGGTACTGATCCGGACAGCACAGCATTATGGAAAGCTTAATCTTTGTCCTTCATTCTAATTTACAACATCTCGTCCAGTTGCTTACAATACAGTGTTTTTAGGCTGCATAGTTTAGATATCACATATATACATATATCATAAAGCTGATTTATTTCAGCCTATGCTTACAAAATGCAGTTCTGTGCGTCTGCCCATGTCTGTCCGCATCTACAGCTTTGTTAAATGACAGCATAATGCCCAGAAAATACTTGGTGGTACTATTGAGTCCTTGGAATTTCCATTGCCCCTGGGAACCGTGCGCTCTAAATCCAGGCCTGGACAAGCCAACCGTGTGCACAGTGTCATGAATCACTGCATTTGGCAGAACAATGCCAAAATGTTTAACTGAGATCATGGGCTGAGATGGTTAAATTGCTCTTTGTTAATAATCTACAGAGACAACATTAACATACTCAGGTCTCACAATTACTGGATAATAGCTTAGCCTACAGCATAATATTCAAGCACTTTACTGATGGTTAAATTGACATTTTAGGCTAAAACATGTAGGATTTCTTTTTGCCATAAAAGAAACCATAGAGAACCATGTTTATAACAGAAAAGTGTGAGCTTGAGGAACCTTTAAATTGATAAATAACCTTTATGTCAGATGAAGGTTCCTCACTCTCACACATCTCTGATATAAACATGGCTCTTTACGGACCCAAAAGAAGTTATCCTATGGCATCACTCAAAGAACCATTTGAAGCACCCTTATTTTCAAGAGTGTACCTCAGTAAAATAAGCCTACCATTATGTTCCATTAGGCTAACAGCTGAGTTTTGGCTACCCTGCTGCATGCTGTGTGTGTGATGAATAGAACAGAATAGAGGAATAGATGAATGGGGTTTTCGGAAAAATCACCTCTATCATGCTCTGTGGTAAATAGAGCCCTGTACATTTTATTCGGTGTACATTTTCCTCCTGTACATCACTGGATCCTTTGAATTATGAGGTCCTTTAAGAGTCGTAATGCTACTATTGCTACATGCAAGCCAGTGTTCCTGTGCATCAGGCTGAGCACTGGTCAACTTGTAGGGCTTGTCAAAGCAAGCAAAGAAGGGAAAGCTCTGTTGTGTGTCAGTATTAGTTATCTGAGGAACAGGTAATTGCATTGTGACCCACATTACATCCCTGCTACAAAAATCCAGCTCAATACCAGGTCAAGATGGTCTAGATGATTGAAAAGCTGGTCATCTAGGAAAAACCCACACCCTGCTGGTAAGCAAGCTGGTTGAGCACCATAGCTTTTGACCAGAACATCACATTGTGCTTACATGTAGCCGTACAGCGCAGAATGTGATAGAGGTGATTTTTTGAAGACCCCTTTCATTTCTGCCACTGAATATCAAGCTTAGACCTGGAGTACCAAATATGGCCACTATACCAACTACAGAATGATCCACAACTTCAGTGGTCTATAGCAGTAGCCAAAGCTAAGCTAAGTTAGCTTTGTTAGCAGAGTTACAGCTTTGTTAGGGTGTTCAGGTCTGTTCGGGGTGTTTCTTGTATACAACCAGCTTTATTAATATGTGCTAGTGATATTTTATACTATGTGGTAGTCATCATAGACATAGTATGCAGCAGGTTACCCAACAACCGAGGCCTAAGGCCAACTTAATGGCAGCCTTAATTTGTTGTTACTCTCTTAGAGCTAAAGCCAATAGCTGTTCGGGTGCATCTGGTATAAAACAAGCTTAATTTGTGCTAGTGATATTTTATGCTCTGTGGTATTCATCATAGACATAGTATGCGGCCGGTTACCCAAAAACTGAGCTGAGTTAGGCCAACAAAATGGTAGGCTTATTTTAGTTACACTCATAAAGCTATGGTCAATAGCTTTGTTAGCTGTCCAGGGTGCTTCTGGTATAAACCAAGCCTTATTAATATGTGCTAGTGATATTTTTATGCTTTGTGGTATAACCAAGCTGCATGCTGTATCTATGATGAATACCACAGAGCATAAAATATCACTAGCAGAGCATCCTGAACAGTTAGCAAAGCTCTTGGCCTTGGCTTTAAGAGTGTAACTCAGTAAAAATAAGCCTACCATTACATTGCAGTATGGCTAATGTAGCTCAGTTTTGGCTATGGTGAATACCACAGAGCTTACAATATCACTAGCACATACTAATAAAGTTTGTTTTATACCAGAAACACCCAATGGCTTTAGCTTTAAGACAGTAAGCCTACCACTATGTAGCCCTAGGCTAACATGATTCAGTTTTGGGAAACCTGCTGCATGCTGTGTCTATGATGAATACCACAGAGCATAAAATATAACTAGTATGACTCCCCCCTCAAACCATGACTCCCCCCTAGCATCCTAGCAGGTGACCCATGGTTGGGAGGCAGGAGAGGAATGGGGCGGAATGGAATATGATGGCTAGTAAAGGGTCACACTTTAGTGTCTGGCTGAAAAGATGCAAAGGTTTAACCCCCTAACCCTCATACAGGTATTCCCTTTGTTTTGATATAGAATTCCAATGGAATTACATATTTATATTTTTAATTATATAGTCCTTTTTAGGGCTATATAGAACCTTTTTTTAAGTTCTACGTAAAACCCTGGATTTTCCACCAAAGCATGCATTATGTGAGAACTGGTATTTTGGCTCCTGGGCACCACCCTAAGTCGGAATTTGTAATTTACTAGCATTAAAGCAGCAAATTGTCACTAGACCATATTGATAAAGCTTGTTTTATACCAGAAGCACCCTGAACAGCTAATGGATTTAGCTTTAAGAGTGTAACTCAGTAAAAGAAGCCTGCAATTACATTGTCTTAGGCTAACTTAACTTAGTTTTGGCTAGCCTGATGCATGCTGTGTCTATGATGAATTCCACAGAGCATACAAATATCACTTGCACATTTTAATAAAGCATTTTCGAACAATACATGATTCTAGAATACACATACACATTGCTGTGCTGCACAGCCTACAGAAATAATAATAACTTGCATCAATTCATGTATAAAGTATATCTTGGCTGCATTTTAAAGATACACTGTATGTTGTGGAATGACAAATTAGTAGGCAAACATGATGAATGTGTAGAACTGAAGGTGTTTATAGCGTCAGCATTTTGAGCACTGACCGTTCTAATGCTGTGTTTGAAGCCCACTGGTGGGTCCGCAGTTGTGAAAAGGTTAAATAGTAAACCTATATATCATTTTGTCTAGGACCATATATGCCTAAAGGTCTTTCATATCAAAGGTTTAAATACGAGGAATATGACTGATGGCCATCTTTCCTGTCCTGTGTGGTGTGTTACAACTCACACACTCCATCATTCAGCCAATAATTACAGCATTAATCTGTATCATGGCTCATATCTTTATGCAGATACATATTGTAGCAGCTCACGAAAGCGTCTGTAATTTATTTTAGAAGCGTCTTCGCTACAGCAGGAGAGATTTGAATTCAGACACTCTGCCCTTTCAAATTAATTCAGCTATTGTTTTTGCAATATGCGCAGTTTACACATGGGTGAAGCAAATATCAATTGCAAGCCTGAGAAAGCCAGTCGCAGATGACAAAGGAAAGCAGGGAGGTTTATAAAAACCACACATGCCTCAGAGCGCTGCCATCCAAGCAAGCGCGGCGCAGAAAAACCAGTCTGCCGAGGGTGGCCCGTTTAAAAAAAAAAAAAAAACAGCCAATGTTTTATTGAAATGCAGATCAACTACAAATTCTGTGTGAGCCCGTGTTGATTTTAGATGAATGCGAACGGCATGAAAGGGGATAAAGAGAGAGGGGCTGGAGAAGCAGAGACAGACAAGGAGCAGAGGAGGACAGGGAGTGGAGGAAGAAAGAGATGGGAAGACAGAGAGAGGAAGAGAGACCAGAGATAGAGAGAGAGACCAGAGAGCAGATCCAGAGAGCGGAGAGAATATTCGACCCCATCAGTATGTGCGGCCTCAAAGCCCGTCAGCAGCCTGTCACATTCAGAGGGAGGATGAAGCAGGAGCTGCAGAAGTGTGGAACTGATCTGGGGCATGAAATCATATTCAGCCTCTGCTGAAGGGGCCTTAAGAAAAAGCTGCCCGCTGAGGAAATAATGCTCGGGCTCCGTTAGGGCTCCGAGATGCATCAGCAAGGCAGCACTCATGCAATCAAACCATGACTCCCCCTCGCATCCTAGCAGGTGACCCATGGTTGGGAGGCAGGAGAGGAATGGAGCGGAATGGAATATGATGGCTAGTAAAGGGTCACACTCCAGCGTCTGGCTGAAAAGAAGCAAAGGCTTAACCCCCTAACCCTCACACAGGTATTCCCTTTGTTTCATATTGGAATTCCAATGGAATTACATATTTATATTTTTAATTATATAGTGAGTTAAACAGTGAATTACACTTACAGCCGATATGCAATCTATGTACACCATTTTAAAATTTTTTTTTAAAGTTCTACCTACGACCATCAGTCGATTTTCCACCAATATGAAGAACTCTTTAAAGCAGCATTATGTGAGAACTGGTAGTTTTTTGACTCCTCCTACAGTCAGGAGTTGTATGTATTGCGTTCTGAGCTTCCCTAATGGACATGCGCTACACATGCAGTTCTGGACAAGTGATATTACGAGGCACTCCACCAGTGTTACATAGTGCAGTTAGCAGCGGGAAGAGCCTAGAGCAGCAACAATAGAAATGCTCTTTTTCCTATTACAGGTCAGTGGAGCATCAGAATAATTCTGAAGCTCTTTTTTTACAGTAAAAATGCTACATAGTGCTGCTGTCCAATGAAAAACATGCATCCATTTTTGTCCGTTTTTAGTTTTCTCCGTGGTTTGAACCCTGTAGCTGCTCTGTACGCTGTGTAAATAATTCAAAATGAACAGACCAATAGAAATAATCTAAACTAGTTGGAATAAACTCTTATTTTACATTGACTTCCATTCAAAGCTAAGAAAAATTTCCCCTTTCCTGTAAAGTCACCATGTTAAAGGTAAGAATAAAAGGTGGACACGCTTACTGCGGACACATGATTTTATACCATATTTATGCGCAATATACATTTTCTGCTGTTGCCCTGACAATGGGGACAAAACAGCAGGGATTTTTTAATGGGGATTAAAGCAATGCAAGATGGCTTTTGATTTTTGCCCAGCACTGGAACACAGCTGTATGAATCAACAGCAGGTTAACAAAGCAGAACATACAGTGGCCTAAACAGCTGTTTAAACACCTGTCATAACAGACAGTAGATGGTTAGCTGGCAAACTAGCTACTTTAGGCTAAATGGTTGAAGTGACGGATATCTGATAACTGATGTTCTTGTCCATGATGTCTCATTTGAACTATAGTTATGTGAGGGTCTCATGTCTGATGCTGTTTTTAAGACTGATATATATATATATATATATATATATATATATATATATATATATAAATCACCCCAGTTCTGACAGGTCACCCTGTATCGTGTCTCCTTCAGAAAGCAGTCCAGACTGAAACACTGTTCAAAGACAAGTAGATAAAGCTACACTGCTGTAGACTGAAGAACATGGAATTACATTCATTTTAGTGATCTCACAAAAGCAATGAATTCAAAGTTGCCCGTTTTAGCAGCTTAATTCAAAGTGAATTCAAGCCAATTTCAAAGTCACTCACAAACCAAGCGATATACTTCCATTCTCCATCCTCACACGAGGTATCCTCCTCTCCAGGAGAAGACACGGTGTGGACTGTGCGCTGAGAGCACTGAGCCCTGCTTCATCTCTCCCCATGCTGCAGATCATAGCAGTAATTACTAGAGCTTCTGTACCTCACTGGGGTCATGATGGGTCTGGTGGAGAGGCTTCATCATAAACTCAAAAGCCTGAGTAATTTTCCCCTTAATGTTGCAGAAAAGCGTTTCAAACAAACACAATTACGTAGCGAGGGTTTCGGCCCACATACATGGATAATTGAGATGTGAGAGCTAAGCAAAAGGACTAACTCAATTTTCTCTGGTATGTATGGGCAGTGTGAAGTACACACTGTACGCCACGTATTACTGTAGACCGAGGAGAGCTGAATCCTCGCCTGGTTTACTGATACACAAGCTCAGCCACATGAATTGGAGCAGTAGTAGGAGCTGCACAATTTGACTCTGACGACTGGGCCAGATAAGTGGACTTGAGCACTGTATCCTCTCAGCCTACTGTTTTCATCCATCATCCTCAAAAACACCACAAACTAGTTCCCTTGCTCCTTCACGCTCTAGAAATTGGGAGTTGGGCAACAGGCCTTCATATAGAGCACTGTGCAGAAAGGTGTTGCTAGAGATAAAAAACATTGGTTACATTAGAACATTAAAAAAATGAAGACTGAATGTATACTTAAACATTTAAAGAGGCCCTACAATTAAAAATGAACTTTGGCATGGTTGAATAATAAGAGTTTGGTATATTGAAGGTGACATATCGTGCACCTCAATCACTGTTCTCTCTTCATTAAAAAGAAAATCTGGCATAACTAAAAGCGTGCTGTTAAACGAGCCTGTTCCAAAACCACTAAACTGTCTTGACTCATTTTATTCACGGCCCCAAAATATACATACCCCCCCCAGCCCACGAATTAAAGCCATTTAAGGCTAAATGCAATGGCTGCTCCCTGAAAATATGGATGCACGGCTGAAAGGCTAACACCAGCGCTAGACAACCTAGAGAAGGGCCGACGGGAGAAAGTACCGCTGCAGATATTAGCCTAGAGAGGCTGGAGGAACTTGCTGGAGTTAATGCTAGGCAAAAAGGAGAAGGGAGAAGCCAGTGAAGTGAGCGGTTGCTAGGCGGGTGCTAGGCTAAAAGCTGACCCAGCCGACCGGCTACAACGTCTTCAAATAGCTAACCGCACAACATGCTGAGAGGACACTGAGAGGATAGCAGCACTTCTGGTAAGACTCAAAACAATACAAAACAGTTACAAATCAAATGTTTTTGTTATAGTGCTAAGCTGGGCTAACCTACGTTAGGCTATGTAGGTACTGTGACCCTTTGCGCTGACATAAAACCATAAAGCTAGTAAAAGCAGAGTTCATCATTTTTTTTCACCATCCCACCAAAAAAACATTTTTATTAGTTTCATTAGTAGGCAAAAGGGTTGTATAGACCTGTAAAACTACATCTGAGCCCTTTGCTGCAAAGTTTTTGTTTCTATCAATACACCTTCCAATGGGCTACATGTACCTGGATTAGCATTAGATATGTATTTATGTGTTTTATTTATGTGTAGTTACAGTGGGGCCAAAAAGTATTTATTCAGCCACTGATTGTGCAAGTTCTCCTACTTAGAAAGATGAGAGAGGTCTGTAATTTTCATCATAGATACACTTCAACTATGAGAGATAAAATGAGAAAAGAAAATCCAGGAAATCACATTGTATGATTTTTAAAGAATTTATTTGTAAATTATGGTGGAAAATAAGTGTTTGATCAATAACAAAAATTAAACTCAATACTTTGTAACATAACCTTTGTTGGCAATGACAGAGGTCAAACGTTTCCTGTAAGTCTTCACCAGGTTTGCACACACTGTAGCTGGTATGTTGGCCCATTCCTCCATGCAGATCTCCTCTAGAGCAGTGATGTTTTGGGGCTGTCGCTGGGCAACACAGACAGTCACATTCCATCTTCAATGCTCTCACTGATGGAAGGAGATTTTGGCTTAAAATCTCACGATACACGGCCCCGTTCATTCTTCCCTTATGATGAAAATTATAGACCTCTTTCATCTTTTGGCATGCACCTAATTTTCATCATTAAGGGAAGAATGAACAGGGCCGTGTATCGTGAGATTTTAAGCCAAAATCTCCTTCCATCAGTGAGAGCATTGAAGATGGAATGTGGCTGGGTCTTCCAGCATGACAATGATCCCAAACACGGGTCGTCTTTAATGTTCCTAAATTCAGCCATGTCACTCCACTGCTGCGTACTCTTCACTGGCTTCCTGTAGCTGCTTCCCGCATCAGATTCAAAATCTTGACTGACACGCCATCCCTCAAAATCCACGGAAGTCCAGACTTTTTTCTGTCCTGCACCAAAGTGGTGGAACAAGCTTCCCCTGGGTGTCCGAACAGCAGAGTCTCTCACTGTCTTCAAACGCAGATTGAAGACCCGCCTCTTTTGAGAATACTTGGACGAATAGCAGAGTACTATGGTCACCTTATTGACTTGTGTTTAGTAATGTCTGAGCTTAGTGGTATCTTGAATTATTAGTCTATTCAAACTAGCTGAGGTTTTTCTTGAGTAAACAGTGAAGCACTTTTGTAAGTCGCTCTGGATAAGAGCGTCTGCTAAATGCCTTAAATGTAAATGTAAATGTCATCTGTCTAAGTAGGAGAACTTGCACAATAAGTGGCTGAATAAACACTTTTGGCCCCACTGTATGTGCCACCTTAGCATTCTGCTCTCCTGTATAAAAAAAGGAACCCAGCCAACATACTCATGTGGGGCTCACATGGATGGAACGTGAGCTAGGTGGGTTCCAGGTGGGCATGTGCTCTGTGTGGGTTTGTACATGCATTTATTACTGGGACTCAGTTGGGCTTCCCAAATAGGCCCCATCATTACAGCCCACCTAGGCCCCATATGTAGTGTACAACCCAGATGGGACCTTTTAATCCCTCATGGTCCCATTATTGACCTTGGTGGGCCTCCATATGTGTAGCCAAAGTGGAACCTGAGGACAAAACTTTGTGGTTCCCAGTTGGGCTACCTATACAGGCTCCACATGACATGCTGTCATTCTCTTCAATGTGAAAATTCATACATGTTAATGCACAATTACTGTTTACTTTGCCTAATTTAACATATATGTCTCTTATCCTATAGAGGATTAGTTCTATTATTTTTACTTCTTAGAAATCTCACAAAATCAGTCCGTAATTTGACCAGCAGTGTGCCAACTTTTACATAAACTGTATTTAACCAAAACTGCATACAGATTTTATCCCAATATTATTGTGCATCCCTAGATGTCACTAGTTTGTTAACCTCCTGTGTATTCCTGTGTGTGTGTGTGAATCAGGAATATGCATTCTTTTTGGTTGCTGACACACCAGCATAAAGTACTGAGTTCCTCATTATGTAAAAAAAAAACCTTAGACTGCACAGAACTATTCATTATCCTGCTAATTTATGATACTGCCCTCCCTTTTGGACCCAATTAAAGACTCTAAGTAGTCTTTGATATAATAGTGTGTAAGTAATGGTGATTAATTCCACAATCTTCCCCTGAAGTATTTTAAACTGAAAGTAATGCAGAATCAGTTAGAAGTGATCCCATGATAAGACATTCTCTATGTCATTATATAACTATCTGGCATTAAATCTGCACAGCCCCTCAGGCGACTGGACGAGAAGAACAGCATGATCAGGCATTAGTTTGTTCTAGCTCTAAACGGTAATTAGAAATTGAACTGCCTGCATCTACTAGTCAATAGCCCTCCTCGTGTGTGTGTGAACGAGAGGCATTATCAGTTTAGGACTGATTCAAGTGATGTCGGATCACCGGTGTGGAAGCTGAATGTGCACACCTTTCAACAGCTGACATATGTTCACAGTATTGCAAGTGAATGAAAATCTACATTATATGTCCATATTTTTGTGGACACCTCTTCTAATGGATGCATTTAGCTGCTTTAAGAGGCACTAAGGGCACTTCGGTTACATCCTGATTATTTAAAGAGATTTAACCAGCAACCTTCTGGTCAAAAGGCTGTTTCACTAACCGTGAGCCATGACTGGCCCCATACAGCTCCCCACAGATACACACACAATTGCACACAAACACACAGCTTCTCTAGTCCCTGTAAGGAAGTGTTGGCAATAGAATAGGATTTTCTGGAGCAGATGAGCAAACATGAACCTATTGAGACCATGGATTGAGCAGTGGAACTGTGCTCTCTGGAATGATGGATGGTGCTCCATCCAATACTTTTGGGATGCAGCAATGCTCTCAACTCTACTAGAAAGCCTTCCCTGGACAGTAGAGACAGTTACTCCAAAAAAGGGGGGTGAACATTTTTTGATACTCCTGATGGCAGAAGAAACAATGAACAAGCAGACATCTATGTACCTATCTACCTACTTATCTATCTATGGCCAAAATCTGCACTCAAAATAATGTCCAACCCTAACATATCATTGGACTTACTTGTGTGGGTCCACACTCCATTCCATCACTGTCAACAGCACACTTACATCTTGCCCTGTGCACACATATGCAGATTTATTTTTGCATAGGTTTTTTCTTTCATTTCCAATAGTGTTCCAATGCCTTATAAAGTTAGATGTCCATAGAGGATATGTATTTGATGTCATGCTAGACTCAACAATGTCCAGCTAACTGAGGCTCAAATAAAGCCTCTGAAAGAAACGTTTTTGACTGTTTTCAACTACAGTGGATTTGTTTTTTCCCCACCTGTGTCAGAGCATGACTTCACCACTTAGTGAGCTCCCACACGTTTTGGTGCCTGGATTCCAGTTGTTTCTGTGAATTGCAGAAATCCATTAGTTTCTCCTCTCCTCTGTAAAAGGAGAGCTCTGAATTGCTGCTGCTGAATCAGTTTGTACAGTCAATCACACAACAGCTCTTTCTCATTTTGGGGTTGGCAGCAATCACACTGAATGCTAACGCTGCCACTCAGTCTTTTTGCCAGTCAGTGGGCATGGCCGCAGTCTCTCCCGCCACCTTGGACATTACATGCATAGCCTCTATTCTTCACAAAGCAAGCCTAATGCAGTGTGAAGATGACAAAAGGCTGCATTTTTTAAAATATCCATGCCTTATTTTTTCATTGTTTTATAAATGAAATATTATCAGGCAATAATTCATGCTAAATGCATTTGTCACTTGTCAACAATCAATGTCTTCCAATAAGCATTTAAAGAACAAAATAGCTCTGTATTCCAGCTGTAACTTGTAAATTGGTACCTTCAATTCTTGTTGGTTCGCAGACTAACTTCAGAACAGGACATGTTCACCTACTGGCTTTGCTTTAGTTACAGTAGCTGGTTAATAATGCAAGGTGTGCTGTGGTGGTTCATGGAAACTGCGGCCACTGAGGCCGTGAGTCAGTGTTAATTTTCACTCATTTCCATTGAAGGACAGAGCTTTGTGCCAGCTTTGGCTATACAGTATTGTGACTATGGTGATGAAACTGATTTTCACTTTACTAAGTGAAAAGCACTGAAGGTCTTCAGGCAATCACTTCATGGCCACGGAACCAGGGTGACTGTCTGAAACAGGCTGAATCTGAAAATGGCTCCCTATTCCCTTCTCAAGTGCACTACACAAGTCTTTAAAGAATGACTCCTGCACCCAGATACAGCACAACATGCCTAACATGTGTGCACAATTCCCTAAATAATAAATAATAAAAAAAAATCACGTTAGCACTATATAGGGTGTAGAGAGTGATCTGAGATTCAGCCCAGGAGTGCTATCCCTTCTTTTCCCGCAGACTGTTTTAAGGCAAAGAACAGAATTAAAGGGTTTTCTCTAACCTCCAGCATTCGTAGACCTACTTTTTGCTACTAGCCAGTGCTGTCAGCACAAACACGAATGAACAGCTATGCAACGGATGAATATGTTCATGGAACTGAAGCGCAAAGGGAGATGAAAAACCTGACGCCTTGGTCTCCTTTTTTTTTTTTTTTTTTAAAGTGTCCATAAAGTCATCACACAGATCTTTATCTTTCTCTGTCAGCTGAGGCAAGTTTGCACAATGTGTGTAACATGATTTTTGCCACTTAATGAAGTTCTATGTGGATCTGAATGTATTATTTAAAATATTTATCAATGCTCAAATGTTAAATAAGGTAAAATCCCTCTGTAAATAGTGAGCAAAGAGTTCGGGGGTTAAGTCTATTCATACAAGGATGTGTTCAGTCTGCTGGTTCGAATAAATGTCAGACAATTTAAGTAAAAAAAAAGGTGATTCAAAGAGAGTCTGGAGCAGGGAAAGGAACATTAAACATTACAAACCTCACAGGTTTACATTATACATGAGCCCTACAGCGTACAAGGGTACTGTTCTGTTCTGAACAGAATCCTAGAATACTAAATAGGATACAGCGTGGCTATGAACAGAACATTTGGGGAATTGCACTTTGTGTGTGTGTGTGTGTGTGTGTGTGTTCGTTCATGTGTATCTGCGTTACACAAGCCCTTTCTTTGGAATACAATGAAAAAGTAATAAACTGAATGTACTCTGTCCGCTTTGTATGCATGCCTCATTTAAAGAAGCCTTAGTTGATTGGCCCTCTCTTTTCTTTCTAATCCAGAGCTTTGCTTTTTGCTTTATTTAATTATCCTAGTACTGAAATCAGCATGTGTATACATACATGTGTATTAGGTGCCTGAGAAAAACTGTTTGGAAAACTGCTCTCCAAACCAGAACCTTGTCTGTGTTTGCACGGATCTCCTGTCAGCCTGCAGGGGACGCTCTTCAGTGCCCTGTTACCCCCCCCTCCTCCTCCACCATCTCTGCCTGTTAGGGTAGAACTACATGCAGGAAGCTGGGATCAAAGCCCTGTAGCTCTGTGTTCAACAAGACACTTAATGACAAGAATTGAGAATTAACATTGGAAGTGCTTTTCCAAAATGGAGTGAATGAGTACATGGGATGATGCTGGACACAGGATTAGTCATGTGACAAATCTGTAAACACTGTAAATGTGTATAATGCACAGAACTGTTTGAGTGACAGACTTTACCTAATGAATGGAGTTGATAAATGTTCATCACTTAGGGAGCTGTGTAAAGGAAAGCTTTGTGTGAACCACCTCCTGAGAAATCTATGTAATACTGGTCAGCTGCAGCTGGCTGTGCTAACCAGCTAACACAGGTAGTAACTGATAAACTCATGAGGGCTAATTAGAAACAACTATCAGACTATCAGTAAATACACTCGAATATTTTCACAGCAGCAAATAGTTATGAGCCAAATTCTAACGGTACATGTCCGCATTCGCTCCCTTCACCAGCACCTCACCCCTTGAGAAGCATGTAAGCAAAATACTCTTTTTTGAAGTATGACAGTAGTTGAACAATTTCTGAATTATTTTTGACTATTTACAACTGTGTAGGCACATACTGGTTATACAACGGACTGTTGCTTTTGCCTGATTGGCTAGCATGTCTGCCGCGTTTTATGTGCATAAACTTGAAGCCAGATTAACTTATCTTTAACCCACACTCATGCATGTTTTCGCTACTACCTATTGAAAATGAAAGAGATGGCGAATCCGCATGTAGTGACCATATACTGCAAGTGTTCATAGATTCATAATTTCAACACCAGAAAGCTGTCATAGTAGGCAGCACCACATATCTGGGTGAAATGCTTGCATCATCATGCCCCCAGACACAGGAGTAGGATGATGCATGCTTAGGCGAAATGTAACGCTATACGAAGGAAAATATGTGGAGCATGTACGTAGCATGATCTGATGATAAGTCTTTTCAAAATAAGAGATTTTGGTGCCATGCTTTGTGTTCATGGCTGAGAATGAAAAGGTGGATCTGAAGGGAAACATCATATCGGTGTTGCTGTGTTTACCGCCTCTTAACTGCTAGATTTCGTGTTTCTTCAATCTTGACTGATTCTCCTTGACTTAGTCTCTAATTTGAACAAGCAACTGTGTTGATATAATAGACTTGTTTCTTATGGAACAGGTATGCACATTGTAATCAAGCAATCCAAATCACATAACCGTTTGCATATTTAGTTACCATTATTGGGCATGTATTTTATGAGCAGTTAAAGCAGCATTATGCAAAGGTTGGTATTTCTTGCTTGTGGGCTCCCCCTGCAGTCAGGAAGCGGAATCTGTGCTTTGAGCCACCACTAAAGCTGACTGACGTGGAAGTATAACATTACAGGATTTTACACAAATATGACTCGAGTTCTCGTGAGCCAGAGTTACAGAGTGCAGTTAGTAGCATGCTGAGCTTAGATTAGCATGGTAGAGATGCCTTTCTCCTTATTCCAGTTCAGTGGAGCATCACAGCAATTTTGACGCTGTTATTTTAAGGTGAAAAATGCTAAATAATGTTGCTTTAACTTAGGGGGTTTAAATCTGAGGCCCAGTGGAGCTGTAAGCCAAGGCAATTTGATGATTTCCCTGCTCTAACACATTGTAATTCACTGCATAGTTAAACAAAGTTGTTTACTTTTTTTTTTTTAAGAAACCAACAAACTGTGCTGGACTCCAGCCTTCAAAGAGCCGTGTTGCGCACCCCTGATTTAAATACACGCCCAAGAAGGCCTTCGAATTGGTCTGGATGATTTTGTTAGTGTTTTAGCTTCCCATGCTCTCTCAGCGGAGCATGCACAATGAGGTCTGAATCACACTGGGCCAATTTAACTCTCATTACAAAGATTAGTGTTCACGCAGCCTGGGGCCAGAAAACCGAATTAATATGTCTTAATTCAAGCCCAGCTATTTCATGCCTCTGCTTAGTTCCCATTATCTCAAATGTCTCTTGCAGTACACGGTTTAAGCAGAACTGCATAGTGTGTCTTGTCCAGTTGGAAATCCCTGGCATTAAATCCAAGGTGTATTCATAGTGTTTACTTCTTGTCCAGCGTTACCCTGATGGGACTGCCAGTACCGGTAATTTCACACTGCATATCTGCAAAAACAACATCAGCAATTTGTCTGCTTTTAGTGTCTACCTTACTAAACTCTACTCTCGATAGTACCATGTTATTTAGAGATAAACAGATGTCGAGGGCTCTGGCATAGTTTGCTGCTCAGAGCTGTTTGCAAATGAGGAAAGTTTTGTCCGTCCTAAAGAGGTTCCTTCTGTCTTTGTGTCACTTTGACTCAGTAGACGAGGACTGCCTTAACACCTCTCTTACATCTCTCTTTCCCTCTCTTGCGTCTTTCTCTCGCTCTCTCCCTCTTGTCGTTTGAAGTGGCTTTTGCATGACAGGCGGCATGCTGAAGAGGGATCACTTCCACACCGTACTGCATGACAGGAAATATGGGGTTATTAGCGATGGTGGGTCGGCAGAAGAGCACACGCACTTGAACACTTTTGTCTTTGCTTTTTTTCCAAGATAAGGAAACAGCCGGCAAGAAAAGCAAAGCTTGTTTTAATATGAGAACATTCGTCCATCTATATAAACACCCATACAATGTCCCAAAACTGTACACCAAGACAAACAATGATACCAGGTAATAATGCACTGCAGATGAGTACACAGTGTGATCTTCCAGCAGGTGATAACAAAAGCATGGTGTAGTTTGCTGTTAGTAATATTGGTGGCACAAAGGCAGCATTTCCAAGGTGACATTGTACATAATACATTCTTGAGAACTGGCATACTAAACCTATAAACCTATAAAGACATTCATAAAGGCTTATTCTTAACCTAACTCTTAACCTAACCTTAACCCTTGCGTCAGTTGTCACAGCACTTGCTGAGGTGGAACCGACAATCTTTAAACTGATTCTTCACTCATAGCCCACTGAAGCAAGTGTATATACAGTGTATATATATTTTATATAT
The DNA here is from genome assembly GCF_030463535.1 of Salminus brasiliensis. Lineage (NCBI taxonomy): Eukaryota > Metazoa > Chordata > Actinopteri > Characiformes > Bryconidae > Salminus > Salminus brasiliensis. The sequence continues at coordinate 17,408,384 of NC_132891.1, forward strand.
ATAAACAATATGCAGTTGCAATTAAAATTATTATTCAATTATTTAAGCCCCTGAATATAATCCATTATAAAAGCACACATTTGCAAATCAGGTGGCAAATCAAGGGCTTCATTAGTTGCATCAAGTGTGTTTGAGATATAACACATCAAACACTTGGACTGGTTCAGGGTTTGTAGACCGTGATGTTTGATTGGCAAGAGAGTCAAGAGAGCTGTCCAAAAGTTCAGAGAAGATGTCATTGGCTTGCATAAACAGTGAAAAGGATACAAAAGAAGAGCAAAGGCACTGAATGATTCAAGAGATACAGCTGGAAGCACAGTTCACAAGTTGAAAGTTAAAGGAACACTGGCTACACTACCTGGAAGTGGTGGAACGCACTTCCCCTGGGTATACAAACAGCAGAGCTCGCTGTCTTTAAACGAAGACTAAAGACCCACCTCTTCCGAGGATACTTGGGCGAAGTGTAGTGTTGAGTATTGTGGTCTCCATATTGCCTTTTGTGTTTAACAGTATCTAAGCATAGAGGCATCTATAATCTATCCAAACTAGCTATGGACATTTTTTAGCAAACAGCAAAAGCACTTGTGTAAGTTGCTCTTGATTAGAGTGTCTGCTAAATGCCTCAAACGTAACTGTAAGGGTTCTATGAGCAATGCCATAGAAGAATTTTGGTTTAACGGTTCTTTACGAATTCAAAGGATCTTTTTTTTCGATGTGGAACCAAAAGCTGTTCTTCACTCTGTCACACCTTAAGCTGTAAGCACAGTAACTAAATTCATTCAAATGTAAACTAATCTTGGCATTTTTGCTTGTATAAAAACCTCCAGATCAGAACAAGAGGACGCAAGTAAATATAAAAACAGCAAAAATAGTCACAAAAATTTTTCATTTTGAAGAAAGCAGTTGATATAAAGAGATTCGTGTAACATGTAAATGTAACAGGCACTGAATGAAGCACAGAGCAAATACACATTAAATGCATGAGCTGTGATTGATATTGTGTTCTGTTACAGCTCACTTTTCATTGAGTTAAATTTCCTTCTCGCCAGTGCTGGGTTTTCTTCCATTAGCTGTAAAGCATTCTCTTTGATTGATGCCCACTCTGTTCAGCTGATAGCTTTTAGCTTAAGCATGCAAAACAATTACACTGCCCTGCTACCTCTTTTTCCGTGGGGTGGTGCGTGGGGGAGAGACGGTGGAGTTGCCCCTGGAAACTCCTGTCCTATGCTGGCATGTTTATTAATGCGAGGAGATTCTATTGGACGTTGTGGGCTGTGAGCTCTTGGCAGTGCGAGGGAACTGAGTGGAGCGTAATCAATTAAGCTGTAGGCAACCGAAATCCATTTTTCCCAACTGTGGCCTGTACGTTTTTCAATTATTCCTGCTGTTTAAACAATTACACACTAGCACGTTCACGTTACACGCACTGCATTATTCATCAAGTCTAGTGGGGAGGGATGTTCAGCTTCAGGAACGCAAAAAAGATTTCCCACCCATAGATGCTGAAAGAGTTGAAAATCCAGAGAGAGATAAATATCGGGTGGACAGAGCGACACTGGTGTCTGCTGGTAGGTGCTTTTCCTTGTTTAGTAACTGAAAGCCATCATTTGACCTTTGACTTTGGGGTGCAAAGTTGAGCTTTTTAGGTTTACACTGGAACTATGAGGCAAATGTCACTAATAAGCAAACTAGCTAAATTCCACCAATTCGTAAGGATGTCTCAATCCGATCCAATGGATCTCAGGGGTTCATTTAGGCATGTTTTAATGGATCAGGTATACAGTGTTTATGGTGTTAATAGTCAATGCCGCTAACTCAAAAACGAGCAACAACTGGAATCCAGGCACCGAAACATGTGGGTGCTCACTGTTTGGTAAAGTTATGCCCAGAAAAAAGGTGGAAAGAAAAATCAAACCCACCGTAGTTGCGAATTTAGTGACATGCAAAGTTCAAGTAAGAGGGAAAGCAAGTAAACTTGGATGAACCAGTCAACTAAATGTTCCAGAAAACAGTCAAAAACACTTGATTCTCAGATATGAGGTTTTATCCTCTAAATGGTTGTGATTTGAGCCTCAGTTCTGGTCACTGTCCATGAACCACCGGTTCTTCCATTGGTAATATGGATTGCTTTTAGGTCCAACTGCCTTTTACATGATGCCAATGCATACCCTCTACAGTCTATTTTAAGCCTGATCCAGTTCCGATCCTGTGTTTTTACTGCTTTGCCTTGGTGTTTTAACACAGTGTATTCTGCTCTCGTTATTCACAGACTGCAGCAGTGAGGTCCATTGACAGCGAACAAAGCAGTGTAGTGTCTGTTCTGTGGAATTGTTTGAAATTATAACATAAAAAATGTATCATACTATCTGCAGTGCATGTGTTTCAACTGTATTTTTGCAACTTTTCCTCCAAACATGGGCATGTGGCTGTTTGTCAGTTTTCTGGTGTTTTTGACAATGCCTTCAAAAACAGGTAATGCAGTACTGTAACATTGACTACTCATTAATTATGAATGGTTAAGAGGAAACTATCACTGAAATGCTCTGTTTTACTATGTGCAGTACCCTACGACCTTCTTTGGTTTTAAACTGGCACACAGAGAGAAAGGATCAGGCTAAAGTGTGCATGTTAGCAAACAATTAAATCATCTCTATAATAATCATCTCTATAACAATATAATCATCTCTATATATAAGTAATGAGTGTCTGTCAGATTGCACTTAATAAACACACTAGGGATGTCACAATACCAGAAATTTGGTAAATGCTAAGATTCTCGTTACCAATTTTGATACCATGACAAAAAATAAAGCCCACAGTTTTTTTTTTTTCAGCAACAAGAGTAGGATGGAGCCTTTGGTTGATAAAGTGCTATATTCTTCTTAAGTGACAAAAAAAGACAACTGCTATTTAAAACAAAAACAATATGGTGCCAAAAAAATCTAAACAATACAACCTCATGGTGGCATAGCATTTCTATTGTGATGCCCAGCTGCTTTATATATGACCAAATCTAAAATAATAAAAATAATGTAGATAGTGTAATATATAACAAGACCGAATATGAATATTACAAAAACATTGACATGTAGCCTTTAAGTATTTAAAACAAATAATACTGTGTATGAAGCTCACTCAGTCTATTAAGGTACAGCAGGTCAACAGTGGCACCCAGCCTGGACATTACTCACAAACAAGAAGACCACAGACCTGGCTCCTACTATCAAGTCCAGTATTGGCCTATAACCATGATGTCTGATCTAGCGATCATCATATGTCAGTAACAGCTTTCTTGTATATAAAGACCACAGGTTCGTTGTTTTGACCCGAGTTCAGCACTTCTAGCTATAAGGTCATGTAGGTCAGACTGGCATGTCTGCTGCACAAGTAGCATACTAATATCACTGGTTATGACGAGCCATCACAACATTAGCCTAAACAAGCTAGCTAACGTTTGCCTTTCTGAACGCAAACACTAAATCATAACATTTTAGGTTATGAATGTTTTGATGAAACTCACTCACCTTGAACTCTGTGTACAGATCAGGATGTCTGTCTTTGAGGTGTTCCTCCTTTCGTTCTGAATGCTCTGTAACACTGTATTCATACTGATCCCTGATCATCCGACTCCAACGCCATTCCACACGTTGGAACGTTTTGTTATGGTTACCTTCCCCTCTTCTTCTTCTCTCACTACACATGTAGGCTTACTATGCTGCCTTTGGAGAAATCTCAGCGTCTCATGTGTCTATGATGGCTGCGGTACATTTGGTTTCTTGCGGTAGTACTGTTACATTTTTAGAATTTTTGTACTGACTTGATACCAAAGTATTGGTTCTCATGGAATCTCTAAAACACCCTGTAAATGGGCATTTAAAAATGTTGGCTAAATTCCACAAATGACAAGTATTTGTCACTGTACAGCGAAATGTGTCCTCTGTTTTTGCCTCATCTGTGGTGGTAAACACACACACATTAGTGAGCTAGGGGCAGTAAGCACACACACACCCGGAGTGGCGGGCAGCCAACTCTAACGTCCGCGGAGCCGAGAGGGTGAAGGGCCTAGCTCAAGGGCCCAACACTGGCAGCTTGCCGAGCCCGGGTATCGAACCCACAACACTGTCGTCTATAGCCCGAAGCTGTAACTGCCCTTTAGCATTTGCTGTCAGCAACAGCTTATGTTATCTATATTTATTATGTGACACTCCTAATATGATACATATCTGTGTCCAAAAAAACATAAAGATAAACTATGCTTTTATGTAGTGTGACGTCTAACTGCCTGCTCAGCAGTAAGGAGATCATAGGTTCTATGAGCAAATGAAAGGGCAGAGATACTGTCTTTCTACAAATCTTACTAAATATACTCATACATGTACAAACAATTTCAGCTGAAACACATTTACTAATGACCAGAACAAAAAAAATGAAAGTTAGAGTCAGGAGAGCCTGACTAAACTAAGCTGAGATAACTCAAAAAACACACTGTATAGTTAGCCAGACCTCAGTGTCTTTGCACAGTGCACATTATGGCAGCATATCTCTTCGTGATTATTGTTCTTCAGTGTTTTTCAAAGCTTTTCTATCAAAAAACATCATCTGTCTAATCTATCCCCAGTCTAAATATAGTTCTGCAAATTTTACTGACACACCATTGGTATTCTTCTTGAAACTTGAGATACCATTGCTATTCTGTGTAAAGCCCATTCCTGGCAGAACTCATGGCTGCTGCCCCACAATGTGATTCTAGGAGCAGCCAGTGTGATTCATAAATCATAGAAGCACTATTTCCTTTCTCACAAATGATATGCTGTATTTCCATTCCGAGAGAGTTGGAGGATTTTAAAGCGTGACAACGCACGCTCTCTCCAAACACACTGCTCTGACTATATTCATTCTAATTCTGGACCTGTCAACGTTTGTTTCTCCAAACGAACACATTTACAACTCGACGGAGAAAAAACAAAAAAAAAACAGAAACATAAGAGGACTGTTTGGCTATGCATCGCTAGTTTGTCTCTCTCCATGCTGTCATTCCAACCACTTGTTTACTGAATCGGGCTTGTTACACCACGACGATCCAAGCAGGCCTACTCTGCTTCAGAAGCATGTAAGAAATGGAATCAATTAGTGAAGATTAATGAAAGGAATAAATTGGAGTTTCACTGCTGCCGCGAGGCACTCGAGATCCCCCAACATGCCTCCCCCCCTGCAAATAATACACAGATAAATCAAAAAAGACGCTGCGCGGTGGGCATGGTAACATTACAGAGCTTTATAACTGCATTATTGCAATATTCAAGCACTCTAGAGAGTAATACGGGATAATGAACAAAAGAAGCCATATGAGAAATGATATGCAGTGAAATGTATGACTGCTGAGGATGTCGGTAATGAGGGGAGGTGCACACATCACACACACACACACACACACACACACACACACACATATATATATATATATATATATATATATATATATATATATATATATATATAAACTTCATCACGAGTCCTAAAAGTAGATAGCCATAGGAGAACCAAATCAAACAATTGAGACTTAGTAATATTAGATATATTAGACTTGGTCATCAGGGCCCCTAATTTCACTGTCTCAGATACTGTCAGAATAATCAGGTATGCCAGGTGAGTCTTGCTAGAGTTGCAGCTCGCTCTTATTATCTCCGTTGTTTAGGGTAAGGCAAGGTGGTCAAGATATCTGTCTTTTTCTCTCCTGATAAAATCCACTGTGTTCAATATTCACTAGTTTTTAATCTTGGCTTATGCAAATTGTGAAGAGGATATCACCCAACAGGAATCGAACAAAATACTGCACGCACAAGGGCAGCTGTGACCAAAAGCTGCTTCTGTCTCTCTCTCTTCTGGTACATTTTCACCAGGAGTGTGTTGGGATATAATCTCAAAAGGAATTTAGTTGCAGTCTTTTAACTACTGGCCCTGCACGATTGTGAGTAATGTGAGTAATAGCGACTTGTCTTTAGATGTGAGAGTCAGACACTGTATTCATCTAGTGTATTGTTAGCATTAGATGAACTAGTGGAATTAAAGCTGATGGCTGGTTCATGTTCGAAGAGGCCCTTTTACACAGAACGTTCTAACCCCACAGTTGGGACTGTACCAACCAGGGACTAGCCACAGCAAATCCCACATGATGGGACTTTACTCACTAAAGGCCAACTAAAGTTTTGCCAAGTAAAAAAACTCCATGTGGCTGGTTGGTGTGGCTCAACGGATAACACCACTACCTGCCCATGAGCTATCACACCTTGTAGGAGACCGGGATTCGATTCCCAGTCTGGATGCGCTACACCAATACGCGTCCTTGGGCAAGATTCCACTGCATTGGCCCATCTCTGTAATCCTAGTAACTTTGTAAGTCACTCTGGATAAGAGCGTCAGCTAAATGCCCTAAATGTAAATAAAAGTAATTATCAGGTGCACTGAGGGTGAATTAGTGCAGTAATTATATGGTCTTGTAGGGGTTGCACAATATGGTGGAAATACCATATTGCTCTATACTGCTACTGCAATATACCCTCCACTGTACCACTGAATACACATAGTGAATCCTTGATTTGACTAAATCTAGGCCTGCATTATTTCTGACCAACATCCACTGTGAATGGTTTATCTAAACAGCCAAAGATCATCTGTGCAGTTGGTACAGGGTGAGCCAGAGGGTGCACAGGTGATCTTAGCTGTACGTCTGCCTACATTGCAGTGGACTGTGACTCTTGGGGGGTAAGAGGGGTTAAACATGTATAAGGTAATATCATCACTAATCTTGATTTAGACTTATATATTAAGATTTATTAAGAACACCCCTCCAACTGTTCAGCACAAGCTGGATCGGTCATGTTTTGGGCTTGTGTTGCAGCCAGTGACACTGGGAACAGTGACACTGGGAACGTTTCACTGCTAGAGGAAAGAATAGAGTCAATTAAATACCAGCGATTTCTGAAGGTTTTGCCATAGCCCTCACAGTCCTTTGACTTAAATGTCATACAAAACCTGTGGATAGACCTCAAATAAGCAGCACAGGCAAAACGGCTCAAGAATCCCACACAACTAGAAGACTTTTGCAAGAAAGAATGAGCAACAATCCCGCAAACAGAAATCGATAGACTCTTAGCTGGCTGCGAAAAGCTCTTACAAGCTGTAATCCTTGAAAATCGTCCTCAGTAAGTACTGACCATGCATAGTGTCCAGACATTTGCTTTGAGCCCTTTAGCTTTTTTCTTATTATGAAACTATAGAAGATGGAGGTGAAAAGTAATCTTGTTTCCAGTATTAAAGAAATGTTTCATCTTTAACTTCCTGCCTTTTGGAAATCAGGTTTTACTCGCTTACATATTCACAGTAACAGATATTTTTACCAGGGGTGTCCCAGCTTTTGCATGCCACTGGATGTGAAATCGGTATTGAGAAAGCCAATGGGTTAATAAAGCAAGAGGACACAAAAGGAAGTGTAGCATCATGTGTTCTAACACTCTCTCGCGTTCTACTGCTTTAATACAACAATTCCAAAAATAAAAAAAGTAAGAACGTGGCCAATTATGCTTTAGTCTGGACAATTTATTTCGCCAAATTATAGCTCTTAACAAGTAGCCTGTTGCAATGTCACAGTACAAACTGCACTTACTGTACAGCCCTGTGGCTCATTCTCCAGCACCTCACGGACGCAAATTAATGTCTGCTCCTCACTCCCAGGTTTTTCTCTATGAAAGCCCACCATGTTTGCTAAATAGTATTCTGTTCATTTCTGGCTAATTTCAGGTTGTTTAGCTGTTCTACTGTCACAGCTGCTGCCCAAAAAGCTTGATTATAGGGGCAATGACAGGTTCAGAATTTGTTGTAGACCTGCTGTCACACTCTTCTTCAGTCTAATAAATTGGTCAAATGAAAATTTAAAGGCATTCACTTTTTGTTTGTGTTCAAAGTTACAAGTAGAAAGTTTTTTCCGTTTTTTTTTTCTTCAAAATCAGCCTTAGCTTATAGCCTTGCTTAGCATTAGTTATTGCCTTGTCAGCCTTGCTTCCATTAGTTCCTGCTGTAGCTGTTGCGATTATCCTTGAAAGACTTTCGCTAGTGGGCTGGGTGTATCTAAATTTGACATATAAATATGCACTATATGGACAAAACAATTGGGACACCTGCTCATGGAATACCTGCTCAGTATATCCTGCTTTTGTTGGAGTGACCGTCTCTGCTTTTCAGGAAAGTCAGCAGAGCATTGCTGTGAGGATTTGATTACATTCAGTGAAAAGAGTGAGTTAGTAAGGTCAGGAAGTTGGATGATCACCACCCATCTCAACTCCCCAGCTCTTCCCAAAAGTAATGGATGGAGCACCATCATTCTAGAGAACACAGTTCCACTGCTCCACAGCTCAGTGCTGGGGGGCTTTATACCTCTCTAGCCCACGCCTGGCATTACGCATGGTGTCATTAGGTTCATGTTGATCTACTTCTGAGAGTCCAATTCTATTAAAAGTACTTCTCTAAAGGAACTAAACAAGCTGTGCATTCATTATAGAGGGTGTCCATAAACATTTGAACATTAAGTGTATGTTATATTTAAATGATAAATAGAATGAGTCAAGGCTGTTACATGACAGATTTGGGGTTTTAATATGGGCTGTTTTCCATGGGTACAAGGGTAAATACAGTTTTCCATTCCTTTGAGCGAGTGTATAATTTGCAGCCTTGCGCTCTTAAAATAAAGGTTTCTTAAAATGATTCTTGGCGTAAATGTTCATTATGTAAACATACATTCCATAAACATTTATAAGGTGTTTAAAACATATAAATTCACAAATCTCATTCACAAAGTGTAATAAAAAAATATATTTTTCCAGACATACGTCATATAGCATTTTGTAAAATCAAATGATTTGTCCAGCAAAAGCAATGTTATGCTGATAAATTACATATCTGCTGTTCCAACCCTGCCTCTTGCGCCCCAGGCATTGAAAGCGCAGTTCTGTTACGTTTGTAACTCCGCCTCAATTGATGATACACTATAGTGCCAAAAGTATTCACTTGCCTGCCTTCACACAAATATGAACCTAAGTGACATTCCATTCTTTATCCATAAGGTTTAATATACTGTCGGACCACCCATTCCAGCTACAACAGCTTTGTCTCTTTTGAGAAGGCCTGGCTCACAGTCTCTCCTCTAAGTCAGTCAAGTTCTTCTACACCAAACTCGCTCATCCATGTCTTTATAGATTTTGCTTTGCGCAGTGGTGTGTAGTCATGTTGGAACAGGAAGGGGCCGTCCCCAAATCACTTCCGCAAAGTTGGGAGCATTAAATTGACCAAAATCTCTTGATACACTGAAGCATTAAGAGTTCCTTTAACTGGAACTCTTACTTTCGCCAAACCCAACTCCTGAAAAAACAACCCCACATCATAATCCCCCCTCCTCCAAACTTTCCAATTGAGCTACACTTTCTTGAGCTAATCTGAAGGCCACATGAAGTTTGGAGGTCTGTAGCGATTGACTGCAGAAATTGACCCACCACTTTGTGGCTGAGTTGCTGTTGTTCCCAATTACTTCTAATTTGTTATAATCCAACTGACAGTTGACTGTGGAATATTTAGTAGTGAGGAAATTTCATGACTGGACTTGTTGCACAGGTAACATCCTATCACGGTACCAATGCTGGAATTCACTGAGCACCTGAGAGCGACCCATTCTTTAACAAATGTTTGAAGCAGTCTGCATAGTTTTATACACCTGTGGCTATGGAATTGATTGGAACACCTGAATTCAATGATTTGGATGGGTGACTGAATACTTTTGGCAATATAGTGTAATATAGCGCATGAGCAACGGCCTTCTGTATGTTGCTGTTCCTACTGAAGTAGAAAAATATCTAAATGACCTGCTGATACTAAAGGTGGATGTACTTTTTAAAGAACTATCAACTGAAAAGCTCTTTAGGGGTCCCAAAAAAACATGGTTTAATGGACGTGGCAGGTGTTTAAGGGAATGGCACAGGCTTTGCATGTTAGATTCACCTCATGAGGCTGCCTGAGAGGAAATAAAGTCACCAGCTTTGTGGGGAGGTGGAAGCAGGTCTCATGAGGTCAGGGTGGCACTCACAGAGAGAGAGAGAGAGAGAGAGAGAGAGAGAGAGAGAGAGAGAGAGAAAGAGAGAGAGAGAAAGAAAGAGACAGATAGACTGACAGAAAGAGAGAGAGAGAGAGAAAGAGAGAGAGTGGCACGCAGCAGATGGAGGAGAGCCGAGGGCCAAAACTGTACGACTCTCCCGTTGTTCCTGCAGGGGACTCGCCCACTGTCAATAAGGATGGATGGAAGAGGGAGAGATGGACGCAGACGTCTCTGCTAAAATAATGTGCCTTCAGGACCCATGTTACATAAGGCTATTAAACTGTCAGTGTGTGCCAGGGTGCATGCAAGCAGATAACCTCTGTTTCGCAAAAGATCAAAAAAAAAAAAGAAAAAAAAAATCCCATTTCTCTGTTTGTTTGGAGGGTTTTTTCCCCGGTGAGGGTACACAGACGGCCTGCCACTGCTGAAAAGAAAGTGGAGACAAAGGGAGCTTCTTCCGCATCTTTTGCTGCCGCGATGTATTTAATACAAACAAGAATGAGCGAGATACTACGCCTCAGCCGGGGCCCTGATTCTGTCAAAGGCGTTTTGCAGCGAAGTCCTCAGACACAATGGGCAGTCTGAAACATGCAGACAAGAGAACCAGCAGCCAGCCTCAGCCCCTCTCCAGCACATTGTGGTCTGACGTCTGAAGATACATTAAGTAATACTTCTGTGTTCCGCTCACGAGTCGCGCAGCGCTGACAGGTTGCGGGCTGCTTGAGGGGCCACGTGGCTTGTCACCACTTAAGAACTGGAAAGAACGTCTACTGTGGCTCCATCTGCAAATGCATAAAAGCTCAAGGCCTACCATCAGCTTTCGCTTCCCATGCATCATTTCTGCTGGTAATTACAGTAATACTCCCTTTTCTTAATATTAACATGACATTTTAATGGAAAACTCCGGCCGAACAGAATGACACTGACAGACTAGTCCGGTCCGTGCATCTTTACCCAGTGCTTTAAAGGCAGCACACCGACTGCAGGGATGAGCGTGCACTGGAGGAACGAATGGAGCATCTGGTGAGTAAAGGACATAAATAATGAGAACTGAAATGTTTATACTCACATCCGCAAACCAAAGGCATTAGGAAACTCGCTAGACTCATACTTCTTCGTTTTCGTAGAGAGGAGAAGTCAGAACTGCCAAGATTCCCACTTTCAAAAAGGGAAATCCACTTGAACGACCCACCGATTCATACACACTTGAAAAGTCAGAGTTTCTGATGAGTTCTTTAGCTTCTTCAAGCTTTTCTTCAGCACTTTAGCAGACCTTCGAGCTTCACTTTGTGTATGCTGTATTTTAAAGTGTTAAATACAAGGGAATCCCTAGAAACAGGAGTCATTTTGTCAAAGAGTTTTGATCCCACTACGCTTTCAGAAGGCTAAATGTCTTTTTGTATTCAGGCTATTTGCTCAGTGATCTTCCTTTTTTCCTCTCCAGCTTTTACAAATTTGTCTTGAGATGGTAAACCTCAATTTTATCATTTAACTCAGAAAATACTTACAAGTTTGTGTTCACTGTGTAAAAGCCATTGGAGAGCGTTTTATATTCATACACTTAGCAAATCTTACAGTAAGTGTTTTTTTCCCATTTCTTTGCTTTGAGTGCTTATGATGACTGCACTGGTGTTGAAGGGCCCCAGTTAGGCCTGGTTAAAACTACTGAAGTAATTACTGGTTCGAATCCCAGCATGAACATGCATTGTTAATGGGGCTGTAAATTGTGCAAGAACCTGCCTATAAGCTCACTGATAAGGTCACAATATAAGATATTACAATTCAATACATTGCGATACGGTGACTTAGATCACAAGGTGCTAGCTTATTACTAGTTCCCAGAATTCAGAAAGCTTCAGCAAGAGGAAGAGCACTTTCTTATAAAGCCCCCCAGCTCTGGAATAACCTTCCAGATACTGTTCAGGACTCAGACACAGTCTCAGTCTTCAAGTCTCTGATAAAAACTCCTTTGTTTAGTTTAGCTTTTGGTATTTTGTGTTAAATAATGTTTCTCCTTATATAAAGACTGCAGATCTATGGGTCCATGGACACAGGGAATTGTGGTATGACGGTGCAGCAGAGGGATGGCAGTGATTCAGCGTGCTCCATTGTCTGTGTTACCTTCTGGCTTTCTTCTTTTAATTAGGCTGATATAGTCAGATCCGAACCGGCATTGTTAGCCATACAGTCATCATATTCACATTCTCTATCCTCCAATAATCCAATTCTAGGTCCTTACCTTTTCCAAAATAATGACTGCCTACTTGTTTGACCCTGCTACCCATGTCAGACCAGCTGCACACCCACCAGACTGACCGCTGGGCTCCCCTGCTACCCACATCAGACGTACACCCTTAGTTATTATAAGCAACCCATTGCAAAATATGTGGCCTCAGGTTTCATACACATTGTAAGCAGCTTGTGCAGCCTTCATCCTCCTAGGTTATTGATTCTGATGAGGGCAAAAACCTGGAAAAACTTCAATTTAAAACCATAAAAAAAGATCTTTACAGTTTAGTTGTGCTGATTAAAGCTCCTATACAGCAGCAGCTAAAAAAAAGAGAGACTCGCTAATACACACTGTGGTTTAAAGGGTAGAGAAATATTGATCAGGCTGTTCTTGCGCAACACCACTGAGCTCTCCACTGATCCACATACAGGTACTAATGATCTTGTCTGTGGAGCCTTTAATATACTCACCATCCTAGAGGGCTGACTGCTCTCTTTAGCAATAGGCACATGCTCACCACACAAATCAAGCTAACCAGCAACAAAGATGCTAAATCATGCATGGTCTGGAAGATTTACTTACTCCCTCCGTACTTCATTTGAACATCACATCAGACGATCCCATAAAATGTACGACCAACCACAAAAAAGGAAATTCAACTATTTACTTTTATATTATTATTATTATTATTATTATTATTATATAACTTTCCAAGAGTGCCTGTTCATGTGTATCTATGATGTCAGTGTGTGTGTGTGTTTGTTGTCATACATTCACAGACATACTTTTTATTTTTTTAATTTTGTTATTTTTGGTTACTGATGTTGAGGTAAGGTACAATGGCACAATATATTGCTGCTGTCCAATGAAAACCACATTTCTCCATTTTTGTCAGTTTTTGGTTTTAGTTTATAATTATGAAAGAATAGACAAATAGAAATGATCTAAATTACTTGGAATAAACTCTTATTTTACCTTGACTTCCATTCAAAGTTAAGGACATTTGAGCCTTCTCCTGTAAAGTCAACATTTTAGAGATTTTTACAGGAGACAATAAAAATCTGCTTTAATGGAAGTCAGTGTATATTGTAAGTTATATTATAAGTCATTTCTGAGCATTTTTATTGGTCCATTCATCATTCATCACAAAAATTGAGATTTTTTGCATGACAGCAACAATATACTATACGAATATATTACATGCAACCCATGTCCAGGTGTTCAACTTGAGACCTGAGGAAGCCCTACTTTTGAAGGGGTGTTAACAATGCAGGAACAGTAATATTCAGTGTATGTGTTCAGACATGGGAACAGATCTTCAGTCACTCCATCGCAAGCATTCAATTTTTATCTGGTTTCTCTGGCCATCCAAATCTGAACTCAATTGAGAATCTGATTAAGATAAGATAAGATAAGATAATCATTTATTAGTCCACAGTGGGGAAATTCTCAGTGTCACAGCAGAAAGGGATAGCAAGACACTCAGTTACAAAAAAAATGTAGATAAATAATTTACACTATATACACAATATAAATAAGAATTAAAAAAGCAGTAACAATTATTATTTACAGATTATTGCAAATGACTCTTAACTGCACATGTGGGGGGGGTATTGCACATAGCATATTTACATTGAGGGACCTCTGTTCCCTGAACATGTGTGTGTGTAGTTTAAGTGTGTGTGTATGTGGTCCGCCGGGAGCAGTGCTGGTGGTTGTGGAGTCTGACGGCAGCAGGAAGGAAGGACCTGCGATACCGCAGGACCAATTTAAGTGATTAGCAAATGGACCAAACACTGTTAGTTATCTAGACTGGTACAGCCACATCTCTAGCATGTGTTTAGTAGTCTAAACATCTCAAAACAAGTACATTCAACACACTGTTAGTTAGATTGATACAGCTAAATAGTTTAAGTGTGTTTAGTAATGTTGTCACCAACACTGATATATGACTACATTGATGCTAAACATATATAAAGTACAATCCTATTGCTACTACTTATATCAAATGTGTTTTCCTGCTTGCGCTTTCTGTTGATCTACATGGGCTTCTGTAACACACCATTAGTGAGGTCTCGCTAGCTGTGCAGTTTGTTATGCTAAATGGCAGCTGCAGAGAGTTCATAGCCTTTGCGTCCAGTTCTGAGTCAACAAAGAGAACAGCAGGAATACTGTGTGGACATACTTTGGCTTCAAAGTGAATAAGAATAGAAAAGCAAAGGACATGAGCAAGCCAGCATGCTTCAGGACAGTTATTCCAGCTAACACATCAGATCTGGCCAAACACAGAAACTTCCAAGAGGTTGGTGATTGTTCTCGCTTTCAGTATCACTGAAACATTTAACAAAGTGTCTCATTAAGCGATCACCCTGATGAATGTTTATTCATTCAAAGTGCCATAAGGGATAACAACAGCTAAGCTAACTTGAAGTTACCTTAAAGCATCCAATAATGACCTCAGCATTTATTCATGCTGACAACTGAACGCTCCTGGTGTTCATTAAAAATAAGGAATTTGGTTATTAAGGTTATTCTGTGTGCACGGCTGTAGTAGAGTAACCATGAGCCTGACATTAGTTACTGAAACACTTACACGTACAAACACACAGTTGATGTGTTTCATATGTTGTGTATTACAGAGTTTTTGTGTGAGTAGTCATCTGTAATATGTAGTATGTAAAAGTCGATGTGCTCGGCTAGGACTGCAACAAACGGCAGCGACAGTCGGGTACCAAATAACCAAATAATAAGAATTTAGCTTGAGGATGTTTTATGCATTTGATAACTAACAATGAAGACAATGAAGACGAATACCTTCCCCAAAAATGCATTGTTTTATTTAACTTTCCTAAAACTATAAAAGAGAAAAAACTCCAATGTTGTTTTTTTCTGTTAACATTTTAAACAAAGAATGTGTGAAGTAGCAGCAATATAATGTAAGAAAACTACATCAGCTGTCCCTTCATTTTTTGGATCAGCAAAAAAGGAGGGAACAAATGTTTGTGATTTGTGTTACTGCTTAATTTGTGTTAGTGACTTTGACACTTTTTATTTGTTTGTATTAGTGACTTTAATTTTGACACTTTTTACTGTTTGTTTTAGTAACAAACACGTTTGACACTGTTTGTATTAATTACATATGTTGATGCTGTCTGTTGATTTGTATTATTAAACTTTTATTTTGACATTGTATGAATGACTTATGTTGCTGTTATCTGTTTATTTGTATTAGTGAATAGACTGACTCGCTCATGTTTTTTTTTTTGTTTTTTTTGTATGATGGCCATTAAGGTTAATATCAGAGTTATGTTTCCTTAGATATGCTAATCTTCCAAAAAAAAAAAAACACTCATGTTTTTTTATATCGGTATTAAATATAAATACATTTCAAAGTATTGAATCAAAGTTAAAGATTTCAGTATTGTGACAACACTAGTAATTAGCGACAGTCAATGGGCAACACGGTAATCATCCTAATCACACGAGTAGGCTATCAGATGTCGCCTGGTTGATTGAACTAATACATGGGGAATTACTTCAGATGTAATAATATAGCAAGGAAGCAAACAATATTGCAGGCTATTTAGAGGTTTCTGGCATGATTCAATAGCATGTTATTGTCTGAAACGGTAGTAAAGACTGTGCTGAGATGTACTCGTGTGATTATGAAATTATATTAATTATATAAGCATGCAGCAAAGACAGTGTTAGAAAAATCATTTACATCTTCATACAATTACAGTATAATTTCCTGTCCACACAAACTATGATGCCGGAGCACCGCTCTAGGTACGTTCCGGCCACGTTTAACCCCTGCCCTCGATCTTCCATAGCAATCATTGCCAGGATGGACAAGCTTTAATATAACACAAACAAGTTGGACATACACCACTCACAATCACTTTATTAGGAAGACCTGTACACCTACACCTGTATACCATGTGATTATCCAATCAGCCATTCAGGTGGCTTTAGGAAATGCTGACATCAGGCGTGATTGTTGATGCCAGAAAGGCTGTTTATGTAATTGCTGATCTCCTAAAAATTTTTATTACTCAGAATGGTGTAAGAAAGAGAACACATCCAGCGAATGCCTTGTGGATGAAAGAGATCAACGAAGAACGACCAGACTGGTTCAAGCTGACAGAAAGGCTATGGTAACACAGAAAATTCCTCTACACAACTGTGGAGAACAGAAAAGCATCTTAGAAAGCACAACATCCACGTCCAACCTTAGGGCTACAACAGCCAGCCAAACACTTAGTCAAGTTCCACTTCTTTCAGCCAAGAACACAAAGCTGAGGCTACAGTGGGCACAGGCTCAACAAAACTGGACAGCTGACGTGGAAGAACATAGCCTGGTGTGACAATCTCAATTTCTGCTGAGGCACAGAGATGATAGGGTGCCACAAAGGTGGTGTAATGATGGGGTGGTGTGTTCTTGACACACTTTGGGCCTGTCAAAACCTGTCAATCATCACTTAAATGCCACAGACTATTTGAGTATTTTTGCTGATCATGTGCACCCCCTTAATGACCACACCTTACCCATTTTCTAACAGATACTGCAGCATGATAACAGGCCTAAAAAAAAGGCCTAATCCTGAAAAATCTGCAGGAATTGTGTGATGCAGTCACGTCAGAATCTTAAAGGAATGTATCCAACATCTTGTGGAATCCATGCCATGAAGAATTGAGGCTGTTCTAAGAGCAAAAGTAGGCTCTGTCCAGTAGTAGCTCCTATTACAGTGCTTTGGGAAAACATACATCTGTTGGACATATAGGACATTTGTTTGTGGGTGGAGCAATTGATAAAAAAAATAAGAAATCAGCAGCTGCATGCTTATCTGTGTGTGTGTGTGAGGTATTCCGCACATGGTCTGGTGAAGCAGAATTATTTCTCTACATCTGGAAGATTCAAATTCATAATGGTAAACCATGGCACTTATGCATGCATGACAAACAACATTTAGTGTGGCTTGTTGCTTCTGTCCACACTGTATAAAAACCAGCTCTCTCGTGATTCAGCTGCCCTCGACTGCCCGTCTGAGATTGCGGGAGGGAGAACAGCCGGTAAAACATCTGTGGACAGAGGTGCTCACTCACCCTCATTCCCTCACTCCCTCTCCTCTCCCCTCCCCTCCCTCCCTCAGTTTCTTTCCTCCTCCCTGTTCAGACACATACATAATCATCTATTCACATCCCCGCAGGTAGGAAAAACCAAGCGCTGCAAGCCCTCTGAGTTGCCCAGGCATGCACATCACTGACGGAATTCAAAACACCCATACACAAACATACACAGTCTCGGCCTCAGTAGAAAATTATGCACCCATTTGTATTACTGTCCATTCAAAGGATTTGGAGCAGCTGGACCCAATGTTTTGATGCAGGAGGTGGGCTGTCTATGGAAAATCTGACATAAAGTGAAATGTAAATTTCTTGGACGTCTTGTCTTGCCGGCCTCTCACAGAGCGTGACAGAAAATATGGAAATGTGACACAGGCACCCAAAACAAAGCTTGTGCGCTCAAATTGTATCGAATTGAATCGAAATTGCATAATTCAAGCCCTCAGCAAAACAATACAAGTGAAACACAATGAGATAAAAGAAGGATTACAGTCATTTCAGATCAGGCGGAAAACACAATCGATATTTTCTATTACTGTAATACAGCCAAGCTGTTCTCTTCCTTGAAAAGATGCATAAAAATTTGTGACTACGAGGTATTTTGTTCCATTATTAATAGACGGTCATTGACCTGTTCTGCTCTCTTACCTTTTTACTCTGATGCTCTGCACTGAATCTCTCATCCCTGAAGCCTTGCACTTTACGTAGTTTTGTGATGAAAGCTAAAATTCCAATTTCTTTCAAGGAGTCCTCTTTATTAGTCTGGAAATTTTATTTCAGAATCTTAATAACTGTTCATAACGGACCTGCCGGTTCTAGCAGCTGCTGCAGGGTTGGATACGCTTTGCAGAACACTGGCAAAAATCTGATTCAGCCTAACGTTCATGGTGGTTGGTGTAGTTCAATGGGTAGCAACACCATCCTTCCATTGGCACATTAGGGGTCGGTGCCCCAGCCAGGCAAGGCCACATCACTCTGATTAGTTGTCAACTAATGACATCATGGTGTCATTAGTGACATCATCACGTGTCTGGCGCTAACCAGGAGGGGTTTGGGACGCACGTGAGCCACAGATTAGTCAACTGAGCTTAACCACGACCGTGTGGAGTACAGTTTTACTACTACTACTACTGCTGTTACTTTCTACAGTAATAATTCCCTCAATCTGGATGCAGAGCTGCAGTGAAAACAGCATGAAGTCATGAAGGGAAGGTGTGGATAAAACTGTTACACAGAGACACACATCTGCAGCACCATTACTGTGTCGTGTAAGTGGAGGGTGGAGTCTCATATGGGCACAGGCTGAGTTTAAACAAGAGAAATCTTGATGTAAGCCAAGCCAGAGATGCTATAAATGAGGAGGCGGTTGAAATATGAATGGGAGTTCCGCCCTTCGACAAAATGAGCCGGTCGGCTAGAGGCGGAACAACGATATTGCCGGTCGGGAAGAGGATCGACAAACTGAACAGTGACACAACATACTGTGTTACTGAAAGCTAAAACTGTGTAATCTGAAATCTGAATACCTATGGGTAAACTTATTAAGTTTATTTTATTAAGCAGAAAACTGCTTTGCTGCTACTTTGTACATTCTTGCTTTTAATTCTTGACAGGAAAAATACAATAATAATAATTATTTATTTATTTATATATTTTCTATTAGCAGGAATGAACAACCTCAAGCTAAGTGTATATTTACATTTTGGATCAATTCATTATCTGAATGATCATATATATAATTTATATACCTAATATATATGAATATGTATGAATATCCAAATATATTAAATATTCATTTCAATAATCAAAATGATGGGACTATTACCAGTTGCTTGTTGCAACCCTAGTCTAGAGGTTACTCAGCATGGTGCGCTAAAAAAAGACATTCAGTGATCAACAGTTTGACGTACAGTCATTGCCGAGAGAGGCCAATGAAGAAAGGCCAGACTGGTTGAAGCTGATTGAAAAGCTACAGTATCTCAGATAACAACTCTGTATAATTGTGGTGAACAGAAGAAAAGCATCTCAGAATGCACAAGACGTCAGACCTCGAGGCTGCAAAAGCAGAAGACCACATCAAATTCCCCTTCTATCAGCCAAGCACAGAAGGCTGAGGCTGCAGTGGGCCCAGCCTCAAGAAAAAATGACAGTTGAAGACACTGAAAAACATAGTGGTTTCCAGTTACAAATTAGGAGCTCACTGATGACAGTACCATGAGCCGCCCGAAATTTGCCAATTGAACCACTTTAAATGTCAGAAAATGCACCGCTTGCAGGTTTAAGATGCACAAAAGTAACCATATCTTATGGGAATCCATGATCCATAGCAATCTAAATATCATGTCTGGCTTTAGGACATTTTGTAGCAGCTCATTGCAGTAGCTTTTTGAACTGCAGTCAGGCTTACTAAACAGAAACACATGCTGAATCTTCCTACACACCAAACGCCATTTCCTTCGGACCATGCCATCAGCATATGGTAATTTGGGCGAGAACTCAGAGAAGTGGAACCATGAATAAGAGATTTGACAGCGTTAAAGGAAGGTAATGGGGTGGGGGAAGGTTGCAAAGACTTGTGAACAAGGTAGAGAGGTATTTACAGGATGTTACAATGATGGTGGGGCTTCAGGCACGATCCGCCTCCCAAAATGGTTGTTCATCATTACATAACACCATGATGTTGACCAATCAAAAAAATCTTAAAGCTTAATTGTGTCTTTAATAACCTAATAATTATAATTATCAGCTCCCAAATACGTAAATAAAGGAACAGATTGCATATCGCCTAGCTTAGAGGTTGATTTCATGTGGAAAGCTTTAGCGCTTAATATTTTAACAAGAAGCGATTTATAGGCTATAAACATGCAATACCAAGAACTACAAAAAATAAAATAAATAGCCTACAGGGTTCTGAGTAGAAGCGTGTTTATTTACCCTGGCTTCTCTGTGGCGTTACCACAGCATCTGCTGAACTAAAACAGAGTATTGGAGAAAGAAGCTGCAGAAAAGAGGATCTGTAGTCTCTAATTTAGGAGCAGCTTCTCAGTACTCCTGGCTCTTTCTTTCTGAAAATGCTCTTACATGGTGTGCTGGGGATGTGTAAAAGCAGTGCTTAGCATTCCTGGCAAATAAATACATCTATAAATACGACGCGCAATGAAATTTCATTTAAATAAGAAAATAAAGAAAATAACTGACTATTTGTAAAACAAACCAAACCGAATCCAACTGCTTAACCATATAACATATAGGCCTAGATTCTTTTTTTAATGTCAGAAGTTTTACATATAGTATAAGTCGCCATTAGTCGGTTAGTTCTGTGTCACTGAACGTCGAGCATCAACAGCCCAAATGAGGCTAAAACGACACCAAAAGCCACAAGGCACGGCAACAAAGCGAGAAACATGGCGTGAGTGTTCTGTGCGGCTTCTAGTGGCTTCTAGTGCAGCTTATGGTGAACTCGAGGCCTTGAGCGCAGTGACCACTTGCCCTTTCTGTCGTCATTTGCGCAGCACTTGATGTGGAAAACTCGCTGCACGTGGCTGGGGCGGTACAGAGGCATTCTGGATACCACTTCTGAGTTATAACATGCTTCACTTAGCTATAGACTCATAGAAAAAGTGTCTGGCTTTTCAAGCAACATGCTCACCGTGGTCAGCGTGCTGCCGTCATGGTGCTGCTTCTTGTGGACTTTTTATAGGCTTCAGAACTGCTGCTGTTCATGAATCGAATCGTATTAAGGAACAAATCACAGATCATAGAAAGCTCTACTAAGAGCAAAAACACAGTGAGAAGTACCCAATTCAACCTGTAAGTAGGGTTGGGTGGTATTTGTGGACTAGCCCACTGACTTTGTGGACTACCCCACTTGTTACCTAACCTTTGCTTAGCTAGCTTGGCTACAGATTTACCACACAGCACAGCAGTGAACCAAATGACCACTTCACTCCTTCCGAGAAGGAATTACAAACTCTTTCGCAACTGGTATTGGTAAAGATTTGTGTACATATTCAGTTGTTGGGAACAAGAATTTGCGCGGCGTTGTGCATTTTAGAGCCGAGATACAGCACCGTCCCTCTTGAAGATATCTGACTGACACCACAGTCCCCACACTCTACAACAGGTCCGAAACATCATTGATTTACTGTAGAAAACAGACAGGATAGCATGGATGTGTGGACATCTATTCCCACATAATATTATGTCACTGTAAGTGTGCACTTTATCCCTAACCCTAGGCAGCTAGCATCAGTGTGCTCCAAACAAGAGCAGTGAATGAGAGCCACATGGGTGCAGATATGGCTGAGCTGTTAAAGAGAGTAGCAGAAAACTTCAGGTTCAGCTACTGCTAGCACATCCAACATGGTTGTTGCTGCTGAACTGGGTAAATTCCTACATGTGAAATGCTATACCCACATGCAAAACCTGGCCTCTCAGGAGCGGTCAATTTGTCCTAGTGTGTCAAGGCTACTAGAGTGTTTTGTATATTTCTACGGTTTTTCATCACCGCCTCCCTGCAAACCCTTAAAACTACCTCGTCACATCGCTGCCATTTGTTTCCTTAATATAGGATTTTGCTAGTAAATTCATTACGGATCATTACAACTAGTTTGCTTTAAAAGTACCATGAGGGACACATAGTGAGGGAAAAAAAAGATGTGCCTCAGTATTCCCACCTCTAGCTGCTCTCCTGACTAACTGCTTCTCTACTGATACAAATGTTAATGATAAAAACCTGTGTCTAACAGAGCAAAGCCGGGCGACTGGTGCAGGATGGTGTAGAACTCATGATGCAACAGATTATGTCGTGTTTGGACACACAGCCGGTTAGTTAGGCTTAGATGAGTTAGCTAGCAGGCTAAACACCACAGTACAGACTGTTAACCAGCTAACTGAGGCTCAATTTACACGTTTAGCCTCTAAACGTAGGCTACGTCTACGTTTAAAGGCCCTAGCCTCATATCTGAGAATACTGAGCATGTTCTTGTTGGGGCTGATCTGTGGCACACCACATGCCCCTGTTTTCAGCGCCCCCCAACCCATGGTCCTCTTAAATGCACATGGAAGTATTAGCTAATTTAGACACAGAAATGAAATTTTACACATCATATAAATCACAACTTTGAAATACCATCCTTATTTTGCGATACCGTCATCATTTTTAAAAACAACAATATACCTTATAACTGTTATAGCGCCCAAGCCTACATATAACATGCAAAATAATGCAAAACATCAGGATCACACTGTAAATGTAGGCATTTGGACAAGGTGAAGGTGTACATGTACTACAATGGATTACGGATCCGAACGGGATTTTAACGTTCTGCAAAGCTTGCCCAACCTCAGATCAGTTGCTATGAAAAAAAGCTTTTGTGGGCGGAGCATGGACAGGGCAGTTGCTTAAAAACCTCACGGGCATTGTGAAGGGTTTGATTCCCTTTGGCAGCTGCAAGGGGAACGCTGTGCTTCCACCTTTTTTGATCCCTATTTCCAGAAGCGATTTTGGTCAACAGTCACAATAATGATTTCAGTAAAAGGGCCACTACCCAAACACCAACAATTCATGACCTGCCAACCCTGATACCTGGGCCAATCCAACAGCCTCAAAGCACTCAATACTTTCATTGCCACATCACGCACACATACACACACAGCTATACAAGTATTCCTGTCTTTGTAGGGCACTTGCATGGACTTTCCTTGTACCTTTCCACATCAAACCTGTATTTGTTAAATGATAAAGAAAGAAAGAAATAAGAAAACATTAACGTCTAGATGTCTACATTTTCCATCAATCTGGGAACATCCGGCCCCAAAAAGAGCCAAATACCCACCCCACCGCACACACACACAGGCACAGACACAGACACACACACACGCAGCCGTCCTAAATTGCTGTCTGAGGCATGAAGGTGACAGCACATGATGGTCATAATAGTACATAAATGTACCAGATAACTACCTGAGCCTGCTGACAGCACAGCCAGTGCAAGTGATTTGTACCACCAGCAACACTGAAATTTCATTTTCTCCTTGTGTTCTCTCATTTTGCTTGCATGGCTGCATGTGAAATAGCAATCCCACCAATTTTTCAGCATTTCCAGCGCAGTTTTGTAAATAAAGTGGCTTATAGTGGTTTGATGTGATGAAATCAGTCATTGTAGAGAAGCACACTCAATCAGATTGCTATTGCTTACAACACAAACACAGCAAACTTAATGACCATTCAAACTGATGAGCTTTTATATGTAATGTTACTAATGATAAAAGACTAACCCGAAAGAATCTCATTTTACACTCTTGCAAATCTCATGATGAATTGGCCAATGAAATGTTCTAAAATGGACTTGGAATTAAATCTTTTGCCATTGACTTACAATTTAAGCTGTAAAATGGCCATCTTTGGAGATTTAGACAAGGTTTTTGTTTATCCCATCCATGGTAGTGACCACATACAAACACACTAGTGTACATAGGACAGTAAGCACACACACCCCCGGAGCAGTGGGCAGCCAACTCCACCGAGGAGCAGTTGGGGGTTAGGTGCCTTGCTCAAGGGCACTTCAGCCATGGATTGAGGAAGAAGACACCCTTCACCACCCTCACCCCCAATTCTTACCTGCCGATAGGATTCTTCTCTAATCATTAGGCAATGACTTCCCCAGTGTGTAATATCAGCTGTTGGCTTAACTCATTGAATCCTCTGTAAAATTATTTGATAACTATTTGGTTAAGCATATCTTGTGGAGTCCCCCAGGGTTCTATTTTGGGGTCTATCAAACTTATGTTAAATATGACACTAATGCCATCATAAGAGTGATGGAAGTGTGGGCTTACATACAAGGTCTTAGGGCCTTTTTTTATTTTACCCAGCACAGGTTACTTTAGACCAGAGGTGTTAGGTTTGTGGTTTTCCCAACAAATTGACTTAGTTTCAGAAGGCAGGTGAGACAGAAAATGAAGATTTGGTGCCAAAGGACATTGGAAGTAAATTATGGATTATTACACATACTTTAAATCTATCAAGTGGAGCCACACAGTAAGAAAAAAAGAAATCCTCTATAGAAAAAAAAGATTCACCTAGGTAATAATTATTTTATTCAGCCCTCTGAATCATGATCAAATTGAATCATGAGGTGCCTAGATATTCCCACCCCTAGCTGCTATTAAGACTAACTGCTTCGCTACTGACATAAATGTTAATGATAAAAACTTGTGTCCAACAGAGCAAAGTCAGGCGACTGGTGCAGGAGTGGCAAAAACTCATGCTGCAACAGATTATATAGTGTTTGGACATGTAGCCAGCTAGCTAGGCTTAGATGAGTCTGCTAGCAGGCTTAACACCACAGCACAGACTGTTTTCTAGCTAACTGAGGCTCAAATTACACATTTAGAGGTCCTAGTCTCATATCTGAGATATGAGTTAAGAGTTTATTATTCATAATTTTTCCAAATGCAGAAACTATTGTGAATTATTTGGTAACCGATTGGTTAAGCATATCTCGTGGAATCCCACAGGGTTCTATTTTGGGGCCTATCATTAATGGCATTAATTATGACAGTAATGTCCTTATGAGAGTGATGGAAGTGTGGGCTGACATGCAGGGTCTTAGGTGGTCATTTATTTTACCCAGAATGGGTTACTTTAGCTTAGAGTTGCCAGGTTTTTGGTTTTCCTTCCAAACTGGGTTAGTTTCAAAAGGCAGTCAAGGAAGAAAATATGATATTTGGGCTACTTTGAAAATGTACCGCAACTGACAGATAGACTGCAGACAGTAGAGAATTGAAATGAAAACTAACCCCATTATGAGACTATATATGTGTAGATTACAACAGAGAGGACTGGACAGACAAAGAGATAGAGAGAGAGGGAGAGTGTGTGTCTGTGTGTGTGGGGGGGGCATCTATGAGTCGCATACATGATATGTTCTCAGTCAGTTGAGAGTGAACTAAAATTGTTAACGTAGATAATAAGGTGGCTAAAATAAGGTTGCTAACTGGTTGCTTTGGTGCCCTATGTGGGTGCAGATAAAAAACTGTTGCTATGCTGAAACATTAAAAGCCAGCATCTATGGTAAAATGAACCCACCATTGTGTAAAAAAAGACCCCCACAGCATAATTATTATACTACTTAACCCAACCACGTGTGTTAAAATTACCCAGCATGTGTTCTGTTCAGTATGTACTCAGCACTGGGTTGCCAAAAAACCCAGTTTGGGTTGTTTATAAAATTGGACTCTTGGACTAAATGGCAGTGCCAATGATAAGTCACCACTGTTCTTTTAGTTTAGGCTTAAGCTTAAGCTGGGTATAGGAAACTGGTCCTAAGTGTAATATTGATCTATGATGTAGCTTTTAAATGCATTAAATGCTTCTGATCTTCAGTGTGGTTCCAGTAACCACCACTGTGAACATGTCTGTGAACGGAAAGTCAGCCTCCATCAAACCACTCTGAAGGACTCTGTTTAAATCTTAACCATTTAATTATGCAGAAGCTTTGGAATTCCTTGTGAAAGATGAATGACATTTGAGACAGCTTTCTCCAGGTTTCAGGCGAGTGAGAATGGAATCTACGTTCCTGAGCTCCACAGACGCCTCAAATTTCTCCAATTCTCGGCTATTTCCGAAGAACATATGGACACTTAAACACAATCTCAAATGATTCATTGCTCCAGCTCCCAAATGCGAATGTCATCGTACATGACATCGCAAAGCTCATAAAAGCTCAATCTGTGCAGATGTCTCTGAGCATTGTTATTCAGATTTACAGGCAGGGAAAATCTCCCGAGCAAACGCGCTCAGCCTGGCAATAATGGAGCCCGGGCGTTTACAGGACCCATTGTTACTGTAAGGAATATTCTTGTCCCCTGAAATGGCCCAATTCAGCTCGGCTTCAGATAAGACCCACGGCTTCGGAGCTTTCTCATTCGTCAGTATTTCCAGTCTGCTCCCTCATTTCAAATGGCATTTGAGAATCATAGACAATGTAAGCAAGCAGCTGGTGAGCAATTAAAAACAGCAGCCTTTGTGCGAAAAGAGAAACAAGTCAGATACTTAGAGTAACAAGATTGATATAATTCTTCAAGAGTCTAAGGAATAAAATCAATTCCAATTGAGGATCCAATCCCAGTAAAGTGGTTCAGGCTGGATCAGTTAACGTAAGTGGTCTAGGCTCCATTTGCTATTAGCCCTCTCAATTTAAGGTGTGAGGTTACAAGCAGTATTTCGGCCCCATAACAAATGAGGCAGTGAAGAAAACAGCTCTAGTGCTTGGCAATGTATCCCACAGCCATCACCATCACAATGTAAGATTCACACTGAAGGCCTTGGGGCTCATTCTGAGATTGTTATACGTGTTGAAATCCTATCCACAGTTATCAGTGGTGTGCTAAATGATCTTAGCCCTGTTGCACACCTTCATTGGTGAATGAGAAACATTACGATTGCTAAGAAACAGTGAGTCATAAACAGTGAAAGTAATACTGGTCAGACTGAATTCACACACAGCCGGTATCGAGTATCTTGTTATAAATACAGTGATCATGATCATCGATTTAGATATACTGGGACACATCATCTCCTCTGCTATTTTTATGCTGTCTACAATTCCTATACTTACCACCTGCCACTGGACAAGACAAATAACGGTGTTAGATGATGAGGACTCACAAGCTGGGCACTGGCTCAAATCCTCTGCTGCACACTGCCAGGCATACTACCCATTTTCCTCCATGCTTAGCATTCAGGGGGAAAAAAAGAAAAACGAAGAAAAAAAAACGCTGCATGCTTGCCAGATACTTTATGATTGTTCAACCCAAAGGGAACGTTCTCCTGCATCTGCCATCACTAGGAAAGCAGCAGATATCTAAATATCAGTCTAATCATCACAGAAATGGACCTCTTTCTGCCCCCCACGCAATCTTTTCGCATGGTTAGCCAACGCAAAAGCAACAGTCAGGGGGATGTACTGGCTCGCAGAGAGGTCAGGCCACCCAGCCGAAGCCCAGAGCGATTCGTTGCTCACAAATGTGTGTGTACCGAGTGCGTTTGCTGTAACAAGATGTTCATCACCTGCAGCATCTGTGGGCATTTCTGTGTGCCAGTGTTTGTGTGTGTGTGTATGTTGTATATAAATTTTAAAAGCAAAATACCTGAATACAGGCCAGAGAGCCCTCAGACTACAATGCAACATCCTCATAATCTGTAGTACATATATCCTGTTATATGAGAGCTATAAATATACACTACATGTCTAATCATGTTTTATCCAGGCACTTTTTCTAATGAATAAATTCTGCTAATTTAACCCTTTAAACAAAGATCACATTGTTCAACACCCCCTAACAATTGGAGTTTTTTGTTAACTGGCAGAAATGTGCCTAGCCTGAAAAGCATTTGTGACTGCTTGGTTGAGTTGCACAGTTAGGGTAAACAAAATTAGACGCTAATGTTAGCTCAGCATAAACACTGCACAAGAGGATATCACTATTTCCTTGCTAGATTGAATTGTATGTCTTTTAAATTTAGGTTGGCGAATCTTTAAAGCCATTTACGTGAGCTAGTAGCACTTTTATTTCTGCTACAATCATCATAGCTGAGCCTAACTGAAGAACACTGTGCATAAAAAAAAAGCTATAGCTACAGCTAAAATATCTTAGGGTGAATTTTAAAGGGTTAAGGTGCACCCATTGCTGACACAGGTAACATCTGTATCCATACAACTTGTATAATTCCGTAGAAAGGCATTTCCAATAGAAATGGGTGCTCTGTAGAAGCTGCACATGAGCCTAAAATCACGTGCCCAATACCAAGCGTGAGCTAAAGGGTAATAAAGCCCCCTAGGACTAGGTTGTGGAGCAGTGGAACTACATTCTCTGGAGTGATGGAGCACCATCCAGTACCTCTGGGATGAATTTAAGATGATGAACTAATCCTTCAACATCAGTTCCTGACATTAATAAATCTCTTGCGTGGCTGAATGCAATAAAGTCCTCACAGCAATGTTCCAACAGCTAGAGTTAAGCCTTTTCAGAAGAGTTCAGGTTGTTACTGCAGCAAAAAAAGACAAAATCCATATTAATACCCCTGATTTCTGAAGAACCACTGGATTTGGGGGTGTCTACAAACCTTTGGACATAGAACATATCTTAGGGGGGTTTGAAACATTTACAAAATGTGTCCTTTTGATGTAAGTGTGTGTACTTAGGTATGGCTTTACTTGGATGGTCCATTATAGATACCTTGTAGATGCTCATCTGACATTCAACTAACGTTCAACTGAATGCAACTTAACTCTAAGTTGTATGACTGTCTATGAAATGTAACCCCACCCCTAACCTTAACCCTTACCATTGAATAAACCCTAAATCCTAAACCTGAAATCTAACCCTAACCCCAGCCCTAAAATTGAATTTGTATGGGTTGGGGTTACATTCAATGGACAGTCATTTACATTCAACTTACCGTTCAGATGCATTTAATAGGCATTCAGATGGTAGTTGACTGTTAGGTGAGTATCTAGGAGGCATCTACAAAGGACCATTCAAGTAAAATGTTACCCTTACTTATCTAACTCTGTTTTACATTGCTCACAGCAGGTGAACACAAGGAAAGCAATCTAGAGACACACATTTTCTCCAAACACAGTCGTATGCAAAAGTTTGGACACCCCTGCTGACATGTTAACAATTCCTCTACAGAAAATCATCTTGAATATGGAATTTTGCTTCATAATTTACAGCAGCATTCTTTATTTATTTATTTATTACAAAACTGTTAGTTTACTGTTTACTATTAAATATACTGGGAAAAAATAAAACACAACATACCCAATGTGCTGCAGGGCCAGGCGGTATCGCCCCCAAGATTACCACAATTTTTCACTTATTTTCATTATGATGTTTTCATTATGATGTTTACATAATCATCTATGAAAAAATCAATAAAATAAAACTAAATACAGAGTAAATAAAAAGGTAATAAAGAGGCGGCGCAATTGCAGCCTGAAACTCAAGGTAGTTCCTCAGACCTCTTTCTATCAGCCTGTGACACCACCAGTGAACTCTATAACGATCAGTGGGCTCCCTACCGTCCACCATAATAAAATGCATATGAAAGCAATGGGTTTATTAAACAGTGTACAAAAAATTTACTCTTATTGG
Source organism: Salminus brasiliensis (assembly GCF_030463535.1). Taxonomy (NCBI): domain Eukaryota; kingdom Metazoa; phylum Chordata; class Actinopteri; order Characiformes; family Bryconidae; genus Salminus; species Salminus brasiliensis. The sequence goes on from NC_132891.1 coordinate 17,438,044, forward strand.
GTATACCCTGGGTATACAATTTTTTTACCTTTTAAAAAAAAAAAAAAAAAAACAGTAAATGAGTACGAAAACGTACAGGGATACCTCGCTGTAGAGGATGTGAACGAAGAGTGCCCAAACTTTTTTGCATATGACTGTACTCTATGGTATGAGATGATAGTTTAAGCTTAAACTAATAAAGATAATGACCCTCCTCCTCCTGGGTCTGGTAAACTATGCTAAAAGAATGTCTTGGAGACCTGACTGGACAGTTTTGTTCAACTTCTTATAAAATGACACCAAAGGGAACGTTTAATACTATTCTATAAATGTTAACCAGGTAGAAATCACATGTCTGATTTAGGTTTTGTGTATTTGGAAATGGTTCAAACTGTAAATGCCATGCACTGCAGTTAACGGGTCTGCAGTCTAACTAAACTAATTTTCCATAAGAGTTCACGAGACTCTGGTTAATGTTGGTATATCAGTTAATATTATTTCCCACCACACTTTCCTTCAGATATTAGTGCAGGGCGCCTGGCAGAAGCAATACAGAGCAATAGTGAAACATTAAAGGGAGGGAAAACTGAATTTCCCCTTACTTTTGAATACAACAGGTAGTAAGTAATATTAATTTGGAAACACTCCTAAAGGTTCAAAACATACCGGTCACAACCCCAGTCCGTACAGTTCATATATGGAAACTAAGCTGTGAAAACATTGAACCAACTCATTTGCATATCTCTGCCTATTCAGCATACCACAGCTAAGCTCCTTCCATTCATAATTTCAGTTCTTAGGAGTGCTTTAGCTCTGAGTGCTTTTTTGAATGAGGCACAATATAGGACAGCCAATCAGAACAGAGCTAATTTATTTTATATCAGTCTTAAAGGCTCAGTAACAGTCTGTTTCATTCTAAAGTCCTGTTCGGATTAGTTTTACATGGGGAGTTAGGGTAATGTATTTATTACCAGATTTTCTCTGTGATTTTAGTCCCGAGCGAATGCGTCCTGTCAGTCATTTTTACAGACTTTGCTCTCTCGCATTAATAAAGATTCTGGTGCATTTTACCTGTATAAAAACAAGCCACAAAAATATCCCCAGGTTGTTTTAATCCCATGCAGATCGACAAGTGGGTAAATATTCTATCATTCTCTGTGAAAAAAGGAGAGTTATTTTCAAGTATGGAGGTATTTAGCATAGATACATAGATACCTTGACTTTGACAACACTAAAATCCAGGGTCTCGAAGTGCTCTAAGTGCGGACTAAGGCGCTGCCACTGTCACTGGTTCAAATCCCAGGTCATGCCGCCTGCCATCAGCAGCCGGAGCCAGAGAGAGCACAACCGGCCTTGCTCTCTCTGAGTGGGTAGATGGCTCTCTCTCTCTCCGCATCACTTCAGAGTGATACTGGCCGACACGGGCCTCTAGTCCGATGCATCAGAGATAGGTATACGCCGCTTTCCTATAAGTGTGTTGCCCGGTGTTGCCCAGATTTCCTGGTGATGCTGCATTGCCGGCAGTATGAAAAGAGGCGCTGCCTGATTGCACATGTGAAAGAAGCATGTGACAAGCCAACTGAGTATTTGTCATTGGTCATTGTGTAGTGTAGCCTATCGCCTACATTCGTGGTATGAACATAGTGTAGCTGCTAATTTTCCAACTGTTAATTTCATTATTACTATAAAAGGGTTATAATATTGCTTATCATCCACTAATATTTTATCAAGGCTCACAGGACACTGCTTGCCGGATGTTTTAGTTGTTTTTTGGAGGTCACGGCAGTGCATAAATCAAGTAGCCACTCCTGTCTCAGTCATTTATGCTGAGATTTCTGAGACCCCATGTAAAACTAATCCTGTCCGAATAGGGCTTAAGTCATAAAGAAAAGCCTCACAATGGTAAAAAACCCCTAAGTACAAGCAAAAGGGAGGAAATGGGTGAGTATTCCATTTTCACACACACTTCTGGCACTGAACAATGAAGTGAATGTTATTATCTATCAATACTGCCAAAAAAAAAAAAAGCAAGCTTCCGTGATGTTGTGTGACAGTGATATCAATGTACAGATTTAGCCAATGTATCAGCCAGCGCTAGTGCAGCGCTCTAGTGGCACTGAACCACACTCACCAAGGATCTGGATGTTGGTGCCAGGCGGGGCCAGGTGCTGCTGGATGGTCTCGTAAAAGGTGGCATCGCACACCAGCATGACTGTCACACTGCTCCACACCCACAGCAGCCACGACATCCCCACACTCATCTGCAGAGAAACACACACACACACACACATTCTCAGCTAGTTTCATCAGCTTCCCTTTGCTGCTTCTCCATAAACATTATGTTCTGAGTCCCTCTCTCCATCTCTCTGTCTCTCTCTGTCTCTCCCTGCATCGCTCCCACGTCCCATACCAATACACTGTACTGTAGGTTGCGTCTCTCATCTTTCCTTAGACCACCTCCACACACACCTACACTCACTGCTGTTAAAAGAGTAATAAAATGTGAAAAATGATAGACATTCATGGTGTTATCTACGAACTGTTACAAAAGGTGAAATCAGTATGATGAAAATCTAAACTCTGACTCATTACTGCTGTTGGTTTGTTCATAAAGCTCTTGAGATCTTTGAGAAACAGAGTTTTGTGCAGAAAGACAGAGTGAGAGAGAGAGAGAGGAAAACAAGTAAGAGAGAAAGAGGCAGATACAGATCGGTCCATAAGTATTTGGACACTTACACATTTTTTTTATTTATTTAACCCTTGTTTACCACGAAGCAACCAAGAGGAGATTTCAGCTTCAGTTCAAGGGATTTTAAAAATATCGCATGGACTGTTTAAAGTACTGCAGCCGCTGATTTCTAGAGCTGAATTCCTATTGTTTTTGAAAGCTAATTATGGGGAACTCTAAATATGCGCTCCAAAGAGG